>NW_027181826.1:19737719-20337719 GCF_029961685.1 Aristolochia californica
TTGTAGCAGTTTGTTTTCCGTGTAGATTTATTTCCTTATTTGTAATTATACAGCTACCATGTATCTTCTGTCTATAAATGAATATCTCCTCACAATAGATTTGCTTGAGGCATTTCCTTTACAATGTCCAATTGAAACAAGGGCCATCCTTTTGTAACTGTAACAAGTATTAAAATCTGAACAGAAGTAATAGTTCTATAGGCGAGAAAGTCTAAAAGATATCTATATCATATGTTTAGTAAACCCCTTTACTAAAAAGCCTTACCCTAAACCTCTCAACGGATCCACCCGAATTATATTTCATTATATAGACCTAGCGACACCTTATAATAACAACATCAAGAGGAGGATCTCATAGTCCATCTCCACATCTATTGCTTCCTTCCATTCATAACATGATAATGCTTCCTACATTGACGAAGGCATAATACAAGAATATAGGGATGAAGGCAAGACTTTGAAAGAACTAGATAAAAAAATTGAAGGTTAAAAATTTAGAAATAAGATGTTGAGTACATGTATACACACCCTTACTAACAACATTAGGAAGGTCTAAACCACTTACCTCAAGAACCATCAACGAAGAGGAAACTTGCAAGGGTAGAGAAGAAGTGGCTTTGGCTCGCAATTGTGGTGTCTGATTGATCTCCATGATTTTCATTTGGACACAACCTGTGGTTTGACTTTCAAAATCTAAAAGTCTACTCCTGATGTATATTACTTTGTATTTGTAGAACCATTTTTTTTGCCAATATTCATGTACATGAAAGCAGCTCCCTCTAACATGAAATGCCGAGACAAATGTTTAAATATACTGGTCTAGTTACAAAAAAGCAGGTGGTCATGGAAGATCTGGATATGTGTATGGGACTATGGTGGTCCAATGAAAACCTACTTGGGACATCAAAAACTTAAATTATACAGCTGCGATGGTGAGGCGATCTAGGACGTGCTGAAAGTAGCCACCGTTGATGGTTTCTGATAAAGAAAAAAAGAGTTTCTAGCACAGCCAACGATAGCCATCTAAGCAATAATGGAACACTGCATGGTTGCCCTCTATTCTTTTTCTGGTTCTTCAATATCATCTTTCTCATCTCTTCAGCTCCACTCTTCTTGTCTTAATAAACCTATAGTTTATAATTATAATTGTGCTTTTGGCTTTTTTAATTTTTTTTTGTCTAAGTGAACTTTTTAATTTATAGGTTGGCGAAGATCCTTCTGTCTGGTTCAGTGTTCAAACGAATGTGTGGTTAAGCTGATCTAAGCCTTTGGGAGCTGAAAGAGTAATCAATGGCCTTTAGTTCTAACCTGCCATTGATCCACTAAGCTTCGTGAAAATTTGCTCCCTTAAATTATGGTAAACTTCTGCTTTTGTTACTTTTGGCGTGATAGAAAAGCTTCTCAGAAGTCATGCTGTTGGTCATGTTGCCTTAACCAACATACAACTGTTTCTTGCTAAAAGAAACATTGGGGTCTGGCAAATCAAACAGAGGCTTTCGTTTGCCAACTTCTCCTCTATTCCGCTGTTCTTAGTCTATCTAAAATGGGTGGCGAACTACTCTTGAGGGTCGAGAAACACTGGTATTTTGGTTGCAGAAATCTACATAAATTAGTATTACTGTTTAAGTTTTGGATGGAGAAGCTGATCAACCGAAAGTGAGAAAACATTATCTTCATCGGTTTTGTATTCAGTCTTAGTGGATAGCCCTCAATGTTGAATAAGTCTTAAAGTTATTTTGCTAGGTTCTTAGGAGTCTCTTCTGTTATCCTGTTTCTAAGGCCTTTATCGTCTTTTATTTTACCAGCAGTAAGTGACAATCTTTTAGGAGTAAGTGGTGCACTTCTGATTCGTTTTTTCTTTTGTTTTCATCTATTTGTCCATCAAAGTGTGACAATATGAGAATGAAATAGAGTGCATCAGTAGCAATTTTCTTTACCTTCTTTCATTGCAGCAGCAGTTCATTCATGGCTTCTGAAAACTTCAATCAACCAGCTAATCCTTGCTTTGATGGTGACTATGACCATTGGAGCATGTTAGGAGCATGTTAATGGAGAATTTCTTGAGGTCCAAGGAGTAAAGCGTGTGCAGCTCCGAACTCTTCGTCGAGAGTTTGAGGTTCTTCAAATGAAGTTTGGAGAGAGTTTTAGAGTATTTCTCGAGGACAACGACAATTGCAAACAAGATGCGGATTCATGGGAAGAAGCTTGAGGATGTCACTATTCATATACTATTTGCAAACCTGTAATGAACTATATGTAAAATTGATTAGCGTGATTATAGGAAACGGCTTGTTTCCTTGATTATGTGATTTTGTTCCTTGATTTTAGGATCCAAATTGATCCTAAAATCATCATATAATGTATTATAAATAGTCTCCTAAACGGAGAAGAATACATTGTCAGAAAGTATTTTTTTAAACAATTCTCCATGTTTTGTTTTCATATCTCTATGTCTCAGTTTCACATGGTATCAGAGCGGGAGAATTCTCTTCTCCTTTCCGTTGCCGAAGGTCATAGCTAAGTACTCCCGTAGTCGCCGAAGGAGGTAGTCGAAAAAAAAAAAATCGTCAAGAAGTTGCAGAACTCTGTTTTCTGCAACTCAGTAGCCCAGCAGTCCCATTAGCCAAAAGAAAGTCGCTGACGATCGACGATGATCGCTAACGACTGCCGACGATCGCCAACGACTGCACCACCAGCCTGTTATCTACGCCGAACCGTTGTCGCCGAAGGAAGCCGACTTGTAGAACTTTTATTTTCTTTCTGCAACGACTGTCCCATAGCCGAAATAGCATCGCCGACGGCCGCACCATTGGCCCCGTTGTCACTGCCAACCACCGCACCGAAGGAAGCCGCCGCTGCTGTCGCCGAAGAAGAAAAGTGCATAAATTTTTTTTTCTTAACTTAGACTGTTCCTTTATTTATCTACGGGTCAACCAGCGGATCTGAATCAGACCAGAACCGAACCGGAACAAATTTCTAGACCGGACAAAGTTGTGATTGGGATTATTCTAGATAATCCATAATAGAAATTGATGGCCACCACTACAGGTGCATCAATCGAACTTATCCCATCACTACAGATTATCATCCACCAAGACAATTCTGTATTTCCAACTGGAATCATCATCAATGAGACCAATTATTCATTATGGTCCCAGTTCATGGAGATGTGAATTGGTGCTTGCAACAAAGCTAGATATCTCATCGGTGAAATGAGAAAACCAACATCTGGAGATCCCAATCTTGGAGTATGGATTACTGAAAATCAAAGAGTAAAAAGTTGGCTTTTTGACTCAACAAGTCCGTTGCTAATGTAGCGATTTATTCACCTCTCCACTGCCAAGGAGATATGGGAAGCAGTATAAAAAACGTTCTATGACGGATCAGACAAAAAGTTTATATTTAAGCTGAACCAGAAATCTTTTTCTACCAAACAAAATGGTAGACCATTATCCACGTACTACAATGAACTGGTTGCTATTTTCTAGGAGATTGATCATAAAACTATATCTCAGAAAGGAACAGACGAAGGACTAATCCAGTTGCACTCTGCAATAGCTAGGCTTCGAGTTCATATTTTTCTTAGTGGGTTTGACTATGAGTTTGATTAGGTTCGTGGAGAAATCTTGCGAAGAGACTCCAAACTTGATTTGGAGAACACATATGCATATGTTAGACAAGAATATCAACAAAGGCAGACAATGGGGAGCTATTGCCCAATCTCAGAGAACTCGGCTATGTTGGTCAACCAAAACTGACAAGGATCATCAAGCAGTCGACACACTCAATCATCTGGAAAAGGTAACGACCGGGCATGCACTCATTGCGGAGAAAAAGGACATTCGCAACAACATTGTTATGAGATTATTGGCTATCCGGAGTCGTGAGATTTTTCAAAAAAACCCAAAAAAAGATTGTTGGGAAAGCTATGGTAACATCCAAGGAAGACAAACAGCAGCTACCTACGACAAATGTTTCCCATCTAGGTATTTTCGGTAAAACATCTTTATTCTATGTAAATTCTAAGAATAAAACTTGGATTATTGATATAAGTGCATCCGATCACATGACAAAGGATCCCAGTTAGTTACAATCTATCCTCCCTTCTCCGTAATCTGTTATTTTAACAACCAATTGTAGTACCTCTCCTATTACTGTGGAATGATCTGTTATATTATCTAATAATCTTACAATTGAAACTGTCATTGTGGTTCCAACTCTTGAATACAATCTTTTGTCTGTTAGCCAAATTACTTCCACTTTTGCCTGTACTATAACCTTCTGGCCCTAATTTTGTGTCTTTCAGGACATTCTAACCTGGAAGATTCTTGGTTACGTTGTTAGAAAGGGCAAACTCTACTATTTGAAGTTGACAGAGAATGGGGGATTAAAAATCAGTCAGGCAAATCAAGCTAGAAGTAAAGATAATGCTCAAATAACTATATGGTTATGACACCGAAGATTAAGCCATCTTTCCTTTGGTTATCTTAATAAATTGATACCACAACTTTTTTCAGGTTTGAATGATTTAGATTTTCATTGTGACACATGTGAACTGGCTAAGAGCCACTATATCTCTTATTTACCGAGTTTGAATAAAAGTTTTGAACCTTTTAAAGTTATTCATTCTATTGTTTGGGGTCTAGCCAAGGTTCTCTCTATTTCTAGAGCTCTTTACTTTGTGACATTTATTAATGAATGCACTAGAATGACTTGGGTATCTCTGCTTATAAAAAAAAGTGATGTGTGTCTAGCATTTCAAAAATTCCACTAAACGATACATACTCAGTACCAAAAGCAGATTCATGTTTTGCAATCTGACAATGGTACTGAGTTTGTCAATGCTTCTCTTGAGAATTTTTTGACCAATCATGGAATTCGTCAGTAGACCTCTTGCACCTATACTCCCCAACAAAATGGATTGTCAACAAGGAAGAATAGACAACTTTTGGAAGTAGTGCGTGCCTCTCTCTTTGGCATGAACATGCCTCGATTTTATTGGGGAGAAGCTATCAAATCTGCTGCCTACTTCATCAATCGAACACCTTCTCGAGTAATAGATTTTCAAACTTCTCAACGCAAGATGCAATCCATGATTTCAATTCCCCATCTTCTGAATCTTGAACCCCTTTTTTTGGGTGTACCGCATATGTTCATATCCCAAAAATCTTGCAAAATAAACTTGATTTATGTGCCAAACGATGTGTATTTGTTGGCTACTCTGAATTTCAAATAGGATATCGGTGCTATGATCCACACACCCAAAAGCTCCATGTGATTCTAGATGTCTCCTTCCATAAATCAGTACCGTATTATTCAAGGGGAGTCTCTTGGAAATCTCTTTAGGGGGAGAGTTCAAGTGAAGAGAATGTTCAACAAGAAAATAACGGAGGTGCTGAGTTTATTGAGTTAGAAGCGGTGAATGAGTTTTTCAAGTATCATGATGTGCAACAAGACTGTGATTCGTTAATTTCTCCTGAAGAACCCTCAGAGATGCCCCCGTCTGTACCAACAACTGAAGAATCAACTCAAAATGTTCCTCCTTAGGTAAATACGAATCCTGTGTTTGATGAGTCTAATGAAACAAGTATTCCTGCAGAAAATATAACCCCTAGATATCCACAAAGATTGAATAGGGGAGTTCCAAAAATACAATATGAACCTGATCCTGAAGTCAAGACCAAATACCCAATCAACAATTATGTGTCCTCCCATAGGTTGACTAAATCGTATGCATTTACTGTTGATCAATTATTTAGAGTTTCTATTACTAGTAATGTGCAGGATTCTGTTGACCCAAAATGGAAAAAGGCGATGAACGAAGAGATGCCTACAAAAGAATGCCACTTGGGAACTTGTTCCCCAACCTAAAGGAGTAAAGATAATTGGATGTCGATGGGTGTTTACAGTGAAACTCAAACCGGATGGAAGTATTGATAGATATAAAGCTTAGCTAGTTGCAAAGGTATGTGATAGACTATCAGAATACTTTTGTACCAGTAGCTAAGATCAATACAATTCTCATTCTTATATCTATAACAGCGAATCGAGACTGGCCACTGCAACGATTTGATGTTAAAAATGTCGTCCTCAATGGATACTTAGAAGAAGATGTCTACATGGAGCTACCACCAGGAGTTAAAAAATGGTTATTTGTGTCAAGTCAAAGTCTGTAAATTGAAGAAATCATTGTACGGGCCGAAATAGTCACCTAAAACATGGTTTGGGAGATTCTCAGCTACAATAAAGGAGTTTGGCTATAAGCAAAGTAACTCACATCATATTTTGTTTATAAAACATAAAGAAGGAAAAATAACAGCTTTAATTGTGTAAGTTGATGATATGGTAGTGATCGGAGATGACCCATGTGAAATGCAAATTTTACAGTATTTAGCCACGAAATTCGAAATGAAATATTTCAGACAATTAAAATATTTTTTTGGAATTGAGGTTGTAAGATCAAAACATGGAGTCTTCCTTTCATAACGAAAATATCTCTTGGATCTTCTAGCCGAAACCGGAATGATTGATTGTAAACCGATAGAGATGCCCATGGAAATGAATCATAAGCTAGGACTTCTCCTAAATCAAACCCCAACAGACAAAGGGCGTTATCAGTGATTAGTTGGAAGATTAATCTACCTATCACACACAAGGCCCGATGTAGCATATGCAGTGAGCGTTGTGAGCCAGTTCATGCATGCACCAAGTGAAGAACATATGGAAGCAGTCTATCGGATCTTGAGATACTTAAAGAGTGCTTCGGGAAAAAGGTTTGTTATTTTAAAAAAATGGTATTATTTAATATTGAAGGATATACAGATTTTGATTGGGCAGGTGATCAGCCAGAAGATCCACATTGGGTTACTTTACTTTTGTGGAAGGGAATCTTGTCACTTGAAAAAACAATAAACAAAAGGTAGTATCAAGATCAAGTGCTGACGCTGAATTTTGAGGTATAACTCATGGTGTATGTGAGTTGTTATGGATAAGGAATATACTGAGGGATTTAGGGATTGAATACGCTAAACCTATGAATCTCCACTGTGATAACAAGGCAGCCATTGCAATTGCACAAAATCCGGTTCAACACGATCGCACTAAACATATTGAAGTTGAACGTCATTTCATCAAGGAGAACCTTGATGCAAAGATTATACAATTCCCCTTTATTCAATCTGAGAGTCAACTGTAGGATATGCTCACGAAGGCAGTATCAGGGAAGACATTTCATGGTATAATTCACAAGTTGAGCATGACCGATATCTATGAACCAACTTGAGGGGGAGTGTTTGCAAACCTGTAATGAACTGTATGTAAAATTGATTGGTGTGATTGTAGGAAACAGATTGTTTCCTTGATTCAGTGATTTTGTTCTTTGATTTTAGGATCTAAATTGACCTTAAAAATCAGAATTATGTGATTTTGTTCTTTGATTTTAGGATCATAATAGCCTTCTAATCGGAGAAGAATACATCGTCGGAAAACATTCTTTGAAACAATTCTCTGTGTCTCGGTTTCACATATACACCCTATTTAAAGGCTTTATTGTTTAATAAAATAACAAGAATAAGAGCACTTCAGATTCATTTTTTCTTTCGTCTTCATCTATTGTCCATCAAAGTGTAACACTCATCATTCCCTCAAGGGGAGAGCTCCCCACCCTAGGAAAGCCCAAGGGAGAAGGCCATGGGTTGACAAGTTGGCGCCATCTGACTCGTATTTGAAGCATTGAGGCTGAGGCAAATTCGTTCTTCCAAAGAAGAGTTGATCGGCTATTTTAATGGAGGGGCATCCAATTTTATCCAAGAGTGAGGCTGCGGTCCGTTCGTAAAAGCCCAATGGAACAGGACTAGTGATTTATTTATGTGGACCTTTTTGTTTCAGGAGTCTAGGTGAAGGCGCATCAAAACATTTTCAGGTCTGAAATACTCCTCCTGCCTGGGACACGGCTTCAGTACATTTTGGATCCATTTATCAGATATGTGTCGATTTGCTTCCAAAAATTTGATCGGCACAAATAAGCTGGAATCTTGTCCGGTTTGCTTTTCTTCTTTGCTCAACGATAGGCCAGAGTGCCATGCCAAGTGTCTGTGTTTCCCATGGATGTTTCCAAGCATCATAAATCACAGGTCCTCCAAGTAGTACTCACGGCTTTGCTGCTACAACCGGGAATCAGAATGAGCATTCAAGGATGTAATCCAGAGCTTCGGAAAATAATTGAAAGGGCTACAGTGAGCTTGACACATGTGTCACTGCCTTGAATTGAAAGATCTTAATGATCCTTCATTCTCTTATGGAAGGCGACACATGTGTCAATCTCCTTTCTGTTTTGTTTTGTTTTTCTTTTCGTTTTTTCTTTTAGGGAAGATAAGAAGCACTCAAATAGTCTCGACTGATACGACATTATTGAACAGGAAACACAGATGCCTTTGCTGGTTCAAGTATGGGTTTTATTCTTTTCATTTTCTTCTTCCTTTCCCCTCCTTCGCCACCACCTCCCACCACTACAGAGGGGCGGTTGACACTAAAATGTTGGTTCTTTCTTAGTGAAAAAAAAGAAAAAAAAATCATTAACGGAAGAAAGTGGCTCGTGATTCAATCCCAGTGACCTAGCCACTTGGTGTGGAAGGAATGTTAAAGGCCAAAATCCATAGGTCAGAACATATGGCACAATATTATTCGATTCCCATTACTATAATGGGAGGAGAGAGAAAGAGAGAGGTTGTTACCAAGTTAAGAGGGGATCTAATCCTATCATAAACTACAAGATGAGCTCTTAAACAAAGCAAAAAAGCAAGAAAAAGTGCACTTATTTTATGTTCTGATTGGTAGATGGAGAAATAAAAAACTGAAAACCAACTCTTGTAAGGAAATGAATTGTTTAGTTCCTCTCTTCAGTGTCGGTTTCAATGATTCCCACCGTCCCACATTTGAATTATAATCCCTGCTTTCACCAGTTCAGAACATGACATGAAATCATAAAAACTAACAATTCAAAAGAACACAATTCCTGAAGAAAACTAGAACAAGTGAGGCATGTACTTGTGAGAAATCCTTTCCTTCCGATAAAAGGAAAAAAATATCTCTAGGGGAATAGAGAAAGCCAGAGACTTGTAAGCCATCCATTTGATCCGAAACTTGACTAACGTTTCTACAGCCTTCTTGTTCCTCACATTGGGTGTAGAATTAGAGAGGATAAAGATAGTTTCAATAATTTTTTTCTCTCTTTTAAGAACTGCTCAAAATTTGTCATCTGAGAAGTAGACAGAAGCAATAATGGGAGGGTTTTGTTTAGAATAGAAGCTCGGCTTCCTCTCTCTCTCTCTCTCTGTTCCTCCCTGCCTCCCTATGATGGTTGATGAAACAGCAATGGTGGGTGCCAACCCCAGTTTGATATTTTTGTAGTTTTTCTAAAGGTACCTAACTATGTGGGACTTTTGAAGCCGAGATGTTTGTAGAAAACACTCTAGAGAAACAGAGGATAAAAGAACGAAACAGCACGTGGTGTTTCGTGCTAGGGAACTGTTGTTGAAGGGAATTTTGCTGAAAATGAGTAATATTTTGTGTAGGGCTTCGTGTTAGACAGTAAATGAGAAGATGAAAAGAATTTTGGTGAGAGGGAGCGATATTTTACATCAATTGAAATTGGGTCAAGGAATCACTTTTCTTTTCCACTATATTTTTCGTGGTGCCTGATTTTCTGGGTAAAAGAAGAGAGTAGAGATTGTTACTTTGCTAATATTTCTGAGAGTCTGAGACTCAAAGACGGATTCCTCCACCCTTAAAACAACCGACAACTCAGCTTTTTATAGATATTCTTAAACGAGTTCCCGTCTTTTACTCTTTTCGGTCTGCACCATTGATCGACAGAGCACATTCCCATTCCGGAGTACTCAAAAACTCAGAATAAATGAGAAAAGAGCCGGCAATGACTACAAAGACAAGGAGAGAGCAAATTCTATCTATAATGATAAGATCATAACTAATTAAAGCGAGACAACTCTCTTCTCAATACGAATTAATAATTTATAAATAAACATCCAGCTAGCGTCCAATGAGAAAAAAGAAAGATGAAGAAGAAACAAAAAAAAAAAAAAAAAAAAAAATCATTCATTTACAACGGGAATAAGAGGATCTGTCTCTGATGCAACTGGCTTTGCAAACCCGTCTTTGATGCACAAAATCTCCTCCAAATCCGATGACTTGTTAGCATCATTTGCAGCGGCGTCGGTGGCAGTGATTTCGATAGCCGATGTTGGAGAAGAAGAAGCACCTCCATAGGAAGCTTTTGTAAGTTGTTTTGCTCTCTCTGCTTGGACTAGCCAATCTGTGGTGACTAGAACATAGAGCATCAGGGAAGCACAAGACGCCTGGGCGGCGAGAAGGCCGAGCCACAGTCCGGCGAAGCCCATCTTTGCAACGAAACCCATCCAAATGGCCACAGGCATCCCCACCAAGTAGAATGACCCCAAATTGATGTTGGCGCCAATGGTCGGGCGAGCGCTGCCCCGCAGCACTCCGCATCCGGTAGTCTGAGGGCAATTCCCGAGCTCACAGAATCCAGCGATGGGCAATGCCACCGCGGTCAGCTCCAAGATCTCTTTATCGGTGGTGAAGAGTCGTCCCCAGCAGTGTCTCATAAATGTGGTGAACAGCATCGCCGCCAGGCCGAGTGCAACTGCACATACCAGAGAGACTATCATGGCAATGCGAGCTTTCGCCGGCCGATTGGCGCCGACCTCGTTTCCGACCCTCGTCGACACCCCCAAGCTTAAGGCGGCGGGGAAGACGTACACCAATGAGGTGATCTGTATCAGAATACCCATGGAAGCAATGGTGGCCTTGGGGTTGGCCAGCACGCCACAAAGCACTATCATCAGTTCGTACCACCACCACTCAAGACAGACGGAGACGCAGGTGGGTATGGCGAGACCTAGGAGGGAAGACCAGCCTCGGAGGCAATCCATGCTTGGAGTCACCCATGAGTCCTTGTACACGCCGGAGGTGTACACGAAGAGAAACAGCAGGATGAAGAGGTTGAGATTGGTCCAAACCATGGCCAAGGCCACTCCAGCAATGCCCATCTTAAAATGCACCACGAGGAGGAAATTCAGAGGAACGTGAAGAATTACAGATATGGCGGAGCAGTAAGTCAATGGCAAAGTTATGTTCTGGGTCCTGAGATAGACTCGGAGGGGATGGAGGAGAGAGAGGAAGAAGAGATCAGGGATGGAGAAGACGATGAAGACGTGTGCCATGGAGGAGATTTCTTCGTCTTGGCCACACCAAAGGAGGACTCTCTTCATGTTGAGCCAGAGAAAGGAGATGGGTATAGAGGTGGAGAGAAGCAGGAGGACCGTCCTCTGAAGAGTGAGACCCAGGAGCTTCCATTGTTTTGCGCCAAATGCTTGACCGCAGATGGGTTCCATTCCCATGGCCAAACCGGAGATGACTGAATATCCGGTGATGTTAGCAAATCCGATGGAGAGGGACCCACCGGCGAGCTCCAGCTCGCCGAGGTAACCGAGGAAGAGCATGGAGATCATGGCTCTTGAGTAGAGTAGAAGGCCTGTAAGAGCAGTTGGACCTGATATCTTGCCTATTGCTCTCATTTCCTCCACCGCCTGGATTCATGCAAAGATCAACACAAACCAGTGAGAAAAAGCAACAAAAAGAAATCAAATGAAGAAGCGTCAAAGACCGGTGATGAGTGCCTCTTTCTGTTGTTATTAGAGAAATGAAAGTAACATGTATTTGTTCCTAACATGCAGTGAACTGGCTGTCGCGCAGGAATTGAATGCAATTACCTCAGATGTAGTAGGCCATCTATGGAGTTCACGGGGGTCAATATCCATGGTTTTATTAGAATTTTCCATCTGGGTCTTCTTCAAAGGGAGGAATGGAGAAGAGGAGGAGGGCTTTGGGTTGCACATGCCTCTATCAACTAGACTTGAATTATCATATGATGAGAAGCTCTGTTTGTGAGTCTGTCTGACCTTATGTTGTGCTTTTTCCTTTTTTGTTTTGAATAGAAGAGAGTGATAGTGTGGGGCTATATATATTTGACGATTGGTATTTATTGTGGGGTCCTTCAAACAAGTGTCCAAATGTAAGAGAGAGAGAGGGCTGTTTTGTTGAGCCTTGGAAGACTGATCTTGGGTCTGAGGCAGGAGAGGGGGACCCTCCCTCTTCCTGTCCTTGCAGCCGTAGTCAATTTGATTCTCCATCTTTGTTTCACTACTGTCAGAGAGAAGGACAGATTGGACTGGTTTTGGGATTGGATGACCTAAAATGAGTAAGGGTCTCATCTATAGGGTGGGGGAGTGACTGAGACCTTATCAGATAAGGCATGTCAAAATAAACCAGTTAATGATTGTAGTGTTTTAATTTTTTAATCAACCAAGAACCAGGTTAGGTTCTCAATTGGTAATGATATCATCCCTCTGTTTCCTCTGTCCTAATCAGAGCATCACTTTCAAAGTTTAACCCCTAATCTGCAATTGCGTGTAAGAAAGAGAAGCTTCTCCTACCTGTTATTTTCTCCCTGTTGGGTTTCCAGCAAGAAGCCTGAGTGGGTGTTTTTTTTTCCTCCATTAGAACCTTTGCTCACTTCTCAGAAGATGGAAACAAAAAAGAGCTGCTCATCAATTCTCAATTGTGAGAGAATTGGTGGGTCCCTAGGGTGTTCCTGCATGGGGCTTCTAATTTGTCATCTCCCTCTTTTCTAAGTACCAAAAAAAAGCAAGCATGTCTTCTCATTCCATCCCAGTAAAGGGTTTTTTACGGGTTTTGTAGATGTCAACAAGATCTGCTCTCCTCCAGGGGCTTTCACTCTTGCCATGTTTAAGGTGTCAAAAACACAGACCCCGTTCAGTTTTGATCTTCATCTTCACGGGAAGAAGAGAGCAAACATGTCAAAAAAAGAAAGGGAGAATTCAATGGAGGTCGATTAAAGTGCCAAACTTTTTAGGGAGCCACCAGTGACTGATGTGTGAGCTAGTGGTAGTCTAGAGAGCCGGCAGATGGGAGTAAGGGGACACTGAAAGATATACGTGCCCCAATTTCAGCCATTTAATTTCTATCACCTTTTCCCCTCAAAGTCATGGATAGAGGCCGATTTTGTCAGTTGCAGAGAACAGTGCCTCCACCATATTTTTACTTCTTTTGCTGTGTTTTTTAGCAGAGAAAAAAATGTCGCCATTCCCAATTTCCTATTTCCTTGTCTGTCTGAACTCTGGTCGAGCTACGGGGATAAAAAAATGAAGTTTTCCGTGTTCATTTGCAGCAACAGCAGAAGAGATAATTATTATAGGATCTTCCGCACGTGTCCGGGTGGTTTCCAAGGGTTGATATCTAGGTGGTAAACGAGAGATTTTACAAAAAATACTCTTGTTTACTCACTTTTGGGTCAGAGATTTGCTCAAATGGGCATCAAATATTGTGGCAGGAAAACGCCTTATCTAACACCGTCTGCTTTCCACGATCCAACATGATGTGACTCTTGATCTTGAATGAGCTTTTCTTGTCTCAGAAAGGAAAAATTTATGATCACTGTGGAGCTTTAAGTTTCCGCTCCAAAAACGTTACAAGTAACAGAGATTAGTTTATTAGCAGAGCCCATGAAATTTGACTGGCCCTCGTTTTCAGTTCCTTCCTCCTTGATCAGCTGCGACGCAGAGAACAATAAAGAGAAAAACCAAAAGGACCCTTTAAAAGCTCGAAAACCATTCATTTCAGTACACCCCGAGCGTCCTCTTCCATTTCATGAGGTCTCATCACCCTGTGCAAACTGCAAATAGTTACTGCAAAGGTGAGGAGAGAGAGAGAGAGCCCTCTGTTGTACTCTCGAGTGAGCCTTACCGCACTTAACAGCAGAGGTGAAGTCAGCAAACTACTTACAGTCCTTAATTGATAGTTCCTCGTACTTGATAATGATAAAACAATATGAAAGCAAGGTTAATCACATGAAAGATTGATTAGTGCATAATATTAAATAACTTTTCACATGGGAGAAACGAGAAAGATCTCACTCACTGGATTATGAAAATTAAGAAAACTATAACCTAGTTTATCAGTTGCAGTCAATTTTGGACCTGCTTTGACAGAAAGTACTCCAAAACAATGATTTAGTAAAATGCCAGGTCCTTGACGAATTTTTATTTCGAAGTTAGGTCGTGGCTGTGTAAAAAGAATCTAGTTCTTTGTCAGGAAGAAGAATCTACTTGAGAATATAATTCTCTTTGAAGAAGTTAGATAAACTGAAAATATGGCATCGATCTGAAGAGAATTTCCAAAATTTCACAGCTTTTAACAAGAGAATCAATATGATAAAGTAATCTTTCTCAGAGGGAAGGTGTATAAATAATGCCAATACTGCTTCCTTGGAAAAAAAATGCACGAGTGACCCTTGCATTTTTCTGGTGCCGACTTTCTTTACCTGATATGGAATCCATTCTTTGCGTCGTCGAGGAATTGCGAGTAAAAATATCAGTTCCCTAGGAACGGCAAGAGTTGGCTGTAGATATCAAGGTTCTGAAAAGGGGAAGCAGGAGAGAAGGCGGTCTCCCCACCACCTCGAGCGGTTTCGACGAGTGAAGGCGAGAAAGGGCAGGATAATGAAGAGAATGTAGTCAAGAGGAAGGTGATGACGATAATCAAGGCAGTGAAAAGCCTGGTAACTGGTAAGAGAATAATTGGAGAGATTTTTGGGCTGTACTTTCTAAAATAAAGATTGATTGATAATATAAACTTTCTAGGGCTGATCCAATGGTGCCAAACATATAAAAGGGCTATCTTAACCATTTGATCATGATCAACAACTATTTCAGCCATCCAATAAATGGCTATTTCAACCATTTGATCACTATCAACGACTATCTCAACCATCCAATAAACCGTTTTTCATGTTTCACACCAAATAATTTTTCATATTAGATCAGCCAGTGTAAACTTTCACCTTAGACAATACAAGGTAGTAAGTACATCTGAGCGTATATGGATCTCATTGCTCTCTTGGAAATTACCAGATATGGAGGGATCGTCTAAATACGAATAAAAGGAATTGCCATTGAAGACATCTTGAAAAGGGTGGCATTATTTGTTTCATTAAGGCCACTATGTGTTTGGTTGATTTTATTTATTTATTTTGTAAAATAAAAAAGCAAATAATGACCTTATTGAAACAATGTTCTTCCATTCTTAACAATGGTTTCATGTAGATATGAAGTTGGATAAATTCAATGTTTTTTTCGAGAAGCAATGTCCTAATTTTGGTTAATCATTTGAGTTTGATTTAAGGCAACTTTATTCATAACAAAGTAGGTCTTGTACATGGGTCACCACCCGAACTATCATGTTTAATAACCCGAAAGTGAATTTTCAAATAAGAGAGTATAGTTAAAATAGTTTTTTTTTATAGATGTACTATCAAAAAGATTATGTTTTATCATTTGGAAATAAGTTTTCCAATTTTGGTAAGTAATCCTCAGAGACCTCAAACCAATAAGTGAAATTCTTATACTCACAAAATATGCATATGATCTTATTTTATTAGGTTTCCTCTCCACATATTTTGGTAGTTTTATATTTATTGTGCTCCTTTTCAATCCTTTGCCCGTTATAGTTTTTGTTTTTGTGGTACTTTTGGACTTGTTTCAACCATGATGTTTTGAGCCGGTGAGTTAACCTATGACTTAGCCAAGTTGACTCAGATTTGGAATAAGTTCATCTCTAGAAAAATGTGTTCGACTCCATTCATCTTGTATTCAACTCCATTAACTTTTCAACCATTACTTGTAACAAACTTTTGAACTTTTTTTTTAATCAATGCTGACTATGTTCAACTCTAGGGACATCTGCTCAACTTCATCAACTTGTGGGCGAGTTAGATAATGCAATTTTGAATGTTGTGATTTTCTACAACTTCATGTACTTGACTCCTTTTGAGGAATTCATATTTTTTAAACACTTCGAAGCAAAAAAATCAATACCCTATAATCTAGGTTTTCGGAGATGGATTTACGGTTCTTCACCCTTTTGACGATGACAAACATATGGTTTAAAAACTAACCACACGTCATGAAATGCATTCTAAGTGATTTTTTGCTCTTCTCTTTACTTGTTGATCTCCCCCTTTCTTTAATTTTTTTATACCCTTGAAGAATTTTAAAGACTCCCCCTTACTTTTTGAGTATGTTCCTATTCTAATTGTTAAAGTCTCTAATCTTTCTCCCCCATGTTAATTTTTAAATCTCTAATCTTTCCCCCTCTTTTGGACTCACCAAAATAGCACATAAGAAAAGATATCTTTCATTTCAATAGTTGCATAGGTACAAAAGAAACCATAGAAACCTTTTGTTTCGGTTTATATGATTGGGAGGAGGTGAAGCAGAGGTGGAAGGCTAATCTTCTGCTCATTTCGATCCCTAAAGCCACAAACATTATCTTGAAGGCTTGACTGTCAACATCAATGGGGGTTGAAGTTTCGGTCCTTTGGGGCTAAATTACCTCTGGGTTTCTATTTTCTCCTAGATGCTCTCCAATTGAGGATGATAAGGCACCTCAACTGATTATGATGGAAGGCTCAAATGATGCTCAATTTGAGCAAGCTTCCTCTCAATTTTTTAAAATTTCATAAATACATTCTTTAAAATTCTTTGAAGTAAGAGCAGAGCTGCTATACGAGTTGGAAGGTTGAACTTTGATCTTGAGATGGCGGCTCCTCAGGGGTTTCTTCCTCACCGAGCTCTTGTTCTTCATGATCTTTTTCTTTTTCTTGTTGCTACTGTGTGGAGGATGACCAGTGACCAATGACCCCTCTGCATGTCATTTTGCTCACACTCTCCTTACTCTCTCTCAAAGTAGCCTTTGAATAGCGGATTGCTCTTGAGTGGTGCAGCGATGATCCAACCATGTATTAAATTCATGTATTTTCTAACTCTTCCTCTATAAATGGCATCCAAAATATAAGCTCCCATATTAAGTTTGTGACTATACTTGATGCAATAGATGAGGATGTTGTCTGTAAAAATGACTTTCTTGACCACTTTGTATCCTATTCAATAGCCCACAATCAAGGAGATCATCATATCTTGATTACTCATTGAATTTGGATCATTGGACTTGCTAGTCCCATACAAGTCTTCATAAATTTGAGGCATTATTAGCTAGTGGGTTGTCGTGAAAAATATCAAGATGGATAGACAATCCTTCATTCTCTCATTTTAGCAACATATTGATGTTGCTAGCTGTGATGAAACGAGATTGGGGAGAATGCTGTGAAGACGGTGATCTCCTTGGCCTAGAGGGAGTAATCTCTCCATATTTGAGAAAAATGTTGAACAGTCAGATCACTTACTTGATATGCTTCTCTCTCATAGAAGGCACGCATTTGCTGGAATTTCGACATCCTTCTAATCTTAGGTAGTTCTTCCAATTGAGCCGATTCTATGAATCTTCCTGGATTGACCCTCTTCTTACTGAAACCTGAAGTGAAGAGGCATTCAAAATAGGCATTGGCAAAGATGTTGTTACTTGCTAGGATTTCCAATAGGTGTATGAAATGCTTATGGAATTTTGGAATCTTAGGCTCTAGTCTAAGCCACATGTTGGAGTTGAAATTCATTGGAGAAGGAGCTAATGGTCCTTGGTTTGAAGGAGCTTCTCGTGGAGTAAGATTTGAGGTTCTAGGCAAAATTGTCTTCTATTTGACCTTAAATTTTCTCATAGGCATTCATGCTACTCAATTCAATGGAGTTGAAAGTGAAGTTGCTTCAGTAGAATTAGATGGAGATTGACTTGGCTCACATTGTGAGGAAGAAGCTTGATTTTTCCTCATGTGCCTGATCAAAGGGACCTCATTTTTCATTTTGTTTTTGGAGGTTGTGGGAGGGTTTTGGGCTATCTTCTTTCCCATGGTAATATTGTTGAATAATTAGAATGCTAAGGAATTGATTTGGCAGAAGGAAATTAAGAGGAAGATGAATTGTTCTTGGATTTTACTATAGAATAGAGTGTGTGTAAGGACTATAGACACTACCTTCCTCCACATTGGTATGATATTGTCCACTTTGGGCCTAAGCCCTCATAGACTTACTCTTGGGCCTTTACCCCAAAAGGCTTCATACTAATAGAGATAGTGTCCACACTTATATATCCATGATCCTCCCCACCTTTAATCAATGTGGGATTTTAGTTGTATACCCAACAATCCTTCCATCGAACAAAGGACCACCAAACCTCCCCTCAAACAATCATCCATCCGTCCACTCTCTACCAACCCGAATTTTTCACTCCAATGCGTTGGAAACACATGCCTTACATAGAGTACCACCTGTCTCGAGAGCGTACTCTATGTAGATCAACTCCTCTTCACCATGATGGGACATGGACACGTCCATGAAGAATCTGGAGCACACTACCTATCCAATAAAGCACATCCACGGATCCCTTTGAGATCTAATTTGAGGCCCACCACCTTCGTTTGGCATTCAGAGGATTCATCCACCATGGCTAACTTTGGGGCATAACTTTGATACCATTTTTAAGGACTATAAACACTACCTTTCTCCACATTGGTATGATATTGTCCACTTTGGGCCTAAGCCCTCATGGATTTGCTCTTGAGATTTTACCCCAAAAGACTTTATACCAATAGAGATAGTGTCCACAGTTATATATCTATGATCCTCCTCACTTTTAGTTAATGTAGGACTTTAGTTGTATACCCAACATTGTGTTTGAATTTGTTAGATACCAGGAGTCAATTCCTTGCCTTTGGATTCCATTCCTCCATAAAGACTTCTCATTATTGTAAGCACTTGGATTGAATCCACTTAAAAAAGATTCAACTCCATAAAAGATTTTCCTTCTTTCTTCAAGCCTCAAAGGTCGAATTCACTTTCCAAGGATTCAACTCCAAATTTTTTTTTTCCTCGTTAGTACTTAGAAGGGTTCAAGGATTTGTGTGGATTAGTCATAGGAGCGACGCCATTCTTATGGATTTGACTTCCAAAATATTGAAATTCAAATTTATTCAATGTTGACCATGCTCAGTTTGCTTCTAATTCTTGTTTATCTATGAGTTAGGGTTTTAGTGAATATATTAGCTATTTTTTTATAAGATGGAACAAAATTCTAATTTACTAACCCCTTTTGTACATAATCTCTAAGAAAATGATGTTTTATCTCAATATATTTTGTCATGCTATGATGCATTGGACTTAAAGACAAGTTTATAGTAGAAGTATTATCACAAAGTTTGGGGATAGAGTCAAACTTTAAGTTGTAGTCTTAAAAGTGTCTGCCTCATCCAAAGAAGTTGAGTACAAGACAATGCAACTGACATATATTCTACTTCTATTGTTGATAGTGCAACACAATTTTGTTTCTTAGAGAACCATGAGACTAAACATCCTCCTAGGAATTGATAAGTGCCTGGAGTGCTCTTTCTATCATCTAGACTTTGTGAAAAATAAAATTCGAATATCCTTCCAATAGAAAATCATTACTCATATGATAAAATATTCCATAATCTAGTGTATCTCAATTATCTAAAAAATCTTTTTACTGTCACTACATGGTATTTTTTTGGATTACTTTAAAACCTTGCACATAAGCACACAACAAATTGAATGCAAATCTGCTAGCTGCCTGCTAGAGGAGGCTGCCTTTCATTTCTCTATACCTAGTTTGGTCTAAACTCTTTCTAGTCTCATCTTTTCCCAGTTTGGCTATTGACTAAGTGGGGTTTCTACACTCTTTTTATCTTCTAATTTTCACTTCTTGAGGAGCTCTCTTATGTACTTTGTTTGGGATATTTAAACTTCTTCACTTTTATTGCCTGATTTGCAACCCAAGGAGAAATGTTAACTCACCCATCATGCTCATTTCAAACTCACTTTACATTTGGTTTGAAAATTCTTTGTGAAGACCATCATTTGAAGATCCAAACACTATATTATTCAGGGACATGTGATTGACTCCATCCATTATGTGCTTGACTCTCCATCAATTTATGGTCGGATTAGACAATTCAATTTTGAATATGTGACTTTCTAGCTTCTTGTACTCGATTCTTTTCTTGTGGTGTCGACTCATTTTAAGGAATTTACACTAACACACTTACAACCAAAATTATCAGCAGCCTATGTTTGTTATCATCAAAATTTGGGTTTTTGGAGAAGGTTTTGAGCTTTTTCTTCCTCAAACAATTTATAAGAAATCTTTTTAGTAGTTCTATCATTTTTGGGGATGAAAAAATATTTCTCTAGATTCTTCTTGATTATTCTTAACTTAAAAAAGATAATAAGTTAAAAATTTTATTTTCTGCTAAAATGAGATTAAATCTTTCAATAATTTAAGCTTTAGTTAGAAGGCTCGTGAAACCTTAAATGCTACATTGAATTTCGCTTCACTCGAGTATTGAGAGTTGAGACATGAATATAATATAGTATAAACCTTATACCAGCAAGTTAGGTTAGCTACCATGAGTGGACACCCGAGCAAGATCCTAAACGCTTTATCTGTTTCATCCAGCCTTTTCCACCTTCCGCAGTAGGCAGAACGTCCCTTGCCTTGGCGGGTGAGCCTACTGCACGCCCGCCCTGAGATTTATCTCAGATGATTGGACGAGTGAGGCAATGTCTGGGGGTCTTGTCACCGTCCCACGCACCTCTACAGAGTCGTGGGTACCCGGACGTACCCTAAAAGTCTCGGCCCCATGGACGACTTTTTTTCCTCCCTTTCGTTTCCTTTACCAACTCCCCTCACCTCCCCTCCCCACTTTAATGGAGTCCTCGAAGACGACAAGCCCGTGTTCAGCTCGTACGGCCGTCCACCGGCTCCGACAGCCTTGTTTAATGCTCCGGTTTGCCTCGCCTTGGCTGTAGGGTGAGGCTGAACCTTCGATAAGTGGTTACGTCTATGTGTAGGGCATCGGGGCCTCCGGAGTTGTAATGTGGAGGTCACTTCTACAGTTATGATGCTAACCTTTTCAGAATCCTTGGTCTTGTTTTACGATTGGATCACAAACCTTGAGCCACAGTCCTACCTATCGTCGAGTACTTTGACATAGCCCGAGAAAGAATTTATTCCATTAGAACCTACCTGTTAGTTCTTTCGCTATCTCTGATCCGTCTCTCCCGCTCTGATTGTTTTTCAAAAGGCAGTAGGAAAGATCTTACAGAAATATTTTTTACCTCTGATTATTATTCAAAAAGATTATTATTTCTAGATAAACAAGTTGTAGCATGAACAGTAGCAGACAGGCAAGTCGCCAACTTAAAAAAGATGAGGCTCTACTACATCAAAAGAAAGAAAGAAAGAAAGAATCGCTTTGATTACCATTCCTCCCATTAAAAGAAGATTATTATTCTCCTCAGGGTGAAAGATAGTATTATTCTCGGTGACTTCCTCAGATTTGACATCCGAGAATGATTCATGATTCGATGGATGTCTCCTCATCGCTACAATTGAAGCTGCCCATGGCTGCTGAAAATGAAGAATCATTTTATCTTCTCACTGGTTTACTTATGCTTCTTTAGAGCCAACATGGGTTCTTTCTGCATGAAACAACCCACATTAACGGCAGGCATCACGGAGCTTGGAAAGAATTTCAGATCATCAATGCAAACACTGCTGATGGATAGCAGATATTGATGAGTGGATGGAAACCTCATCCAAAAGCAGTAGTTAGGAACCATAACAGTGATGGTTTGAGAGGCTAGTGATAGGGCCTCGTAACATCTTCATGGCCCATTGATAAAACAAAGACTTCTCTCTATTTTCATCGATTTCTATTTTGGTTTACACTGTATTTATAATACGATAAATGAAGAAATGACAGTGTTTCTCATGGACGATCCAGAGGAAACTGGTCCTTAATTTCTTCCATTTGACAACTCAAAGCTCACCCTTGGTTTCCTCTGTTCGACAACTCAAACCGATCCTTGATGTTTGATTTCTTCAGTTTGACACCTCACACCAACACTCATGTTGCTGCTTGTCGCTCCCTACTGTTAATTTTATCTCAAACACCTCAAAGTGATGGATGGTTAGGGAACATCAGCGAGTCCAACATTCTTAACCGCTGAGAGTCATCTTAATTAGAATCCATGAAATGAGTGTTCCAGGTCATGCAACATCACTTGTGTTTTGTAGTGATAACATAGACGAGAAGAATAATAGGATTGACATAACAATGAGGATCGTATCCATAGAAATAATATAATACGGTACAAAGGCAGTGGATAATGTGTTCAAGAGAGAGAAAAAGAAAAAAAGAAAAAAAAACAGCAGCAGATACCTTCAACATGGTCATCTTTGGGCACCCATTGCATGGGCGTTGGAAGCAGGAATTTATTCTATGATTTTGGTTCAAGAACAAAACCAGAAAGGCTTACAAACACATCAACCTCATCAACAAAGCATATAGGGAATATGTCCCATAAAATACTTGCATTAGTCCATGGCCACTAACCATCCTATTCATCCACTAACAAGAAGCAATTGCATGTAATATTCCACACGTAAAGATCGAGCCCTCAATTCCAAACAAATGAAGAAAAGAACGGTAACTGAAGCATGAAAAGACAAGATCTTCTCAAGCGAATAAAACCACAGAAACCACCGATGATTTTAGAGTTGATAAGATTTCTCGGACTTTTTGACGTGTGATAATCCTTCCTGCAATCTCTTCTTCATACGAGTCCACTTACCTGCTCGTATGATTAGCCATAAAGTAGAAATTTGGGGGAGATAAAGATGGAAAGTTCAACTCAGCAAACAGAGTGTTTGATTAGTTCAACTTAACCTGCTAGTCACGGCTTTGAAATCCAGGAGATAGATTAAAAAGCCGGGGCAACGGACGATGATGCTTTTCCAGAAACAATCATCTGATCTCGGAAATACCAAAAAGGATAATCTCAGTGTCAAAGACAAGCATTTCTTTTGTTATAAGTAAATCATGTTATCCTTTCTTACAGTAAAATTATATATTTGAGAGAAGAAAGAAGAGGCGAGAGACAGAGGAATATGGAGGAGAAGGTTGCATCAATGCAGCACCTTTGTTAAGGAAAACTCAGCTTGCTAACCTCTTTTATTAAAACTTAAGTGAGTCATTATATAAAGAAACATATACCCTACTGCTTATAACAAGGCAACCTTGACTTATCCTAATGACTCAATATACTCATTTGTATAATAATTAAAATACCCTAGAAGTTTAATATTCCCCTCAAGTTGGGCATATATGTGAATTGAACCTGCTTGTTACAAAAATTACTAAACTCTCGTCTTCCAAGAGTCTTTGTGAATATGTCTCCAATCTATCTATAGTCTTGACATACGAGGTAATTACATTTCCATTTAAAGATGTTTGTAAAACACAGTAAATGGCTGAAATCATCCTTACCGTATAAGGAGACAACTCTTCATTATATATACACGATATGTACAGTTGTAAACTCCTATATAATAGGAAAAAATCAAATACAAATAATGAGCATATCCCTGCAGCTTTACAAGTGGATATTATGCTAACGAAAAGGAAGGCACCACATTACGAATGTTATGTTAACAAAAAAGTAAAGCAGCACGTATCATGGAGAATTTGATTCTCCTTTATCACCCCCCTATAAGGTGAGCGTGACAGAAGGGATAACGCTGAGCTTGCTTTCGAAAGAGAACAAATTGCGGATTGGTAACTCCTTTGGTCAGCGAATCAATGAGTTGCAGATGTGACAGAACAAAATCAATTTTCAAAGTGCCATTATCAACAAGTTCACAAACAAAATGGTAGTCGATTGCAATATGTTTGGACCGAGGACGAATAACCGGATTGACTGCCATAAAAATTGCACTTTGATTGTTGCAAAGAATTTTAGGTAGCACTGAGAGTGTAACACGAAGGTCCCGAAGCAATTGAATAATCCATGCAATATCAGCAGTAGCAACAGTTAAGAAGCGATATTCTGCTCCTGTACTTGAACGAGAAACAATGCTTTGTTTCTCAGAAGACCAAGAGATTAAATTAGCAAAAAAAAAATTAGCATAGCCAGTAGTAGAACGACGTGTATCAGGACATCTAGCCTAGTCCGCATCAGAATAGCCAAGAACATTACAAGTGGACTGTTTATGAAGTTGAAGACCATGATGAGCAGTGCCTTTAACATAGCGCAAAATACGGTTGAGAGAACGAAAAATGATCCTCGGTGGGAGCATGCATGAATTGGCAAATGGAATTGACATTGAAGGACAAATCAGGCTTGGTGATAGTTAGGTATTGAAGAGCACCGACAAGAGAACGAAACAAAGTAGGGTAGGACAATAGTGTCCCTTTGGCTGATAGATGTTGACCAACAACAAAATGTGTAGAAATAGGCTTGGCATCGATCATTGAAGCACGTTGCAAGAGATCAAGAGCATACTTCGTTTGACTGAGAAATAGACCCTTCTCATTAGCTTGAACTTCAACTCCAAGAAAATAATAAAGATCACCCAAATCCTTCATGGAGAATTCGTTGGAAAGCCGAGTAATAAAGGTGTGAACCAGAGAAGGAGTACTTCCAGTGATGATCATGTCATCAATATAAACAAGTAAGTAAACAATGCCAAGTGAGGAGTGATAGACAAACAATGAAGAATCAGCCTAACTAGAGTGAAAACCAAGTTTGAGCAAAAAGGAGCTCAATCGATGAAACCAAGCTCGAGGAGCTTGTTTCAAGCCATAAAGAGCACGCTTTAGGCGACAAACATGCTGAGGAAATTGTGGATCAGTGTAGCCAGGCGGTTGTTCTATGTACACCTCTTCGTTGAGAAAGCCATGAAGAAATGTGTTTTTAACATCTAGCTGATGTAAATGCCATCCAGAATTAACAACCAAGGATAAAATGATTGTGACTATAGCAGGACGCACCACAGGGCTAAAGGTGTCACCAAAATCAAGACCATGAACCTGAGAAAATCCTTGAGCCACAGACATGCCTTATGACGCTCAATAGACCCATCAGAGTGAAGCTTTGTTTTGAAAATCCAGCGATAGCCAACCACATTTTGATGCTGAGGACGAGGTACAAGAACCCACATATCATTTTTCTTCAGTGCGTGAATTTCATCATCCATAGTCGAGAGCCATTCAGGATGTTTTGCAGCAGACTTGAAGCCCTGTGGCTCTTTGAGAGCAAGAAGAGCCTGAAACAATTGAGAATAAGATGAGACATTCATAGCATGATACAACCATGGTTTGAATATACCAGCTTTCCCTCTGGTAATCATCGGATGGCTGGAAGTGGTCACTCGAGGAGAGGACGAAATGGGGGAAGGAATGGTAGAATCTGGAATGATAGAATCCAAGAGTGGTTCCTCATCAAGAGGAACCTACAGACCAAGAGAAGAAGTCAATGACAAGTGTGAAATATCACTGCAGGGCAGACATGGTGAAGCCAAAGAATCTGAAGAACTAATGTTAGAAGAACTAGAAACACATTCTTGGTACTCAAAAAAATGGATATAGTCACTATTAGATGGCAGGTTTTGCACAAAATCACCATTATAAGGAAAAATATGTTCATGAAACTGCACATGTCAAGAAACATAGACACGATGTGTCTTACGGTCTAAGCACCAAAATCCTTTATGGAGGGTATTGTATCCTAAAAAGACACAAGGAGCAGATTTTGGAGACAATTTATTAGGTGAGTAATCTCTTACATAAGGGAAGCAAAAACACCCAAAAGTACGAAGTATAAAGTAATCGGGTTGCTTACCAAACAAGAGCTCATAAGGTGTTTTGCCAGCAAGAGATGGTGACGGGAGTTGGTTAATGAGAAAGACTACAGTAGCGAAGGCTTCAACCCATAAGGAAAGCGGCATATGAGCATGAAACATAAGACTAAGATCCGTTTCTGTGACATGACGATGCTTATGTTTAGCAATTCCATTCTAACTAGGAGTGTAAGGACATGCCAGACGAAAATCAATGCCACAAGAATGCAGATGAGAGTGAAACTTATTATTAATAAACTCAGTTCCACCATCACACTGAAATGATTTGATTTTTGCGGAAAATTGTGTCTCAATAAAACGTTGTAAAAGAATGAAAGTATCAAAGAAATCGGATTTATGTTTTAAAGGGAATATCCAACTAAATCTAGTACAATCATCAATGAAAACAACATGGTATCTATATCCAATAAAAGAAGAAATTGGTGACGGACCCCATAGGTCATAGTGTAAACGATCAAAACGCATGGCACAACGTTCATCATTTAGAGAAAAAGGTAAACGGTGGCTTTTGCTGAGTCTACAACCAACACAAATTTCAGAATCATTGTTCACCAATTTATTACTACAAGAAATATATCCTAATTTAGAAAGAGAAGCAACAGTACGATAATGTGGATGACCAAGGCGAGAATGCCATAAATGAAAAGATGCTCGCAGTGAAGAAGTAGTGGACACGAAGGCATGATGACGATGATCCAACACGTAGAGACCATTTTCACATCTTCCGACTCCCAGTACCACTCTTGTGACTCGATCCTGTATGGTAAAACCAGAGGAAGAGAAGGTAACACCAATTATTGTCTTTAGTAAGTCGACTAATAAAAATAATATTTTTCTTAATTCCAGGAACAACTAAGACATTAGATAAAAAAAGAGGACTAGACGGAACAAGAGATGAAATGGAACCAGTGTGAGAGATTGTTAAAGACTGACCATTGCCAACCATGACACGTTCATTACCAGAATAGACAGCCGGTTGATCCACACCCTCGGTGTCACTAATCTCAAGGAACCATTCAGCGTCATTAAAATCCTGAATCGAGCAGGCAGCAAATGTCAAGGTTAGCCGATTGCTTCTTCTTGAGTTTCTAGAAATGCCAGCAATGTTTGGCCAAGTGACCCTCTTTGTCGCACAACTGATAGTGAACAGAGGAGTTGGAGGATGACTTCGAATTGGCAAACGGTGTAGGAGAGACTGAAGACCGATGCTTCACTTTCTTATGACCAACCACTTTGGAAGTTTGCTGCATAAAATAAGCAGAATTGGAAGATGAATGGGAAACTTACCATTCAAAGATTTCATTGCTCAAAGCTTTCGAAACAATCTTTGCAAAGGATGGTAGAGGAAGCTGTGACATCATTGTGGTAGAAAAGATCTTGTAGTTGGGTCCCAATGCGCGTAGGTATCAGTGGACTTTATCTGTGTCGTCAATGGGACGACCAATAGCAGCCAGTTGATCGCAAAGACCTTTGAAGGTACGAGAAAACTCAACAATGGACTAAGAGCCATGGTGCATCAGCTGGAGTTCATCCTTGAGTTGCAGCTCTCGATTTTTTTATCGATGCAAAATTGAGACTTCAAGCGCATGGTAAGCCTCATGGGAGTGACGGAAACCCAAGACCTCATTCATAGGTTCCTCTGTAAGAGAAGAATAGAGTAAATTGAGTAGTGTCTGATCGATATGCAGCCAAGAGATATATGCAGGATTTAACTTTGTGGTGCCATTAGAAGCAGTAATCATGGGAGAAGGAGCCGTGATGCTGCCGTAAAAAAAAAACTAAAAAGTTCTTGACTAGATAACAAAGGAACGAACTGATTTCTCCACAATAGATAATTGGAGGAGGTCAGTTTAATGGTGAGCTTATGCACCATTGCGTTGAGCGGAAGAGTAGGAGGTGAAGAAGACGAATCGGCCATGGTCAAAATCGAAAAAAAAAGCCTTGGCTCTGATACCATAAAGATATTTGTAAAACACGGTAAATAGCTAAAATCCTCCTTACCGTATAAGGAGATAACTCTTCATTATATATTCACGATATTTACAGTTGTGAGTTCCTATACAATAGGAAAGAATCAAATACAAATAATGAACATATCCTTACAACTATACAAGTAGATATTATGATAACGAAAAAGAAGGTAGCACATAACGGATATTATGTTAACAGAAAAGTAAAGTAACACGTATCATGGAGAGTTTGATTCTCCTTTATCACCATTTATCACTGGAGCATGTACAAAATGGCTAGTTGACTTTGGATGTTTGGATCTCTTGTGAAAAATACAAGTTTACCAGCAATAAAAACTGTGGCATGATAATCACATGTCAACACCATATAGGATCTTTAAAATCAAGTTTGAATTCTTTCAAAGCCAACTTTACTCAAATAAGTTTTCTCATGGTGTAAGTCATTGCACGATATTCGGCGTTTGCACTTGAATGAGCTACAATATTTCATTTTTTGCTCTTCCAATTCATGAGGTTTCTTCCAAGAAATACACAAAACCTTGTAGTGAGTTTTTATTTTTATTTTTTTTATCTACATTAGAACTAGCATAATTTGCTTAAAATATCCAATAGCTTCCTAGTTTCATAATGTTTATAAAATAAGCCATTACCTAGAGTTCCTTTTAAATAGTGTAAAATTTTGTGAACTACTTCAAGATGAAGCTTGCGAGGATTCTCCATAAATTGACTCACCACACTAACAGAGAAGCAGAAATGTTTTTGTTTCTGTTGCATAAATCAACTAACCAACTAGTCTCTTGTAAATTGTCTTACCATTCAATAAGGGACTTTCAATATCAAACAGATCATGGTATACTTTCGTGGATATTTCTAGTAGTCTAGCTTTTAACAACCATACTCATACAACATGTTAGTAACATATTTTTATTGAGATAATATTGTTCTTTCTTTGCTCTTTGCAAGCTCAATCTCCAGAAAAATATTTTAGAGATCCAAGGTCTTTGGTCTGAACTATATTTTGAAATACTCCTTTAGTTTTTTTAATTCTCTTAGTATCACTTCCAGATAGCATAATATCATCTACATATACCTCTAGAACCATAATACTAGAAGATTGAAGCCGAACAAAGAGTGAGTATCACAATAACTTCTTGTAAATTATAAGAAATGACAACTTTATTAAATTTCTCAAACAATGCCCTTGTGTTTTGCTTCAATCTATAGATGTATGTACTCAATTTATAGACCTCCTCCTTTTCCCTAGACCAGCATCAACAATAGCTTACTTCATATAAACCTTCTCTTGCAAATCACCATACAAAAAGGTTGAGCTTTTGTTACGTGTATGCTCGAGCATGAAGGGGAGCATTGAAGTTAGTAGTATTATAGTTGTTTTACACATGTAATATTGTTCCACTAGTTTATGTAAGAGTCACTTTTCATTGTCATTGATGCCGATCTATATGCAAGACTAAAGGGACAATTTTGTCATTACTTGCAATAGTCACTTAATTGATAGTATAAGGCTTAAAGGTCGTGTCCAGTGTAGAAATACTTTAAATGAATTTTGAAAGCATATTTGAAATTCATAAACCAAAATTGTACCTCCTGACATGGCAAGTGACAAATCGTGAACCGTCTAGGTGACGGTTCATGAATCGTCTTACATTCTCCCACTTGACCCATACACCTACTTAATATGTATCATTGATACATCTTCATGAATGTTTTCCATAGATATAACTTTTTTATACTGAAACAAAGAAGATTAAATTACATGAATCATGGCGATAAGTCCTTTAGAGTAAGTATTAGCTTCTACGTATTACGATGCATCTGTCTCCTTTGAATGAGAACATTATGTGGCACATTTCTTTATGAATGAACTTTCATAATGCTCATTCGGGATCATCTTCTATTGTTATTCTCTAAACTTTATGTATACAACCAAATAAGAGAAGACACAAGAACTTAATGGAATTTTTCATTGACAAAATTGCGATACAAACATAAAGGGAATCTCAATTACAAAAAAATACATAATAGAACTGAGTCCCATATGTTCAACATGTCCCTTATAAACAGCAGGTGGTAGACCTTTTGTGAACGGATCATCGACCATTAATCCCTTACTGATGTGTTCCACAACCACCTTGTTTGCTTTGACATGTTCTTGAATAGCTAAAAACTTTATGTCAATATGTTTACTACGACTTCCGCTCTTAAACTTCTTGGCGAAAAACACTGTTGCGGAATTATCGCAATAAATCCTTAATGACTTAAAAATTGTGTCAACAATTTTAAGCCCTGAAATAAATCTCCTCAACCATATAGCCGGTAATGATGCTTCAAAACATGCTACAAACTCTGCTTCTGTAGTAGAAGTAGCAATCAAAAATTGTTTTGCACTTCTCCAAGAAATTGCCCCTCCAGCTAATAAGAAAACGTATCCCTATGTCGACTTTCTCGAATCAAGGCAGCCAGCAAAATCAGAGTCTGAATATCCAATCACTTCTAAATGATCAGATCGTTTTATACGTAAGCTTGTAGTCTTTAGTCCCCTGAAGGTATCACATGAATTTCTTTGCAGCTTTCCAGTGGTCCAAACCGAGATTACTTTGATATTTACCCAACATTCCCACTGCATATGCGATGTCAGGTCTTGTGCAAACCTGAGCATACATTAAACTCCCAATTGCGGAAGCATATGAAATATTTTTCATTTGTTCCCTCTCTAAATTATTTCGTGGACCTTGTTCCAAACTTAATTTGTCACATTTCACAATAGGAACAACTCTAGATGAGCAATTATTCATACGATATCTTTCTAGAATTTTATTGATATAGGCTTTTTGAGACAATCTTAATGTCCCTTGGGATATGTCTCTGTCAATCTTTATGCCTATGACATAAGCAACTTCGCCCATATCCTTCATATCAAATTTCAACGAGAGAAATCACTTGAAACAAGTAGAATATCATCTACATATAGGACTAAACAAATTATTTTGCTCCCACTGACCTTATGGTATATACATTGATCCATGATATTATCTGTAAACCCAAATGAAGAAATAACATCATGAAATTTTAAATACCACTGATGAGAGGCTTGTTTTAGTCCATATATAGATTTCTTAAATCTACAGACCAAGTGATCATTCCCCTCTGAAATGAAACCTTCAGGTTGTTTCATGTGAACCTCTTCTTCTAGGTCTCCATTGAAGAAAACCGTTTTCACATCCATTTGATGTAACTCCATATCATAATGAGCTACTAATGCCATGATTATCCGAAATGAATCTTTATTTGAAACAGGAAAGAAGGTTTCATGATAATCAATTCCTTCTTGTTGAGTAAATCTTTTGGCTACAAGTCTTGCCTAAATATTTCAATATTGCCTAAATTCTTTTGGTTTTGAAAACCCATTTATAGCCAATGGCCTTCTCCCCTTTAGGCAATTCAACAAGATCCAGACTTGGTTTTTAGCCATTGAATCCAACTCTTCTTTCATGACATTATTCCATAATGTGGATTTTTGTCCACTCATGGCTTGTGAAAACGTAACAGGATCATCTTCAGCACAAATGTTCATGTGAGATTTAAATGTTCATGTGAGATTCTTGAAAGTACACTTCATAGTCTGAAGAGATTGCATGTTTCCTAACTTTTGAAGATCTTCTTAATGGTAGTTCAACATTTTTCAGGTTGAGACTATTGAGTAACCTGATCTATATGAGTATCCCCACGTTGAGATGGTTCTTCAACTATTGGTTGTATTTGAATAATCGAATCCTGATGATTTTTATGAACAACAACCAATTTATCCGAAGTTGTAGAAGCAGGTGGAGTACTTGTATGCTCCTCAAAAACTAAGTTTCGAGGTTGGCTACTCCCACTAATCTCATCATTGTCAAGAAACCTTGCATTTAGATTCGACAATTCTTGTCAAATGAGATGGACAATAAAATTTGTATCCCTTAGACTTTTCTACATAGCCAATGAAATGTCCACTGACTATTCTAAAGTCTATCTTTGTCTCATGTAGATGTAAAGTCGAACTTCAACTGGACAACCCCAAATATGTACATGCCTTAAACTAGGTTTCCAACCTTTCCATAACTCGAATGACGTTTTATGAACCGCCTTGGTTGAAACTCTATTGAGTACATAGACTGCAGTTTTGAGAGCTTCAGTCCACAAAAATAATGGGAGATCGGAGTTACTAATCATACTCCTCACTATGTCCATTAATGTTCAGTTTCTTCTTTCAGCCACACCATTTTGAGACAGTGAGCCAGGCATTGTGTATTGTGGCATAATACCTTGTTCCTCAAAAAACCTTGCAAAAGGACCAGCCAATTGTCTTTTTTCAGTGTACTTTCCATAATATTCACCACCTCTATCTGACCTCACGATTTTGATTTGTTTACTTAATTGTTTCTCTACTTCTGCTTTATAGACCTTAAAAGCATCTAGTGTTTCACTTCTATCATAAACCAGATTGAGATACATATATCGTGTATGGTCATCTATAAAGGTAATGAAATACTTTTGACCATTGAAACATGAATCATAAAGACCTGAAATATCAGTGTGTATGATTTCTAAGACATCAGAAGTCCTCCTGGTACCTTTCTTATACTTTTTGGTTTGCTTTCCTTTAATGTAATCCACACATGTACTAAAATTAGTAAAATCAAGAGCCACAAGGACTCCATCATTAACTAATATTTTAATTCTATCAATGAAGATATGACCTAATCTCCTATACTACAACATGGAGGATTTCTCATTTATAACACTTTACTTAATGCCAACATTAATACCATGCACAGTAGTAAGACTGCAATCAAATGTAGGGTTTAAAAGAAGTTTGAATAATCCTTCTTCCAAAATGCCATTTCCAACAAGAAAATGGTCTTTAAACAAATGAAGGGAAGTTCCAAGAAAATTAAAACTGAGATAAGGTTTCTAGAAAAAGATGGAACATAAAATGTCCTTTCAAGGTCTAAGACAAAGCCAATATTTAGGACAAGTCTGAAAGTTCCAACTGCCTCTACATGTGAACCCATCTTGTTTCTTGAATAGATGGAACATTCACTTGGCGACAGTTTTCGTTAGTTCAAGAAACCCTGCATGGTGTTGGCAACATGGATTGTAGTACCAGAATCAATCCACCAAGTGTTATAAGAAGCATGAGTCATATTAGATTCAAAACACACTAAGGAAAACATTTGGGTTATCAGGGTGCTTGCTAATGCCTTATCGAAATTCTCAAAATGTTCATGAATAGCTTGAAGATATTCCTTGGCTTTGGCACATTCAAGAATAGATCCACGAATACTCTTCCCAATATGAGACTTCATAAACATTAAACTTAATCGATTAGATTTTTCCCAAAGTTCAAATGATGTTTTCTCAATGTGGGTATTGGATTCTGTGGGTTTGAAAGGTTCGTCCACTCTAAGTGCCAAGTCAAGATCCATACACCCTAATAACAGGAGAAGTTTCTCCTTCCACTCAATATAATTTTCTCCATTTAAGGGAACAATAGAGGAATCAAGGGTTGGGACAGATAAAGTTTGAAGAGCTACAAAAAATAGATAACAAGCCTACTAAACATGTAATGAAGCCAAATTTTTGAATAATTACCCATGTTAATAATCCAAATAAATAAATCAGCGTGTCATTATAATATTTCCTGTGGGCTTAGATTATAACACATTCGATTTATGTCTTTTTATGATGGGACCTAAAAATTTGTGTGTAAAGGAATATTCTAGGCCTGTGGGCAACTAGAATATTTTTTTTAAATATTTCTTTCCCATCCTGATTAATCACGTAAATATAACATTTACCCTGTGGGGTTAAATTATTATATCTCCATGATTAATCACAATTTTTTATGTCATTAACTTTATGTGACTAAACTTAATGTCACTAGACAATTGCTTAATTAAGAATGTTGTGGCAATTACTCAATTATTCAAATGTATACCAAAAAATATGACATAAACATAATTGACTAACTTGAATGTCAATTAATAATCCTTATATTTAGGTCAACATAAAAATATGCATAAAAAAACTGAAGTATGCATAAAACCTAAATAAATTTATTTTGCACAAATATTAAAATTACATAAAAACATATTACTGCAAGTTTAATCTATATTTAATGTGTGTCCTACGATAACACATAAAGCCAGATAGCCTAATGGTCACAACGGCATTTACTTGTGTTCGAATCCCCGCAGGCGCATGATTTTTATTCTAACGACCAAGTCAACTCGGCCAGCTCGTGGGCAGGTCGAATCAATCAGTTGGAACAGCCGAGCCAAAACAATTCAACCCCGCCACAACTCAGCCCATCCAAAGCAACCCAATCGACTCGTTAATGTCCGATTCGACCCTTAAATTCCGAGTCGCGCCAACCCGTTCAACTCGACTTGACTCATCTAGCCTGACTTGCACAACCCGAGTCAACTCGTTATTTAAATGAAACTTACTGTTTCAATTTTTTTTATTTACGTGTGTTGGAGGTCGTCTTCAACCTCTAGCCACGCGTAGAGAGGACGCTCAGCGACCACAAGTGGCCCTCGACCGATTGGCTCCACAGCGCCGACGCTCGCAGCGTATGCAGAGAGCTCCTCTCCATGGAAATGACTCTATATCAGAGAGAGGAACTCTGATACCACATGTAGAAATATTTTAAATGAATTTCGAAAGCACATATGAAATTCATAAACCAAAATCGTACATCCGGACATGGTGTCAACTTCTGGCGAGCAGAGCTTCTCGACTATCATCTCTGGCAAACATAATTTCTCGTCTATCATAGAGGTTCGTCGATGGCAACGTATAGGCATACTTCTGCTAGACTAGACCCCCTTTTATAGACTCCTCTCCATCAAAGGAGACCACCAAATGACGAGAAACCGAAAGGTCGTAACCGGCAACCACCATAAGTGGAAAACCGTCCGACGGATGGGTCACTTAAGTGACGGATCGTGAACCGTCTAGGTGACAATTCGTGAACCGTCTTACATCCACACCTTTGAACGATTATTGCTGCTATGGCAGTTTCTCTCCCTCTGTTCGTTATCTCTCTCTTTCTTTTCTTCTCCTTTGCTTCTTTTTTTCAATCTTCTACGGGCCCAATCCACATTCCAGCAACTAGTCACTAAAAGAAACAACTGATCATGTAAAATGATGCTCTCTCTCTTTCTAAAAATTTTGAAAAAAAATTCCATATTTCTCCAGCTTAAACATATATGTAGAAAACACACTAGGGAAGAGAGTACCTGGGTATGACGATAGCTACATTCAAGACACCCATTGACAAACTTGAAAATCCAATGAAGAAGAATAAATGAATCTAAATAACCACCTTGTCCAAGTCCAAAAGACTTGTATAAGAGGAAACCAAAGCACAAGGAGCATCGTAAGTAATCAGCAGAAGATCATTTTAGAAAACAAGTTAGCAATTCAAACAGAACTGAAAGTAATTCGAAAAAATAATTACATGACTTATTGCCAAAAGAACTCCAAGAACTGCAAAGACAGCTAAGCAGAAATTACAACACCATTAGAAGGAAGAACTTGGCCTGAATTTTCAATATTACTGGCAACGATAGATGTAATGAGAGTTGCAGGGAAGAAATAGACAAGAGAGCATTTGAAATTCACCAAACGACACCAGCACCCAACTACTTGCAGAGTTTCTCCATCACCAATGAAATCAAACCAAGAAGAATGGAGTTCAGCATCAGTCCAAATGCTCCCATTCTAACTCAAACGTGACAATTTTTCCCTTGATCTGGCTTGCCTCTATGGATTTATGGGACCATCAAGTCAGTTAAACCATCCAACCCAGGTCAATGTCATAACAACCAGAGTGATCTGAATCGGTGGTGATATGTATCTAAATGAAGGAAATAATTCCAAAAGGAAGGCTTCTAGAAAAATTTTATTATTATATTTCCTCTTAAAGCTTTCTTTACTGGAGTTCTTTTGAAGTTTCCTCAAGTATAAAAACTGTTTTCTCGGGCACGGTTTGTGTATTCCGTTCTAGACTGGACCCGCCCAGAGCCAGAAACGGACTCCAGCGAATTTCATGTGCGCCTTGCGATGTCGGACCTTATCTTTGAACGTTGACGCAAGATTACCGGAGCGTACAGAGCTGCGACGATTTGGACATCCCGGTTCAAACTCTCCCAGACTCTCATTTCTTTTTTCTCACCTCCCAATTGTTCTTTCAGCTTGACAATTTGAGGATTTCCTCCTCGTGAAACATGTTATTAGCGTCTCTATCCATCCTCAATTAGTCGGTCACAGTTCACACTCAATTGGAGACAAAAAATCTATATACGCCTCACAGTCCACTTCTGTGTTTCCTTCCTGGTGTTGACCAGTGCAGGAGACTAAAAAATTCTCAGTTGGTTTGTGAGCTTGAAGCTTCTCATGGTATCACGGCAGTTGGGTTATGTCGTTGTGAACCCTTTCTGTCTTCTCTGCTCTGTTTAGTATAATGTGAAACTGTTGGGTGAAAATATTTGCATCACTGTTGGTTTGAGAAGATTGCGACTTCTAGAAGACATTTCGAAGTCCCAATTGAATGGAGAAAAGGGTCGGAACCAATTGAGTCGGTTCATCCCTCTGGTAGCAATCTCAGAGGATGCATCGGACGTGTTCGACCTTTTGTCCCAATAGCTATGGCTGAAGCTCTTCTTTCTTTGTTTACATTTAGGCAGTTGTGATGTTATCTCATGTCGACAAATCCTCCATTTCAGATGTTAAAGTCTGGCTTCTTTCTCGCGAGAGAACCAGTGAAGAAAAAAGCCAAAATGATGGGTTACTTGTATTGAAGCCTTCCAGAGTATTATTAAAGGTCTGCTGGTACAGTATTGGAAATCCTTTGTTCCGGCTTGAACGTCTCTCCTACCGCATTTCTACTCTTTTACCGGTACAGTTGAAAGAAGTAGAGAACGAAAAAGTATTCTTAAGTTTGAATGTATCTAATGACTGTGAACTGCTGCAGAGCAGAGGCCAGAAAAGTTCACAGAGAATGTCAGGCTGGTAGAACAGTCCTTGTTTTCCTTTTTTAACAGAAATCCCAACTACAAGCTACTTCATGCAGATAAAATCTCATTCACCTCCTGCTCAAGCCACCTTAATTTCTACAACTAATTAGAATGAGATTACATTGTACCCTCATCATCTCTTCAATCATCTGAATAACCCATTTGTGTTTGGGAGCATCATCTCTCAGACAAGTCCCAACGTAAGATTCTGTTGATCAGGAGCTTGAAATAGATCTGAGGTTGGAAAGCACTGCTAGAATAAACTAAGAAGATTCTTCCTCATATCTCTTGGCATAGAAAACCTCAAAATTTATAAAACCTACGAAATGAAGAAAAAAGATTCCTCAAATATGCAAATCTTTTAATGTCTACTTCTCTCTTAGGTACAAGCATTATCCAAAGAGATTTCATATTAGGTTCCCAACAAAAACAAACAATACCAAGTTGGAAGAGATAAGTTGGTGAAACGATACGTTATAAATATTTTTAATTGGTTTTGATTGAGATGGGTTTGTGGGATTATCAAGCAAAGTATCCCTCCTAAGTCCCAACTACCTGTTTTCAATGTCATCTGAACAGAAATGCTAAGAGAAGATACTGTACTAAATTTAATGGTATCTGTAATATTTAGAACCCAGTCTTCCTCTGTTTCTCTCTCTACATCTGGTCAAAGGTAGCAGGAAACTTCATTTTGTCCTTTCTGGGATCCTCTGATCCATGATTGCTGTTGATGGGGAAATTAAGATCGTAATCCTCTTCTCTGATGTCAAAGTGGGGTGCTAATCACCAATTCACCACATTTATCATATCTTCATTCCCTGTATTTGGAAGGTTACGAGGAAAGATCCGTATCTCTTATAATACTCTTGACACACAGTAGTGCCCCTCGTCCTCGTCACCTCTCCTTCTCCTCCCAGGCTTTCTAGAAGCATTCATGGTTTGCCACCTCTGGAAGGTTCATCTTTTCAAACGAAGCTGTCTAACTTGTCTAAACCAGGTTTGCTTCAATCGGTTGTTACTCCCAAAACTCAAAGACAGGCTCCTGACCCAAAATAAGTCGGAAAAATCCGAGTCTAACTCTACTGAGTATGCCCAAATTGAGTGCGAGAGTGCCCGTCATTTCTCTTTTGGGAAATCAATGAAAATAAAGGGTTTGGACTGGTAATACGTGAAAAGCTTAGTAAGGAAAGAAGATGATGGAGGGGGTCGGGGGTAGATAGCTTGGTTTCTTCCTGGCTATGTTAACGTCTCTTGTCGTATCCCATTTAAATAAATCGATCTTATCATACTTCGACAGCACCATCTCTCCATATTTTTCTACCTGCCAAATCTTCCGAGCTGTAGACATTAAAATAGCCTCTAACCCAGTCGACAACGTCACAAGAATATAATATTTTGATAATCATGTTTTAGTTTTTAATAGTTTTTAATCAGATCAGCAATCTCGAGAAGAGCCTTTCAAATTACTGCTGTGTTTGAAAAAAAATGATTATTAGTCCAAGTTTCCATGGACGGAGCTGGAAACACGGAAGATCCCAGAAACTTTGGACTAATAATTTGAAACTGTTCGTAGAGATTTTTAGAAGTGGCTGGCCACGATTTATAACTTTCAAAAGCTCTTAATTCCTTGCATTCCGGACATAACTAAAGGTTTCAAGATCAGAGACACACGTTATGAGCACCTGCTCTGGTATCATAAAAACTATGATTTCAAGAAGATTGACTATGCTGGCCGTTTTAGTTGAAAGGAAAAACAAGCTATATTAAGCTAGGTGGACAACGGAAAGAGTAGCCTTCAGCGAGAATGTCAACGGTACAGCCACAACCCGGTAAACTTCCAAAGACTTTTTTTTTTCACTCATGCACAAAGAAGACAAATTACTAATAATTATCACATGAGATTAGATCAGCTGCCATATAAAAAAATTTCTATTGCATAAGAAGATTTCAGTCAAACCTCTAACCCATATTGGAAGCAAGGGGCACTAGGGTTTACTAGCCAAAGAGATGTTCAAGCTACATTGCCTCCTCTACCTCTAAACCATCCAAGCAAAACCCTAGTTTAATTTTAGAAATATGATTCAATACAGCACTACCGAAGGGGAGGTTAATCAACAGTGAAGTTGAAATAAAGTTTACGCGTATTACATAGTTCATTCAATTAGGCCGTTAGTAGTGCACTAGCGCCAATGTCATCTGAAAAACACAGGTAATTGTCTCATACTAAAATCGTGGAATCATGATTCAGCCCAAACTTTCGAATCATTCACTTGAAGCAAAATTTTGAGACACGTCTTTCCTCCCCCGACAATTTTTTTTTTCTCTCTCACGCTCTCTTCTCCCTCTCGGCCTTCCTCCCCGGAATTATTTTTTCTCCCGCTCTCTTCTTCCTCTCGTCTTCGCACTCCCTTCGTCTCTTCTCTCTCTCAGCCTTCCTCCCTTGAATTTTTTTTCTCCCTCTCAGCCACCGTCGCAATTGCTTGTTGCCTCTCCATCGCAGCGCAGAGCCTCTCGGCCTCCCTCTCTTCTCCCTCTTGGCGTACCATCGGAGCACCGCCTCCGTCATTGTTGCCTGTTGGCCCGCCATTCTCCCTGCCATTATCGGCGTCGTGAGGAAGACAACGTTGTTGATTTAATACTATAGTATTTCATTAATTAATATAATATAGTATTTCATTAATTAGTATATTAATATATTTTAATGCTACATTAAATCACTTATTAGTGTAGTAACCATGTTTATTTTGGTTAGTTATCTGTTTAGGTATATGTTTTATTTAAATATATTATAAAAAACTACTTATTCTCTTATTTACAACATATTTTTTATTTTGGGGCATTAAATTTGGAATCTGTTTTTCAGTGCACTTGAACTTTGTTTTCATTTTGGGGCACTAACACCCAACTTGAAGTTTAAGTTGAATTAAATCATTGCCTTGAATTTGAAGTCTAACTTCAACTTCAACTTTAATATTGACTAACCTCCCCTAAAGTTGTATCAAGCCTACTTGAGTTGCATTCTTAATTTTTGGTGGGTAAGACAGGAGCAAACAACTAAACAACCAAACGTATTCTTACAAATTATAGAGGTCATTCCAGAAATTTAATTTGCACTAATCTAAACACATTTACTAAAATTTTGGGTGTAATGGGATTAAAATAGTGAGAACGTGCTCCTTGTCTTTCTGTCATATCGTTCTATTATCCTTCCTAACAAAACCCAGCTTAGCACTTGTTCTTTTTCTAAACTTTTCTAGTTGATTGGAAAGCACATGCCTGGTTCAGAAGTGAGAGATGCAGAGAGGTAACTAAAGCCCTGGGAGTCGACTATGAAGAGAGAAAGGTAGGTTTTTTGCTTGAACTAAAACTTGTTTGGTGGCCCCAAAAATGGAAGGAATGAGGACTTGGTGACGGTGAGACAGAGAGAGTGGGAATGGGTAAGCTACTGAGAACCATTTACACGCCACTGGAAGCTCTTCTGCTAAGACCATTTGCAACCAATGGAGTGCTCATCTAAGCTTCATGGAATTTTTTATACAATTAGTGATTTGAAGGAATCAAAAGTTTCAATAGTTTACTTCCTCCAAACTAGCTACTGCAAAACAATCACTGTAATCTTTTAAGTGATCCACATTTTTTAGGATATGTTTGTGGCAATAGGAAACCATTGGAAAAATTTACAAGGGCAAGGGCGTGACTTTTTTGTAAGCTATCGAAAATTTCTCTCGAATCCTCTTGTTCGACAACAACAACTTAAAAGGGGATAGGCGAAAATGATTTTCTTATCGTTCCAATTGGAAATAATAGAAAAACAAACTGAGAGGATTAATGCACAAACACGGAGAAGTCTATGAGTTTCTTCTTTTATTATCAATATTTTGTTTATTATATATCGATTCGGTGAATTATTAGTGGTAGCTTAGTTGTTCTCTAATCTACCCATATGGTTCCAATTCTCTAAAAAAACACCTAGAGAATGATAATGTAAATGTGGACCACATTCCATAAAGTTCAGTACTTTGATCTTTCCCTTGTAGCAAAGTGAAAAATAGGTAAGCTACAACTTAGTTATGATTGAGCATGACAACATGCAACCATTTGTTTTGCCACTTCTTTCAATGTACAAATTTGTCTCCCGTGTGACACATTATAGAGCAAGACACGAACCATTAATGTCAATGGGGAAACACCCAAACTTGATTCTCTCTAAAATAAGGACACTCGAGCAAATCATGATGGATCTTATTTTCCTCATAATATCTAATAATCTATCTCAACAAGTAATTTGCATAAATATTGAACTGATGAAACGATTAGAAAAAAAAAACTCTATTGAAGTAGAGAAAGTCACTGAATAAGTTCCTCGATGGTCATATAAATTGATCGATAAATTGATATGGTAGAATTTTTGCGAGGACCTAATCAAAGGATCCATAAAACATATTTAAGTGAGAATATCAATTCAAACTTTGTGTCATCTTCCATTGTTTTCTTCACATTCAATTTTGTTTCTCCATGGTTTTAGAGTAGATCTCACTTCTTTTAAGCTACATCTTTAACAGGTGCAAATAGGGTTGTTGGATCAACTTTAGAGGTCATGTAAGGTGCATAAGAACGCTTATCCAATACAACCCAAAAGACCGGAAAGCCAAATACCTAACCCAGGTCAACCAGGGGTGGACCGGAACCACCTAGCTCTGACACCCACCATTCCCGTTCCCTACCGCTTCCGTCGGGATTCGAACGCGGAACGTGGTGCCCAACTCTGATACCATGTCAAACGCCTAGCCAATACAACCCAAAAGACCGGTCTATTAAGTGCGGAAAATCAAGTACCTAACCCAGGTGGAGCAGGGGTGGACGGAACCTAACCTAGGTGGACTGGAACCACCTAGCTCTCACAATATCATCTTAGTATAATACAAAAAAACTAGCATTATTTGGATTCAACAAATCTCAATGTTACTATGGAGAGTTTAAATCCATGCTTTGAATAGTAAACTATATGAATCAAGCTTTGTAAGGCTGGCCTCAATGTTGTTGCACTGATCCTCCGTCATCCACCACTGCCAGCTCCAACTGTTCTAGACATGTTAACGGCTAGTGAACCCCTCTCCTTCGATAAAAAAGAATCATTAACCAACTAATCTCTCTAATTCGTCTTCCTTGAATGCCATTAATTTCTCATTTTACCCAGACCTGCTACACGTTAACTGTAGTTGGACTCCGCCGTCCTGACCGACCAACTCCGCATGCCTTTACAATCGTTTCTGTAAGCTCCGTCTCCTCCGGCTAAAAAGAGTGAAGTCCCCTTAATTTATTAATCTCAGATTCATCTTTCGAATTAGAAAACTGGAAAAGAAAAAGAAAGATACTCTGGAGAGAAAACTGAAACGATCCGTTTTTTATTCTGAATTGAAAATCTCTCCACCAGGGCCGATTTGGAATTTTCAAGTAAGAACATGCGCTGACGGCGTCTTGCTGTAAGCAGCAATCCTCAAACCGTGTGGAGGAAAGTTTTATTTAATGAAGTCATCCTTTGAACAGCAGTAACAGAAGAAAAAAACGGAGGCGCCGAGACGTTCACACGTGGGAGGGGTTGGCTTCGACCTTCTCCGCTATAAAAATAGCACAAAGTGAAGCTTTCTGTTCTCACTTTGGAGCAACAGAAGATTCACGTCTCCGACCAGGTGAGAACTAGTGCTTTTTCATGATCTTCTTCTTCTTCGTCTTAAGCAACTTACTCAGGGTTTTGGGTCGACGTCGCTCGGCTGAGTTTATTGGGTTTTTATGCTGGGATTTGACCAAATGGGTCTTCAGTTTTTTTTTTTTCTTTTCTTTCTTTTACTTGAGTTTAGTTTTTCGAAGATCTTTCTAGTTGTTCTTCTTTCTTGGAATTTCTCAATGATTGTTTTTCTTTCCCCTATTCAGCTTGATTGGGAGATGATGAGATTGTATTTTTACTTGCGAGTGCAAAAGAGTCTGCTGGGTTTTACACCGAATGATCTTCGATTTGATATATAACTTGTTTTGAGCAAAGCCTTTCCCCTTCTTTGCACTACTTTCTTTCTCCGACTTTTTTCATGGATCTACACCAGAGAAGAGTGAGTTGACCTGAACTTGTTTTTTACTTCCAGCTTCCAAGGATCCGGAAATCAATGGAGATCTCTTCATCGAGATGGCTATCTGAACTGGTAAGACAAAAAACCCGATTTTCCTCTCTATACTGATTATCACTAGATCAGTTATTTCGCTTGAAAGAGATGGAGATGCTTGCTTTTAATGGCGGACAGATCATGTATGCGAGGAAGTCAATAAGGAGGCTTCATCTACAGGGCACGTGTTCATATCTACTTCCTTTGTTTTTACTAATGGAGCTCTCCTCCCGATTGACTTCCTTACATAATCTGCCGTAGATAGATCCAGATTCATAATAAATCCTCATAATCATGCACGGAAACGTCCATGCATTATAGTGAGGGAGAAGATAAAAAATAATAACGGAGCCTCTTATGATTGGCTTCCTTACATGATCTGATCCAACCGTAATATCCCCGGCTGATTCCATCTTAACCTTAGTGGAGTTTCTCTTGTGCAATTCTTGCAGGGAATAGAAGATTCCACCTTCATCCAGCAGTACGAGATGAACTCTTTGGATCCTTTCACCTCGCAGCAGATAGCTACTGCCATGGGAGAAGACTTCCGCCATTCTTTCTCCTCAGAGAGTTACAGTTCTTACCCTTCCTTGACCCCAAGGTGCTCCACAACTTTCAGCTGCTCATCCATGGAAGGTTCTCACAATGGAGTCGAGCGACCCTCCAAACTGCTCAAGACCACCAGCTGGAATTCCCACACCATTGACCAGGTCCTAACCGCAGACAACTCTTCACCTAATATTCTTTCTTTCGGGGGGAATCAGAGTTCCTCCCATAATCATCAGACTTTCTACGGAAATGTGGTTGTGGGTGTCAAGCCCAAGGATGAGATGGTTTCTCCCACAGATTCGAATATTCAGTCCGAGATTTTGATTTCCCAAGCTGGGTCGCATATGAATCATAGCTACATGTCTAAAGCTGGTCAGGGGTCGAAGAGGGTTACTACAGTCACAACCAGGCCACCTTCTCATACTCAGGATCATATAATAGCTGAGAGGAAGCGAAGGGAGAAGCTCAGCCAAAGGTTCATCGCTCTATCGGCTATCATTCCTGGTCTAAAGAAGGTATAGTTCCCTCTCTAGCTAACATGGGATTCTCTTCTTCGTGCTGCACTAGTTTCGCTAAAACTGAAGAATAAAAGAACAGAGACTCAGGGAGAGAAACTGTGAGAGGACGACTTCATGAATAATTCTGCACCTGGGTTAATTTCTTCTTTCAGTTCATTATGTTGTTAATTTCAGATGATCTTACACTGAAATTTCTTTTTATCCAATTCGCAGATGGACAAGGCGTCCGTGCTTGCGGATTCAATCAAGTACGTTAAACAATTACAGGAGAGAGTGAAGACATTGGAGGATAAGGCGGTGAAGAAAACCATAGAATCGGTGGTATTCATCAAGAAATCTCAGCTCTCAGTGGATGATGATATCTCTTCCACTGAGGAGAACTTTGATGGAAGGTCGGATGAGGCCCTCCCCGAAATTGAAGCTAGAGTATCTGACAAAGACATTCTCATCAGAATCCACTGTGAGAATCGGAAAGGAACTCTGGTGAAAGCCCTTGCCGAGATTGAAAAACTTTCTTTGTCGATAGTTAACGCATATTCTGCGCCTTTTGCAAATTCTGCTCTGGATATAACCGTGACTGCAAAGGTAACTAAGTTTCTTTACGATTAGTTGCAGATCAACTCCCCCTTATTCCGCTTCGTTTTATGTAAGTTCATGCAAGGATTTACAAATAAACAGTAAATGATCATTTACTGAAAATTAAAACATAACGGAAGAGACCAAATGCAGTTCGTAAGATCATTATATTCATTCTTTCACGACTTATCGGAATGAGGAACTCAAACCTTTTTTTTTTTTTTTTTTTTTTGCAGATGGAGGAGAAATTTTGCATGACAGTGAAGGACCTTGTGAAGAACCTGCGCGCAGCGTTCAGCAATTTCATGTGAAACCTTTCACGGACCTGTGTATAGGGGAAGATGGCAATAGGATTGCTTCTTCTAGTCATAGACAGCTTACTGAAACTAGAATAATGGTAGCCTCTTCCAGTTTCCGTCCTCTAAGCCTTTCTTTTTTCTTTCTGTAACACAAGGCCTATATGATTCCATTTTTTGCTCCCACCAAGGCATCCTGTTTGCTGCAAAGGTTTGTTTTGCAGAGAGGTTTTTTAGTTCCCCCCCTTTTTTCATGGTTCGTTTCATCAAATTAACCATGTTCTTCACCCCATTGTTAGATAACCTTAACAGCTATGTAAGGTTTTTCTGGGGGCTTTAATTTAAGGGAACTTCTTTAACCCCTCGTTTATTCCCTTCAGAATTTAACAGAGAAACAAGATGGACAGGCCTTGTGTCAGAAAATTGGTGTAATAGTTTTTCCTTCCTTTTTAGGTCTCAGACATGTGAGATTTTCCATGGAAGTCGTAAGCCAGAGTGTGTTGATGTTTGGAAGTGAATGTATTATGGTTCGAGAGCTTATCAAGATGTTTATTTCTATTCATATTTTAACACTTGGGTCAGAATTATTAGTATGGAACAGCTTTTCTCTGGGTCCCTACTCCAAGATGATGATCTTGACCAACTCCTCTCTCTCTCTCTCTTTCTCTCTCTCAGACGCATTCACTCAAAATAGTTTCCCCCCTTTTGCTATTGCTGTGCAAAGAATATAAACGCTAATGGTTGAAATTAAACTTGACAGCATTAACACAACTCTGGGCAAAAGTCTGTTAGTAGGAGTGTCCTACATTTACAGACTCAAAGTTGGAGCAGCAGACCCAGTTCTGTCATCTTTCTCCTTGCCAAGAACAGTTCTTGCCCTTCGACATGATCAGAAGAAAACAAACTCAAACTAGAATACAGTGTTAGAGACAGATGACTTGTGAATTTCCCAGTAAAAAATCCCCATATTGGGTCATGTTACCCACTCTCTGGATATAAAGAAAGCTACAATATAAGGTTACCAAACAAAAGGCAGTCCATTTTAAGCTGCAAAGCTTCAAATCCTTTCTCTTCACTTTTTTTCTAGTGAACCCAGAAGGGACAAGAGAAGGACAGCTTTTGCCTAGAGACGACCAGCCCAAACCTAAGTCAATATGGTCTGAAAGAAGAGAAGGGATTCCTTGCATTCAGGGGAAGAGGTTGTTTTCTACTGGAGATGGAGACTTGAGGGATAAAGTTCGTAAAGTCTTCTGTTTCAATGAAGAATAGCTGAATGTGAACGTGCAAAGTGGGGATGTCAAAGTATTGTCCAGCCTTCTTTGTTGACTCCTGTAGAATGGAAAGAAATTCTGGAGTTTACTGGTCGGTGGTGGCGATGTCATGGATTATTGATCACCTGAAACATGGGAAGGAATGCAGGAAAGAGAGACCACCCTTCGTTTGGTTGAAGACAGCGAGAGAGGAAAAAGAATAATAAAGTTAACGCTTCTTCTGTGTAAAACGTGGTGTATATATATAAGAAAATGTGTCGCTTAAGCTTGATTAGAGTCAATTTTGTATACGAGTGTCCCTGATTGAGATCTCAAAATCTTTTTTATGTCTAATTAGGCGAACGATCCCTCTATATTCTGGTTGAACCATCTAATTATATTTGTTAGTCTCCCTTAGTTTTGAATTCTCCCTAAACTTAGAGAGAGAAAGAGAGGGGGAGAAGGAGAGAGAGGGAGAGAGAGGCTCTTAGTGCCCTCAGGGGTTACCAAGTTAAGAAAAGAGAGAAAAGTGTAGAGGGTGTTTGGGCCTAGGGATGAATTCCCGAGCTCTGAGTAGATAGAGGAGGACATTTAAGATAAAGAAAATATGAGAAATGGTGATTAATGCTCCTATGGCCCTAGAAGGGGGTGAACACTTGCAACTTATACAACTCACCCTTTCACAGTTACAACTTATCAAAGAATTTCAATAGCCAACTTGGCACTCTATCCTACCAAGGATTTATAACAAATCCTCATCCACAATAACTTTTCTCAACAAAATGAGATGAGGGGAGGTCTTGCCTACACAAGGCTTGACCAAATATCTTCAAGGGTTACTTGTTTGCACTTATGTATCCATTCTATGCCTAATTAAACAAATTTCAACGTTACAAGCACAAGTAAAGCATAATACTCATACTATGTGGGAGTAGCTTCATAAGTCCTTAATTAATTTGATATCAAAAGTCAAGGCCTAAAATAGCTTTTGGATTGGCTTTCAAATCAAGGGCACACTCAGAGCAACTTTATATAAAGATCAATTTCAAAATTCTAGCCCACAAATAATAATCTGAACTTTGTAATTGATTTCGAAACCAGAGTTTATTGCCTAATTACTATCAATTGATTTCAAAGCAAATGCATATAGGTGATTGGATTCCTAAAATTTAGTCCCAAATCTTCAACACTATGCATAAACAACTAAAAATCCTTTTGCAAGAAAAAATAATATGATTTTAAAGTAAAGGTGTAGTGATTCTAGAAAGGAACACCTTTAATATTTTCATAAAATGTTTAATGAAAATTATTAAAAATACTTAAAATTGTATTCATGAGTTGCAAGTATGGAGAACTCAAAGTAAGAGGATTTTTCATCTTCTAGTTCTTTAAGGTTTAAACCCATGGCGGGTTTATGACTTGATTAAAGTATGGAGCTTGAACATTAGTGGCTCTACAATGTCGATTGTGGGTGAGTTCTCACAGATAGAAACTCAAAAGTGATTAGTTGATTTAGCATAGTTATTGCAAGAAGAATAGAATTACCTATGCTTGTTGTTGTCGTTGGTTTAGGTATGCCTGATTTCTTTGGATATATTTCTTTGGAGTTTGAAGGTGTTTTATAAAAAAAAACACTGAACGAATTGGTTGGTTTCTAGAGTTGGTCACCCATAGATGTCGTTGTAAATGTGAGACTTTAGAATGCAGCACCTGTAATGAATGATGTGAGTGGCTCTCTAGATAGTACAACTCACCTCACTTACATGAGAAAGATAAAACATTATCGAACAATTTATGGACTTTGCGATTTGACTAATGGATAACATATTTAAGAGAAACTTTGGAATAATAATACAAACTAAGGTGACATGAAGGACTATGGAACTCATGTATGCATTCCTTGAACTGAGGATATGGATCTATTAGCCAAGGTGACATGCTTAACAGTAGAGACTCTTTTCACTTTGAGAATAAAGATGATGTTTCTTACATGTGAGTAGTAGCACCTAAGTTAAGAACCTAAGTAGATGAATCACGCACATGCAAATCAGACATACCTGAGCTAGCCAATGTGGTTGTAGGACTAGAAGTCTGAGTCACATATGTTAAGGTAGAAGCATCAGTTGACTATGTCATATGTTGAACTAGTTGTTGCATCTCACTAGATGCTCCTAGTACAATGTTCATTGTGGGCTCAATAGATGTATCTACATTCTCATGAATAAGTCAATTTGTCCATAGGCTTTCCAAACTTGGCTTGGCACTTATCAAAAAAGTGGTTGAACCATCCATAATGGATATTTTTTTGTCCAACGTACTTGCTCTTCCACCTCTAACTCTAGATAGTTATGAGGATCCCATAGTATTAAGGGCAGTAAAACTCCACTATATGTTGTGGATAGAGACTGAGGTTAGAAATTTGGCCCTAACAACGTCAAATTCTAGTCCTAAGCCATCCAGTAATTTTGGGATATGTACTTGTCCATTTTGTTTTCTATATTCCTCTAATCAGTAGTGAAGGGATGAAAAACATTGATCTCCTACAATATGTCAATCAACTTGTTGTTGTATTCTATGACAGATCTCTGACTTCTCTTGAAGCTAAACATCTTGGCATATAACTCATATACCCATGACAAGTTACTCTCTTGAGCATAAGTGAATTCTAACAATACCCACATCTCATTTGATATGTCACAACTCATAGTTTAATTTCTTGTCTATGAATCAATGATGTTAATTAGTCAAGACATCACCTGACTATCCTTGACTTCCCAGTCATAATTCAGTGGGATAGGAGGGTATTCCCTAATGAATTTAGATTTTATTTTGGCCTTCACTACATCCAAAATCAACTTTGACCAACTTAGATAGTTTTGGCCAGTTAATCTTTCAAAAGGAATTTGAATTGTATCCTTTCCCTAAGAACTTCAAATTCCTTGGAAGGAGTAATGATTTCGCCAGAATCAACGAGAAGTATCGCCCAAAAATCATAATCAAGCAAACAAAGCTTCAATCACAAGACATGTGCTTGGGGAAGGTGAGCCCCACTTCTAAGAAATTAAGGTTTATGTGTACATGTATGCAAAAAAAAACCAAATTCAATCCAATAATCAACCAATTTGTATGATTTTGACCAACAAATATTGCAAATCAACCAAAATTAGGGCTGACATCACCTTAACAGTGGATTATGCACCCAGAAAAGCCCAGTATTGAGTTGCACACTAGGACTTGGTAGCATTAGACTACACTTAAATGCAGTAGAAGCCAACATACCTAGGGCTCTGGAAAAAAGAATGAGAAAAGACTCATTTTTCTTAACCAGTCAAGTACAAAACTTAAAAACCCCATTTTTTAATTCGTAGGCTTCAATGAAGGAAAAAATATGGAAGAAGAAGAAAAAAAAGTACTATTGAAGATTATAGAGAGAGTGGGTGAGAAAGAGAAGAAAGAAAGAGAGAAGGAGAAAAGATAGTCTGAATTGCTCTCTTTAGGGGTTGTACTCGACCCCCATCTTCTTTTATTTACTGAAGATAGAAATAATTATAAATATGCCTCTCTTTTCCAACCAGCAGCCAATGGCTTTGTGGGACATCTCATATTAAATTTTAACCTCTTCCTCCATTTCCGTTTTGCTGTCTTTCTGTTTTTATCCCCTTTTTGTTGTTGTCTCGGACAGATGAGCAACAGACCCATCAGATTGTCCAGATCAATAACTCAGATACTTGTTTAAAGTTTCCATAGTTATGATCGCTAGAGGTGGTGAGGTGAGCTACAGAAACGACATTTTCAGGTCACCAGAAGTAGTGAATTCCTCTAAACAGATCTTTGCAGATCTCAAATGGTGTACAGAAACGGCATTTTCAGGTCACTGGAAGCAGTGAATAAGACACGTCTCCTCTACGTGAATGCTTCATTTTCCGACGTTGGAAGTGTGTGGAGGAGACTAAGCCATGCTTCTCCTTCGTTTTGATCAACGAATTATAAGTTTTAATGCGGAGAAACAGAAGTGTTGATCAGTCCTCATTTAATTCTTTGAATTTTAAGTTGCACTCTTTCTTTCTCCAACCTATGCTAAAGTATCTTTTCCCTGTCAAGTACGACGTCTTGATTCACGAAGATGAAAGCATTTAACGTGCTTTAAATATCTTCATCTACCGTGATCCTGTTTGAGTCAATCGTGGTTGTCTCCGTGAAATTAATTGTCTATGTCTCTTGGAGAGATTTTGGGACATTGCAGAATATAATTGTTTCAGTAAAACCCCACCACCTGAATCAGCTCATTTCTTTTGGAAGGAACATTGCCCACTAAACCTCTTTCGGAGAGATTTGGGATTGTAAAATAAAATAAATCAATCACAATTCTAAAAGTAATCTACTACAAAAAATTATAAGAAGTAGAGAAGTTTCAAAAAAAATCAAGAAGTTGACTTAGCTATTTTTCCTATGATTAGAGCTCATCTATTTGAATTTTTTTTTGGCACAATTTTGAAGTTCACATATTGCCATAGCAGCCACAACCCTCTTCAAGTGCTCTATGATCTGAAAAATCATCTAGGGAAAAAGTTCTCAATATTCAAAGCCGCATTCCCTCTTAATTTAAAAAAGCTAAGTACTTCTAACTTTTATTTTGAAATCACTTAGGGGGGTTAGTCCAAAATGAAGTGAGATAAATTACTCCTGCATTACTTAGTTCATTAGATTAAGGGGTTAGTGTACAATGAATTACACTTCAAGTGAATTATGTCAATTCATTCGCTCGGGCAAAAAACAGGGAATTTGGATTCAGACCTGTTTTGCGAATCAAACACCTGAAGCGTGGGACGCACGTTGCTCCTCCCCCCCTTCCCCCCCCAGTCGGCCTTCCTCCCTCTCGGCCTCCCTCTCCTTTCCCTCTCGACCTCCGTCGCAAAGTACGCTCGGCTTCCCGACTTCTCTTCTCTCTCAGCCTCCCGCTCGGCGTGCCGTCGAAGCGCCGCCTCCGTCGCCATTGCCCGCTGGCCCGCCGTAGTCTCCCGCCACTGAGGAAGAAGACGCACCGCCGTGAGGAAGACGATGTTTTAATTTTTTCTAAGTTAGGAAAAATTAAACCATCGTCATAAAAATAAGTCTGATCCTTATGATACTTGACTACTCCATTGTGACTAGTGCCTCCAAACTTAAGTCTACCGCAAATTTTGAAGTTCATAGATGTTATTTTAAGAGTTTGATTAATAGGGTGTTGGTTATCTTGGAGGTAAATCAACGTGATCAACTAGTTATACAGCCTTAGAATTTGAAATTATTTCTAACAAAAATTGCAATTAGATTTATGAAATTTGGTTCAAAATTAAAAATTGGCAATCAGGTTGTTTGCATATGACCATGACACAAGTAGAATTTCAAGTTAGGCAAACATAAGCTGATATTACCACTTGTCCATGCCTTAGTGATTTGCATTGTTTGCAAATTACATTAGTTGAATTTTAAGTTATGGAAAAAATGACATGAGAGAACTATTTGGTACGATTGAATTTGCAGGGTGAATTATTAATTGAAGGGAAGGAGCTTTTTGCAGAGCAATGGAGGAGAGGAGTTGGAGTCGTTGTGGTAGGGGAAGAACCGTGGTTGGCTTGAATAGTGAGGGGGTTGAAGAAAAGAGAGGTACCTGAGGCTTCTAAGGTGTGCAACCTGGTTTTTCAAATATATCTTTTTTTTCTGAATCTTTCATTGATAGGAGCTCAAAGGTTTGCTAACTATGTCATTGTTGTAGTGATGTAAAACAACTCTGTTTAGAGTTTTTTTAATCTATGATAATGTCATAGAGAGACATATACTGATTACTTTCACGTTTCAAAAGATCTCTTTGTTGGCTTGAGAGTCTCGTTAAGATAACATTTTGGTGTTTGGGATTCTCTGTTTGCCAATTTAGAGCAGCTCCAACAAAGTTGATCTATCGAGGAGAGTTGTCAGGGTTTCTGGTGGTTGGTTTTTTTTTTTTTTTATCTTCCAAACATGTTTGGTCTAGCAAGGTCAAAGTCTTCAAGGGAAGATGTTCTTTGTATTGTTGGAGGACGAAGAATCGAACATGAAGATGCCCAAGGAGGAGAGTAATGGTGGTCTCTAACATGGAGTTGAAGGTGAAGGAGTGTCAAGATTAGATAAGGGGTGTAAGACATAGTATTCAAACTTGCTTGACACTTCTCCAAGAAGGCCAACTTTGGAGTTGTGAGCTTCATTTCTATCTTGGAGAAGGTTATTTGGTAATTTTGCCTTTTTGCTTCTTATAAGAGACGCAAATGAAAGTGAATTTTATCTTCACTCTCTAATTTCACTTTCACTCGCACTCTCCTTCGTACTTTCCCACTCTCTTTCTATACTTGTCATTACTCGAACTAACACAAAAAAACGTGACATTATTTAATGTACCTACACACGCGGTTGCACCGTTGACAAGACTCCCTCGATTCAGCGTCTGTGAAATCTCCTTCGTGTGGACCCCTAAAGATGTTGTCAACTAATGAACCGTTACGATTTTGCCCCGCATTCTTCCTAACTGTCCATTTATTTGTTGCCTCTCTCTCTCTCTCTCTGCTCTGTGTGCGACCTCAATCTGAGCAGTGGCGAGTTTCTTTCGGCTTTTGGGAAGTTGAGAGGAAATGGCGTTCGAGCATCTGAGCTTCTGGTCGCCGGAGATCACCGATGCGGGAACAGATTCCCGGCCGTTTTCTGCTCATACTTCGCCTCTGTTTTCTCCGATTCAGTGCGAGTATGAGTCGTTTTTGGAAGCTTTTCAGATGGAAATTGGGGCAATAGAGCCATCTGAGCCGGTGGTGGACAACAGAAAGGAGAACGATGAGGAAAATGAGGGAGGACTTGAGGAGGGGAATCTTGGAAATGCTGGATGTAAGAATTTGCTCTCCGAGAGAAATCGCAGACGGCGGTTGAATCAGCAGCTCCTCGCCCTAAGGTCTCTCGTTCCTTCCATTTCTAAGGTATGCAATCTTCAGGTTTTTATTTTTTCATCCGTTTGGCGTGGAAACCAAGTGTCGAAATGAACCCTTTTTCCTTGATACGTAACTGAAAAGGCCCCTTTTTTTTTTTGCCAGAAAATCTGCGGAAATGAACATAAATGAAGGAAAATAAGATTCGAGAACTTCTATTCTCGATGTGGTGGAGATCGACTCACTCGCGAGTCCTGATATTCCATGAAATTAGATCGTTTGCGAGAAATTTTAGAAACTTGTATTTGAATCATTGACAGAAAACTCGACAGAGAGTGATAAAATTTAGAATCCTTTTCTATACCGTGTTTTTGGGTGTCACCCTCTCCTCTCCCTTCTCCTCTAAACACTCTAGAGAGAGAGAGAGAGAGTCTATTATACTGTTATTTTCAGTAAAAAGAACAAGAAGATGAACCTAAGGGGTGGCGACGATGACTTTTTTATTTAATGTTGTTTAAGAACTCTAAATTTTGACAGATGCAACTACTAAACTGTTTATTGTATTTAAGAATTTGTAATGATTTGTTACAGATTTTCTGATTCTCATTCACTAGCTTGTAAGGCTAATCTAAAGATGAGATAATTTCACGAGCATTGCTAAGTAAAGCGCACTCATCGGAGATTTTATTTTGCAGATGGACAAACGATCGATACTAATGGACGCAGCCGCCTATCTGCAGAACCTCCACCAAGAGATCGACCAGCTCAAAAGGGAATTGTCGGCACAAGAAGCTCCGGAGCTCTCTTCCACCAGCTCGGAAGCAATTGTGCAATCCCCGGAGGAAAGTTCGCCGGTACAGGAGGCTTCCTCCAACCAGCATCAGATTTTTGAAGTAATCCAAACCCGTCTCTTTTGCAAGAGTGTCAGATAATTGAGTACTGAAGAAGCTGTACACGAGCTTATTCTGATTCTTTGCTTTTGATTTCTGTCGCGCGCAGCTTGACACAGAAGAACTGGACAACCGGACACTCTCCCTGAAGGTGGCATTCAAGAAAGGCAGAGGCGCACTCTGCCAAGTGCAACGGATGATCGAATCATTGGGAGTGACGACCACTCATATATTGACCCACGAAACGGAAGGGCAGCGAATGCTCACTACCTGTTTCATCCAGGTAAGCCCGTTGAGCAGTCCCCACAATTTTTGGATTGGTTTCCATTGACAGACAGCTCAGGCAGAAGAGAAAGAATATGCTGATGACTGACTAATGCCTATAATTGTACTGATCTACAGTTGAAGAGAAACTCGACATTGACTGGAGAGATGCTGAAGGTGCAGACGACCAGAGCAGCTGTCCGTTTCGGGTTCGAGATCGATTTTGGTGACTGAATTATGTGAATTGCCGACACTTTGATGGCCTTTTATTTCCTCCAATTATGCTCTAAACGAAGCACATGCGTGCTGTCATGTAACGCCAGAATTTTTTTCCTGAACTGTTTCTCAAGTGCTTTCAACTTTCCTGGGTCACTCACTGGAAATATTTTCTTGTGATACTGCAACTATTGGCTTTTCAATGTCCCCCATTGTGTGACTTGAAAGAAAGAAAGCCATTATTTCCCCTTCCTCTCTATAAATGCTCAAGAATCTGAACTCATCTACTAAGAGAAGTTGGCCTTTATTCCTGCATTTTGGTTGTCAGGAAACAGTTGAAGAATGGACCCCTCGTTGCTGTAAACCCTAAACAACTTGAATGCTCTGAGCATAATAAGTTTTGATCCGTTTTACCATTGCGATGATGAAGAAAAAGAGTTTACGATAGGAGATAGTGCTTTGGATAGTGGGAAAACGCCATTCGTAGGGAGAAGCTTTTTTGAGTTCTTGAGTTGACATCAGTTCTTCTCTTTAAACCAGAATAATCACGCGGGCACCTGTGAATGGAACTCGGCAGCTTACATAACTTATATCTGAACTTGCATATGTTCTAAGCTAAAATACCCATCCTTCTTGATTTAAAACTATCTAGTGGACTTCGGCTTTTGTCGAAGAATTTTTAAATTCATGCTTCTGGAAACGACAAGCTGAAAGGTTGGGGCTTCAGTAAAGAAGAATATATGAAAAGGGGATGTCGATGCAAGACAGATCGCATTTGAAATCACTGTTATCGACATTGTTATTATTGTTTATGATACAGAGATCCACTGATCATCTCTTTCTTCCCATCAAGATCTTTCTCCACCTTCTTTTACACGAGGAAAAGCGTGTTTGAATCTTTGGACAAGTAAATGCTTCAAGAAGTTGTGCTTCTGGTTGTAGAAAACAGGTGGGAAAGCCCAAGTTGGATTTCTAGACAGTCCACACAGATGAGTTTCAAAGCAGTATCACATGTCACTTTTACTTTTTAACCAAAGTCTAGGCCAAGTTCTTGTTTGCTACAGCAAACTATGGACGACAGAATCGATCACTCTTCTTACCAGAAACATTTGACCCAAACAAAAAATTCTCCCGCCAAGTCAGATTCCGGACAACTCCTTTCAGGAAGAAGCCATTCAATAAGGGAGTGTGCACAAGAAGGAGAAATTCAAGCAAACTGTAAAATTCAGGGGAAGTGCAGGGCAGTGGAAGTTGAAGGACGCAAAATTTTCCGCAAAGGCCTGAAATTTGTGAGGCAAGACGAGCCAGCAGATTTTTTGAAAAGCTTCGACCAACAATTCACAAATCACCAGTATGGATGCAAAACAAACTAAAAAACATTAATGTACAGATCATCGGCAGTCAAAATGTCTGCCTGCTTCAGCTATGCGGCGTAAGAATGAAGAAGTAAGAAATAGAGACAGGAAGAACACATCAGAATATGTATGGAGAACCTATAATTCCTGTGAATTTATCCTATGACCAACTCGCATAAAGGTCCTAAAAGAAAACCATGTCAATGAAGGGAACTGCCTGATAGTGGTGTTAAAGGAGAGTGGAAGCTGCCTTGGACATGGAATAGGGAAGTAGAGTTAGAGGGAGACTAGGGTGAGGGAGGCAGGTTAGGAGAGGAGTTTGGGAGAGAGTTGGCAGAGGTAGGCTGGCCTAACCCAGGTTGACTCGTAACAGTTTGATGGTTTGCTAGAGGAGCGACGATGTTCAGATTGTCAATGAAGGTAGAACAGGGTCAAATATTAGATGAAGAATGGAGAGAAGAAGGAAGAAGACTTAAGGATGAGAAAAAAATGGGAGAGGAGGAAAATGGGGAGACACCAAAAATAGTGTCAATTTGATTTTGGGATGGTTTTAAATTGAATTGAAAATATTCTGAACTAATTTTGAGTCGAATCACAGTTTGCTTTCACTGGATTTCTCTCAAATTTTATTTGCTTTAAAGAACTGTGAGACACATCAGAGTCTCACAATTCACCGGAAGGGAAAACCGGCGCGCACCGACTACTGAACATCTCCGGATATTCTGCAAAACTGTTGGGGGGTAATTACGTAAGTGTGAGTCTCCCACTCGTTTCGGCGGAGCGGAGATAGAAGCACCCTGGATCTTCGCCGCCATTACATGCTCAAGTTCTACTGAAGAGCGTCACTGAAGCTTCGACTGGAGCGAGCTGGCTGAGTTGTATTTAATATTTTGAGACCAGAAAAGGAAATAGAGTTCGAGATTAAAGTGCTATAATTCTTTTGATTCGCCTGACTTCGTTCCTCGATCGTTTCAATTCGGTTTGATTCCCAATTTGACTCTGATGCTTCATCCTTTGTTGGGCTACAGGCTTCATCCGTTTCTTTGTTGGAATTTGTATTTGACTTCGTGTCTACTTCTTGTTGATCGGGAGAGAAGGCGTAGAATTCGATCCAACCGCGGGCAAGTAACTTTTGGGGGCAATACTTTGGTTCAGTCATGGCGTCGATCCGACGAACTCTGTCTCCTGCTCATCATAACCGTGCTCATGTCAATGGTCTGAATTTTAATTCGTTCTCTTATTCATCTCCCACTTATAAGTCCCTCTCATCCTCATCGAACAGCTCTTCTTCTTCCTCTCCTCTCGCCGCGCTCATCATTGGGTTTAGAAGGTTCTTGATAGGCATCTTCCTCCAGAAGTACGCGAGGAAGGTCTCGCCAGCATGGAGGCGATCTCTGTATCGGTTCGCTCTCTGCTTCTTTCTAGGCCTGTTGTTAGGGTTTACGCCTTTGTCAATTATTGGCGATCTAAGACGTAATGATCTTATCGTTGACATGAAATCTTCTTCGCTCAGTGCTTTAAAGCTTGAGAATCGAATGATGGAGGCCGTGAAACCCGAGGGCGTTGTAGAAGTAGAGCATAAAACTGAGCTACAAGTTGAAAAATTCAATTTCATTCCTAGGAAATTATTAATTGTAGTCACACCGACGTATAACCGGGCTTATCAAGCTTATTACCTCAATCGACTGTGTCAGACACTCAAACTCGTACCACCGCCACTTCTGTGGATTGTGGTAGAGACGAAATCGCAATCATATGAAACTGCCGAGATACTTCGGAAAAGCGGCGTCATGTATAGGCATCTTGTGAGCAAGGAGAATTCCACGGATGCCAAAGATAGAGGAGTACACCAGCGGAATGCAGCCCTCCAGCACATTGAACTCCATAGGTTGGATGGGATCGTGTATTTTGCAGACGATGATAATATTTACTCTCTGGAGCTGTTTGAACAGATGAGGAAAATTAGGTATGTATTTTTCAGCTTTTAATCTTTGCTGATGGTATTATAATCTGTAAGGCTTTTATTGCTGTGTCTTGACATGAGGAAAGTTCTGACTGACTGTCAAATTTTTTTTCTGGCCTCGCTGGACTTTGTTTGTGATTAAAAGAGCAAGTTGTGCAATCAAAGCCATTCCGAGTAAGAAAGTTCTGCCCTTTCCAACAACTTTTCACAGTTGTGCAGGTGGAATTAATTCTGATAATGCTTCCAAACCCGAATCAAAGTCATCAACAACTGTAGCTTATAAGAATGTTAATGCCAACGTCCAGACATCTGAATCTCATTCCGATATATTTCTAGGGGAAACGGTGCAAACCACCCCATAGTGTTTTAGAGTAAAGGTTTGTGTAGCATATTTGGGTCTTGTGTAGTATCAAACAGTCAAAGAGAAAAAGACCCATCATGTTTAAGGGAAAGTCTTGGTTGGATCCTCTTCCAATTTAATTGCTCTCTGCTTTTTCAAACCATATAGTTTTCCTGTCTCCCACTTGATATGCAATTACATGGAATCTTAAGGTTCAACTTATACTTGTCAGTCACTTATCTCTGTAAACGTGTGAAAAACCAGTCAACAACAATGAACTTACAGCTCAGGACTGTGTTTTGCTTAATGTGTGGATCAGTTAACAGGAGAAAATGAAGGATTATTGGGCAAATTGACTCTACAACAATAAGCTAAGAGAAAAATTAACAGGAGCATACTTTTCATTTACAAAAAAAGTCTAAAAAGTTTATGGGATGCTTCAATATTTATCAAGTGTGGCATGTCTTCTGAGAATGTAGCCTTAAGTTTTTATAGAAACATAACCTCTTGCTTTCTTGAAAAGTTATTTTTTATGTTGATTTGCTGCCTGTAACTAGATTTGTCTTTTTTAAATGACTGGAACTAGTTGGTTTGTGTTTTGCAGGCGCTTAGGCACTTGGCCTGTGGCCATGTTAGCTCAAGGCAAAGCCAAGGCAATAGTAGAAGGTCCAGTATGCAATGGAACACAAGTCATTGGATGGCATACAAATGAAAAAAGTAAGAGGCTTCGAAGGTTCCATGTTGATATGTCAGGATTTGCATTCAATAGCTCCATTCTTTGGGACTCAAAGAGGTGGCATCGACCTGTTTCTACTCCCATAAGACAGTTAGACACAGTGAAGGAAGGTTTCCAAGTATGTTTATATCTTTTAGAATTCCAAACCTCCTTTTTACTTTTTATTTTCATTTGTTATTTCTGCTTGAAGGTGAGTTTTAGTTAATCTAGTGTTTCCAGGACCTCTGAAATAATTGCACGGATTCCCAATAACTAATGCACTTATTAGCCAAGAACTTAAAAACAGAGAAGACATAAAAAATTCAGTCAAGTGAAGACAAATGACTACAATACCCTTTATTTAGTTTTTTTTATAAAAATTCTATTCAAGTGCTTTCTCACAAAAACTAGATTTTAGGGTTTAAGGGAAGTAGAGATATTAAAGGAGTTTATAAATGGGAGAGAGAGGTCAATAAACCCTAATTTCTTCCATATTTCTTTCTGCAAATTTCACATGATATCAAAGTAGTTTGGGTCTAGGGTTTGTGAGTTGACCTGATCAACTAGTAGAGATTATGAAATTCTTCCCAGTTTAATTAGTTGCTCTTCTTTTATTTTTTAGTTTTCTCTATTTATTTTCATCAACTTGTGTTCAATTTAGTCTCTCTTTCTCTCTCTATGTGGTAAATCTTTCGCCTTTGAGCATTAAATCATTTCTGGTTCCATGAGAACTACAACAGCAAAGCCAACAAGTGTTCCCTCGGATTAGTGTCCATGACAGATTGGAGTTATAATATTGTAATATTGGTTAGTATCAATGTCATGGTATTTGAGTTCCTTGTTTGAGTAGAAATTGTTGAATTCTAGGGTTTCGTTCTTTAATGAAGGCTGGCTGAAATTGCTGAAGTAAAGAAGGTGAAATGAGAAGAAGAGGTGAAGAAGAGATGAAGAAAATAGGAGAAAATCAGAGTATAGACTTGTAGAGAGAGAAAATAATGTGGATGTTGGAAAGTTAATTTATTTGATAGTTGCAACACCAAATGTTTCTTTTGTTGTGAGTGTTATTAGCCAGTTTTATTCATTTTCTCATTGACAAACACTTGAAGGGATACTAAGTTTTTTAAAGAAACATCCAGGATAGAACTATTGTACAAAAATTATGGCCACTTTAATATTGAAGGATTTGCACATGCAGACTGGGCAGGCTCTCTAGATAATAGAAAGTCTATGTCAGATTTTTGTACAATTGTTGGGCCCAATTTAGTGACTTAGTGTAGTAAGAAAAGAATGTTGACGCAAGATCTATCGCAGAAGCAGAATATCGAGCTATGGCAAAAGCAGTTGAAAATGTTGTGGTAGCAGTCCTTACTTACAGAGTGTCGTGGCTTTTCATCCCGATCTTTCTAGGTTGTTACGATCTTTGGTCGGCCTCACTGATGGAGAAGATCCTGCCGCGTAGTAAAGGCTCATATACAATGGCCAGTCTTGAAGGATGAGTAGACGCTTGAAGGCTATGTTTTACAAGTTGTCTCCGTTGATTTCTCTATTGATTCTCTCACGTGGGGAAGAAATTGTACCTAACGTGCTTCCTACCATTGTGAAGGTAACAAAACGACACTTCTGATCATCTCCTTTAAGTCGGCAAAGTGGAGTTATGTTGTCTGATGTGTAAACAATGTTTTAGATTGATTTGGCACCACCAAAACTAGGTTCAAGCTGTATGTGTAAGCCTTACACCATAATTGGAACAAAAGAAGAGAACGCCTTGGCTACTGTATTACTGTCTATTGGCTTTCCCTTACTGCCCATTTTCATTTCACTCCCCCTTGATTAATTGACCTTAGTCTATAATTTAGTGGCTGATTTTCTTGTTAAATTTACTGGTCAATTTTTTGGTCAACTTTTTTATGTTCGGTTTGATGGTTATATTTTGTGATTCTACTGTTATGTCTCATATTGTTGTATGATTTCTATTAATCATGTTTCATGTAGTCCTATTGATGTGGATCCTCTCATAATTTTTCTTTTTACTCTTTGAATATTATCTTTGCTTATCTCGCCTTCCATCTCAAACTATGAAGAGAACTCTCTATTGGCTGGGTATATGGAGTGACTTTGGCCTAAGTGGGTGGGTGATTCTCTAGTGCTCTTAACGGTGGTTTCATACTCTTGTTCTTTTATGAGTTTTCTATTGTCATCCTTGAGTGACTGTTTTTCTACTACCGTTGGTTGTGGCTCCACTTTTACTCTAATTGACCCAATTTGGGTTGTCTCAGCTTGAAAAAGTATATGCGGCTGAAATTGTTCCCACATAACCTAATTCAAGTTCTTAATATTTAGTGATTGTTGTCACAATTTTCTGTTCAAAATCATAAATTGCAGTCACTATTTCAGATTACCTATTTGTGTCAACCGTATGTTTCTACTTTTTTCTTATGTCCTACCCCCCCGGTTAGAGTTGTAAGAGTCATTCTCTTCATTGCTTTCTTCTATGTGTTTTATCTGATCAGATGTCTTGAATTAGTGGGTTATTCAGGGGAAGATGAAATTTTTTTAATGTATTTTATGTACAAGTTGGGGGATCAGTGGCGTAACTCTCCATCTTTGAGAGGGAGAGAGTATAAGATTATAATACTGATGAAGTTAAGTCAAAGAACTATCATACAAGTGCAAGTTCAAGCACCAAAGCGACATAGCTATGACAACCGCAAATTTTGAAAACGAATTTGGTGTATTTTTTTCTTATGCTTAGAATGGGGAACTACGTGAGAAATATTTAATAAGAAGATGAAATTATACCCTCTAATTTGAGGGGATGTGTTAGAAGTTATAATTTTAAGTTTACATAGTTTTCTTTACTTCAAAGTAAAATGCTTTCTTGTGCAAAATAGATTCTGAGGGACTTTGTTGTAATTTTTAATATTTTTTTACATTATAAATAGGGAAAGAGGTCAGTAAACTCGAATCTCTCCCACACTTCTATTTGCAACAAGCTAACTTATTTGCTTGTTTCCACTACTTTCCATGATGAGAAATGTCTTGCTATACATTAAAACTAGCTGCTATTTTTAATTTTGTAGGAGACCACATTTATAGAGCAGATAGTTGAAGATGAAAGTCAGATGGAAGCTATACTGAGTGGTTGTTCAAGAATCTTTAACTGGCATCTCCACATGGAAGTTCATGGTTTCATTTACCCTAGAGGCTGGCTACTTGCAAAGAACCTTCAAGTTATTATACCCCTTAAGCAGTGATTTGGCCGGATGAGGTTCTTGAGATTGACAGGTCTGCTTTTCTGCATGCATTGCTTTGCCTCAAAATTGCCACCCGGTACCTAAAATGATATCCTGTACTGCATCTTGCTCTGCTTAGAAATCTGGCGTGACTCGGATAACTGAAAGAGGTATACTTGACATTGTTATTGCTGATTCCTACAAAGAGGGAGTAGAACCGTAGCAAATATCTATCCTGCTCGGTTCTCTTTCGACCACTCTTCAATTTTCTGGAGGGCAAATCAATTTTGTTTTTTTATATGATGTCTAGAAGTTGTATAAAGAAGTACAATGTACATTGTTCCTTTTTTTTTTTTTTTTTTTTGTGAACATATACATTTGATTGTATTTCATTTTCTGGATCCAAATTCATACTCCAGCAGTTCCTAGCCATTTTCAGATTATTGAAAAAATTTCGCCCATGCTAAGAGTCTGCCTTATCAATATGCCTGGTATTCTCTTTCAAACTTTGTTCATCTTTTGGTAAAGCATTCCACCTTACTGATGCTTGGTTATTTTGTCTTCCACTGGTCTTTAGTTTGTCTTCATTTGCACGGATAAATAACATGCTTGTGTTTTGTGCAGATATCTTTTTCTTGAGAGATACAATCTTAGGTAACGGCCACTGACGCAGCAACAAGCAGCAGGTTCTTTCTTCAAAACATTTAAAATCATGTGTTTTGGTTTTTAATTTATTTTCATTTAGTTGATGCGGGAAATGAGGCTTAACACATTATAAAAGGAATGGATTCTTGTCCCCACCATGCCTGGGGTGGAGGAGGCATTAACACTGGCAACCAAAACATTGTCGAAGCCAAGTATGAAGTCTTCATAAAATCTTTTTGTGTGTGCAGTTTTAAAGAAAATGTTCTGCTACCTTTGGATGTCTTTGCCCTCCACCGAGTTTATGTATATTGCTTTATTCTTTGGTTCTTTCTTCGTGGAGTGTTCATTGGCATTTTCCATGGTCTCAAAATTCGTATTTTCTTAAGCACATGGATGGTTGACACGAACCATTCAAGTCTGCTGCCATTTTCTTTTTGCTCTTTACCAACAAACTCTCTAAGAGTCTTTCATTGTTTTTTTTGGTCAATTTGCAGATTTGAGTCTTCTGTTTAGGTAGTTGATGGGCATACCCTTTGCCCTTGCCCTTCGCATTTGCTTTTGGTCAATTTGCAGATTTGAGTATTCTGAGCATTTGCTTATTTTTACTCTTCCAGCTTTGTTTTCACTCTTTTTTTTTTTTTTTCTCTCCAATCGTCTCCCTACTCACACTTCAACCACCCTCCCGCTCCTCTGCACTCCCACCAGAGTCCAAAAATAAGCATATTTTCACGTGAATCGCTTAACCACCCGAGGCAGTTGCTCCCGAAGACCAAATCCCTGTCACGGGTATCAAATGAAAAGGCACGCAATTCCCTACTAGAATAACGCTTTACAGTTGGACAAAGGAGTAGACTTCATCACGATCAACCAAGTACAGCTACAAATCACTGGCACGTTACCATCTTTCCAGCTAGATTACAACAATCACGATTTCACTTCTGTTTCCGAGATTAGTCAGTCAAAAAAAATCTCTCATAAAGGCAATAGTCACCAGAAAAAAAAAAAAAAAAAAAAGTCCGATCGTTCCTTCTCTCTGTACATTCATGGCTTCCTCTTCTTGGTTAGTAATCTGACTCTCCAAACCACGCTAATCTCAAATAAATTCACTCAACAAAAGGGGGAAAAAAATTGAGAGAGTTAAAAATGGCATGAGCTACAACTCCAGCTGATGACACAGTTCTTTCCTGAGCTTCTGAGAGAATAGTTTGCAAGCATCTATGCTAAGATCGATTGCGGCTGCAAGAGCCACGAACGCCGCTGCATCCTCTCGGCACCCTACATGCTGAACGCCTATCTCCACCACCGGCCGGCTGCATTTTCCTTCCCCTTCAGTGGTGGAAGACATGACGAACCCTCTGTATGCACACAAGGGCCAGAGCCCGTACCCGTAGTCCCCACTCTGGCGAGGGCTACACGCCGGAGAAGGACCTGCCGGTGTCGAACACCTCCCCAAATCGATACAGAACTTGCCGCCTCTGTTGGTTGAGAGAGTGGATTCCGCCAGGAGAATCCCTGAGTTGGACATATCTGGGAGGAGGAGCTCGAAGCGGTAACCAAGGGCGTCACCACCGCGCTCACGCCATGCCTCGAGGCGGCCCCACGGCTTAAGTGTACCATCGCCCCCCGGTCGGAGAATTAGCCACGCGCCGGGATTCGCCCGAGAGACGCGGTCGGAGTTGGGGGAAGCGACAAAGGGGGTGACCATGGAAGCCGTGGCTACACGGGAGCCAGAGAGGTCGTGGACAGTGATGGACCAGCCTTTGCGCTCTTTAGCCGGGCGCTCTCGGTCGCTCCCTAGGGAACTCAACCAGCTTCTTGAGCAGCTCGGATCAGATTGAGTGCTTCTGTTGATAGAATCAATCAAATAGGACAAGGTTAAGAAGAATTCGAGCACAAAACCAACATCAAAATGAAACTAAGCAAATAGCTCGGGGATGATAAAAACAACCAAACTATGTACAAGGAACAGATTCAAGAAAAAATGGAACAATTCCATGGCTTACGCGACATAGCAATAAGAGTGAAAAAATCAATACACGGACGTCTGGAATTAAGCATAAAAGAAATAAGAAATAGGAAAACCAGAGAATTTTTCAACCGACATTGAGAATTCAACCACCAATGACAAAAGCAAATTGTCGTTAAATAAAGAGGTAAAACAAAGATCAAAGAAATATAAACCTGGATCTGTTATTCCATTCGCCAGAATTTCGAAGGCTGAACTTGCACGTAAAAACCGGCTGCCTCAAATTCCCCTGGATCTGAAACACTTGTGGGCTGCACTCCGGCTCTCCATCAAATTCAAACACGAACCTCGGATCCGGCTCCGCCCTCACACTCAAGTACATCTGCGTAGACGAACCTTTGGCACCTTTCCCAATTGAAACCCAGCCGTTCTGAAAATTCACAGCCCTCGACTCCGTACCTGTAAGATCCAAGGGCAACGAAACCTTTCCCAAAAGCTTCCCTGAATTAACACCGCAAGTAGTACCCCTTCTGCCAGTATAGATCTCAATCTTCAAACACGTCTTCCCGGCAAAAATCGATTTGACGGCCAACTTATCCACATCCGACTTGGAAAGATGAAAGGTAGCAGACAAAGTCTGCGGGTTACCGTCGGGATAAGCGGTCTCCGGCGGAATGAGCGGTATAAGAGAGGTCTGGCAAGGGAAATTCTTAAGACGGATTTTGCAATAACAAGGAGAGGTGGAAGGGTGCACGCCGGAGCGAACAGGCTTAGCAGCAACAGGTATCTTGACGGCGAGATTTCCAACAAGAAGACGAACAAAAGGGCAAGGATCCATGGCCAGAGGAGGCCCGTGGGGCGAATATTTGGGGCACTAATACCAGACTTGTAACAGAACGTTTACAGGAGTGAAGTTTCCGTTAGAGAGAAGGGAAGAGGTTTTAAGAGGGGGACGCCATGGTGGATCTGCAACAGGCTGGAGCAGAGCTGCAGGGTAAGAGGATGAGAATCGACAGAAACCAAAAGAAATGGAAGAACCATTTCATGGGGGAGCGTGTGGACGTGAGCTGGTGCCCAATGCGCACACGTACGACGCCAACGTGAATCGCTCGCACTCTGATCTGGCGGGCGTCTGTTCCTGCTCCTGCCGCTTCTGATTTCTCACTCCTTTTGTTTTTATTAATATTATTTTAAATTTACGAGGAAGAACGAGTACGGAAGCCAGCATTAATGGCAAAAGTGCTGGAAGACAGCTGCGGACAGGCTGGAGTGAGCGAAGGCGAGGGCGTGACGCTATCGGCCCAGCCAAATTCCAAAAAGACTCTCAGCAATAATAAAATGACGCCTATATCCTTCTTTCTCGCCCTTACCCTTACAGGATCCGAGTCGATGTCAGGCTGATGGTGGCACGTGGCGACTTGCCGACGCGGCGACGGAAATGAGATTGGGCCTGTTTAATGGGTTAGGGTGGGAGAGTCTCTCGTTGGCCTGAGAATCGGAGATGGGCCCAAATACCGTCGACAGAAAGCGTCCTAGTAGTTGTTGTAGTGGGCACTGGTTGAGGATTTTATTTATTTTAGGCCCAATAAATTTACATAGGGTATTAAAATAATAAATTATTTTATTTGAGTTTTTTAAATTAAAAAAATAACTACAGGAACAGGTCATAAAGGAGACTAAACTCAAGTCTAGTCAATGTTAACTATGATCTACATAGTGACTTACACTATATAATTGACCACAACAACCAATTTGTCATAATTCACCCAGACATATGAATATTGCAAACTAAGTTATCCATCCTTGATCGATAAAGGAATTTTTCAATATCACAGTGATTTACAAAAGTTCACTAGGCACACGAACCTAGACCCATAAGGGAATTTTTCAGTAGGGCTTACCTACACAAAAATAACTTAACAACCTTTCCTCTTTAGCCATATAGGCCTCTGTTAATCAAACTAATTAGAAAATGGTCTTGGTTATCAAGGCTTGACTCGACATTGTAATTGATATTTGCTAATAATTCAGCCATTTTTACAAATAAATTAGTTAAATTTTATGATTCAAGTAAATATGACAAACACAATCAAACTTATGCACCTATCTATGTAATATAAGAAATGATAATAGATTTCACAATCCTAATCCTCCATTGCATCCAAAGAGTTCAATACAATTTAAAAAAGTGAAGTTAGGTAGCAAAATGAGGTTTAACCTAACTGAATAATTGAAGTGATTCATTGATAACATGCAAAAAAGCCACCATTTCTAGGTATTTGATCGTTTCCTATCCACCCACTACCTCTTTTAGTCTTATTCACCATTTTTATATTAACATGAGAAATAGTCGAAAAAAAAAAAAACTACAAAATGAAAGAAGGTAAATTAACTTGTAGTAAATACAACACTTAAATTACCAATCTTATGATGTGAGTGAAAATTAGAAAGAAAAGAGTACCTATATGTGAATCAGTACTCTAATGCAAGATGTGATTTAGTTCATGAAAAGTTTCACTAAAAAATAGTCAGTGAGACTAAAGATGGATTAGTGGTAGAGCTTGGAATATGCGACTTTTTCACATCAAGGTTTGGTTTTAGGTTCACTAGGTAGATGGCATATTTCAAAGTTTTCCTATGCTTTTCCTGAACCACAATAGTTGTTGGACAACTTTCTACTCTTGAAGCAATCCTCTAAGACTTGCAAAATACACATTTAGATGGTCATCATGCTTCGTATTATACACTCTTTAAAAACATTAAACAGCTCTTGAAGGCAATCAAGGGAAGAATATAATGTAGCGCAAGTGTCCCAATCTTCCATGCTATTAATTAGCCTGGTAATAACTAAAGCATCTTCCTTCAACCACCTTTGATAAGAAACATCATCTTCGATGGTAGAGGAAAGTTGCTTAAAAATCTTCGATGGTTAGTAGCAAGATCTCGAGTTATTAAAAATCTTTTAATAAATTGGACCCATGTGCCATAATTGAAAAGTCCTTTGAGACAATTGTTATGATCTTAAAAAAAATCATGTTTGTCCACACTTTTAGCCATGCTTGGCATGGAACAAGACCATAAATAATGTGGGAAGTAAGAAGGAGTTTAGTACTTAGAAAAGACAAAAAAGGTTAAATGAAACTCAACTAATGCATGTAAGATACTTATGGAAAGGACTTGAAAGATATGAAAACCCTAATTTAGGGTTTTAAGCTACGTAAACTAATGAAACTCTAAAAAAATAAGAGAACAAGTAAGCCAGTAAAGCGGACAATTCAAATTGTATTTTGACATGCAAAACAAAGAAAAAAAAATTAAATTTGATAAAGTATACTAGGAAACGAAAATGTGAATTTCGATAGGTGTCAACCTAAATGCGCCTGCATGTAATGAGTCTAGCAATAGTGGTTTACATGACCCTCTATTACTAAAGATTACCAACCTATGAAAGGATCAAAACAAGTTGATTTTAATGCAAACTTATTTAAAAAACTTTGGACTTGTTGGTAACAATTTGTCTTGTATAACTTTTCTTTGGCTTCAACTTGAAAATTTGAACAACTTTAATGAAACCCTAGAATCCCTATTCTGATACCATGTGAGATTCTAGGGTTTCATATATAAAAATATTACGATTTGAGAGAGAAACAAAGGAGGAATGAGATGTAGAAGAGAGGAAGTAGGAGAAAGAAAACCAAAGGAGAAGAGGAAATGACTGAGAGAGAGTTAGTTGGGAAGCATTTTAGAGATTAGGTCTTGCACTTCTCTTCTATTTATAGCTCAATAAGCTTATTACATAAAGACAAATATACTCAAAGGGTTACACTACCACTATATTTTAATTATTTAAAATATAAATAATAATTTCAATAGTTATATTGATTTTAGAATATTATATTTTGAAAAATTGTAATCTAAGATTTTACATACCAGTGAATTTTATAGCCTTTCACTCGGTGACCCCTGTCCCATCTATAAGAAGGAAAAGGGGAGGGCAAGGCAAAGACTTGCTCTACCCTTTGTTCTTTTGGGGGAGGGGCCCCTATATCCCCTACCAACACATGGAAACTTCACACATTGGAATACAGTGCATGTGTCCCTTTACACTCTTGCGTTTGACTCTAAATAAGGACATATGAAGCATATTTACAAGCAAATAGGGGAAGGAGGAAATTGATTCGATCTAGATTGATTTTTTTGTGATTCATTAGTTGAATCACAAAAAAACTATCAGGGCAGTCTTTTTTTCTCCTCCCTTTAGTTTTTTACACATATTAGACCCATACAAAAAGACCAAGTCCAATTGAATCTAGTTCAATTGGCTAGTCTAGTTTGTGTTTAATAACATTTAAACAAAAAAAATTAATTAAACAATTTCAGTACTACCATGAAAAATCTTTCAGATGAACAACTATTAGGGTTTGTTAGTACACTTGGAAAGTTGGAGTGGGATGTGAATTTTACTCACTTAAATGATAAAATTACGTTAATGCATGCGAAATGGTGGAGTGGAATTTACTTTACCTAGAGAAATTAGATCTCTTTATTTCTTCACAAAATGATGAAATCTAAAATTTCAGCTCTCAGAAGTAGAATCTACTTTCCATCAAATGATTGCATATCGTCCTTTAAACGACAAGAGTGTGATGGCTTCGAAAGATCCTTCCCATCCTCCATCTCATCCTCTTCTGTCTTCGTCTTCGTCTCAGGGAAAAAGTTTCCTATTATTGTGCTAGGAGGCTTCTCTTATTTTTTTCCCTTTAAAGAAATTAATAATTAATTAATATAAATATATAATTATTCTAAATCACATATAATTTTTATTAACTAAAAAATGTCTTATAATAATACTTTTTCTCTTAGAATTCACATTCGCTCTTCTTTTTCTCTAGGTAATGTATTTTCCAATTGCACTAACGCTCCAAATGAGCTCCGGCCAGCAACCTTCGCGAGCTACGGTCGCTCGCTGCCCAGGTCGAACGTTTAACCTTTTGATGATAACCCCCGCGTGTTGAGGAGTCCTGATCAGGTGAAATTCCTAATGCAGAAGGGTACTTTCGTAGGACGTTGCCCTAACCCTTTTGTATTGTCTTTGAAATTCGCCTCTTCCTTCGTCGATATAAACCATCATCTCTTGCGAAACCTTGGTTCGCCTCTTGTTCAACGGAGTAATACTGTTACATCGTCGGGAAAGGTAAGTGATATCGCTTGCCTTTTGTTTCTGTTGGATTTTCTTTCGTTCTCTTCGCTTCGGCTCAATGGGGATTGACTTGTTTATTTTATTTTCAGATTTTGGTGGATTCTGTTTTTTTTTTTTTTTTTCTATTTGATCGGTATTTATGTGTCGACATTGTTTTCTTAAGGGAATGGTTGATCTGATTATGCATTTGTGTTTAGATTTTGTTCTATTATTAATTATATATATGATGGGAGCTGATAGACGAATCTAGTGAGCTTCTGGTGGTTTGATTTATTGGCGGTTATAGATTTGTAGTTTCTTTATTTTATTTTTTATGATCTGTTGATCTATGGTGTTTGTCTTTCTTTGAATTTCCATAATTTAATTTTCTGGTGTTATGAAGTTTTCAATTCTCAGTGGATAAGCTTAAATTTTCTTCTAATGAATTTGATGGTGTGTGCTTAAGTTAAAATTCTGTTTTTTTTTTAATTGCACAACTTTATCTTCTGCTGGAGTATTTGGGTTCTCGTGTCTAACTATTAAATGTTCAAATTCTTTCCCTTGAATCCATTGAATGAAAGGCATTGAGCGAAGCTAGTGCACAATTGGTCTGGATTTTCTTCATTATTTTAAGAATGCTAGTAGGTTGTTCGGGCTTGGCTTGGTTGATAGGTGTTTACATGATATGTAGTCATATTATGGTGACTCGGTTAAGAGTATTCTCTAGGTATTCTGTAGTTTCCCGAGAAGATAAGTATTGTCCTAATATTTACTAGTCTGTTAGAGAAGAAAAGGTCATTGACATGATAAACTTTACTTCCTTGACACCCAGCACAAGTTCCTGTTGGCTGTCTTTAATTATATATTTGCATGCAATGTTTTATGTAATTTTCAATGAGCCTTTGTTTTTGGGCCTTTTCTGTATCTTTGTTCAAGTGATGAATAATGTGCAAAAGTACCTTCCAATTTGACAATTTAATTGGAATTACACATAGTTAACTTCATTTGGATAAACCACTGCTGCTGCATTCATCCCAATGTAACAAGCATACTCTTGTATTAGAAGATTTTCATATAATTCATTTGTGCATTACTGTTTCAGCGCCAGTGGTTGTAAACTTTTTTTTTCATAAATTGGTGTAAATGTTTCTTTTGCTTCCTCTATTTGATTATTTTTTTCTTTAATGCTGTCTACAGGAAACAAAGCAGATTTTATCTGGAATCCGTGCATTTCCAAAGTGGAGGGTGTGAAGTGTAAAGCTTTTATGTCTGAGTGGGCCTCTCTGTATTTGGGATCTATCGGATTACTTGGGGAATACTGGCCCACTAGAAAAAATTATTGGCATTCTTCTGAGAGAGCTGATTGCATGCATCTTCAGCCATTTCAGGATTTTATCAAAGGTCAAGGTTGTGATTGGATACAACCTTTTCCAGTCTTGAGAAATCAGCAAAGCCTTTTTTCAGGTTCTTACAATCTCTTATTTTTCCATACCCGGTAGTTACTGCCTTGTTTGATTGTTCTCATCATCGAGATATTGAGACCAGAAGAAGATGGCTTTACAGAACATAGGCTCAGCAAACAAAGATGATGCCTTTTACCGGTATAAGATGCCTAGGATGATGACAAAAATTGAAGGTCGTGGGAATGGCATAAAGACCAATATTGTCAATATGGTAGACATTGCAAAGGCTTTGGCTAGGCCTGCATCATACACTACAAAGTACTTTGGCTGTGAGCTGGGGGCCCAGTCCAAATTTGATGAGAAGACTGGTACCTCACTTGTCAATGGGGCTCATGACACGGCAAAGTTAGCTGCACTTCTTGAGAATTTTATAAAGAAGTATGTCCAGTGTTATGGCTGTGGCAACCCAGAGACTGAAATTCTTATCACTAAGACACAGATGATAACCCTTAAATGTGCTGCATGTGGCTATGTGTCTGATGTAGACATGAAAGATAAACTCATCAACTTCATAATTAAAAATCCTCCAGAGCAGAAGAAAGGAGGAAAAGATAAGAAGGCTCTGAGGAGAGCTGAAAAAGAACGACTGAAAGAGGGAGCTGCAGCTGATGAGGAACAGAAGAAGTTGAAGAAAGAAGAAAAGAAGAAAAGTGTTCCAGCTTCTTCCAAGGAGGGAAGAGATTCAAAGGTTTCAAAGAAGAAATCCTTGCAAGGCTCTGATGAGGATCATTCATCTCCCACAGCTAGTGGTGTGGACGAAAACAGAGCAACTGACGACGACGATGATGTTCTGTGGCAAACTGATACCTCCAAGGAGGCTGCTCAAAAGCGCATCCAGGAGCAGCTTAATGCTGTGACAGCAGAGATGGTCATACTTTCCACTGATGAACCGGAAGAGGAGAAGAAATCAAAACCTGCGAAAAAGACATCAAAGGCAGAAAATGGTGAAGTGCAAAGCTGCACCCACGAAATTTTAGTTTTGAAGATTAAAGAGAATTTGAAGAAGGGATCCACCCCAGTGCAACTGGCCTTATTTTTGGAGTCCCTTTCTGGGTCTCGTGGGCATGTTTTCAATGCTTTGTTTGAGGCCTTATTTGATGGTGTTGAGAAGGGCTTTGCAGAAGATGTTGCCAAGAAGAAGGACTATCTTGTGGCTGCCATGCAGGAAGATGGATCCCAGATGGTTGTACTCCAAGCTATTGAATCTTTCTGTAAGAAAGCAAGTGGGGTAGCAGTTAAAGAGAGCGGCCTTGTTCTGAAAGCCCTTTACGATGCAGATGTGTTGGAGGAAGAGAGCATCCTGAAATGGTATAGAGATGGAGTGGGTGGGAGCGATAAGAATTCTCAGCTTTGGAAGAATGTGAAACCTTTCGTGGAATGGCTTCAGAGTGCAGAGTCCGAAAGTGAAGAGAGTGATTAGCTGAAGCTATGCACATCCTGCGGCTGTTTTTCGTAATTAAGTTTTCCGTTGATTGCATGTTTGAATTGTCTTAATGAATGTCAGTGTCTGGATGGGGCAATCGATTCATCGTTTTCGCTAGAAATTACGAACTACATGAATTAACTTAGTGTATGCGTGAAGATTTCATGCTAAAAAGATAGGACTTCTATCAACAGTAGATTATCAAATATTGATTAATGGTCAAGATTGAAAAGATCTGATCTCAGGTAGTCATAGATAAAATTGTCAAAAGTCAAGATCTGGAGGATTAGTCAAAAGGGTTAATCTGTGGTAAAAACTAGGGTTTTGGTAAAAAAATTGGTATTAATCATCGAGATCAAGGCCCAATTGATAATCAGAATGATGCATATTGTCTAGGACTACAACTAAGGTCAAATCCAAATGGGATACCACCTAAGTGGCATCTAAGTGTTATACAAGCCAAAAAAAAGGATCATAAAAAGTGACAAATGGTATCATAAGAATGATCCACTCAAGCAAATGGGATACCACCTAAGTGGCATCTAAGTGTTATACAAGCAAAAAAAGGATCATAAAAGTGACAAATGGTATCATAAGAATGATCCACTCAAGCAAAGAGTATCATAAGAATGATCCACTCAAGCAAAGAGAGCGACACATAGGTCACACATAAGTGATACATAGTGTTGGAAGAAGCCTCCCCACCTTGAAGTAAAGGTGGCAAAGGGTAAGGTGAGGTGTCACATCCTCATCCAATGAAGAATAGATTTTATCAGGTGACCTTCTCTCCTTGTATCTATACCTACTCAAAGTGATCTGATGAAAAAATTTATGAGGAAATTTTGTCTATCAAGTGAGAAAGGTTCTATTGAAACTTCAAATATTCGAATTTCATTTGAGAACTTTGTTGGATTCCTGCAATCAAAGTAGTAACAAATGATCGTCTTCACTATTACTTTCTCTCCATCTTGGATCCACCACTGCAATACAAGGTTAGTTAATTAAGGAGGTTGCAGTTTGTTTGCCAGGTTAAACAAAACATAATTAAATTTGTGTGTGGAGATCAAATCAATTAATTAAATTAGAGGTTGGATATTTCATCACTTGGAATTTCTTGTATTTATGGACGCACCAATTCACAAATCAACTCTTTTATACATCGACATTTTTAGTATACCCAATGGGACATTCTCTACCTCTCATCTCCTTCTCCACTATCGACTCAATGGCTTCATATGGCAATAAAGACCTACAACCCGGTTACAACTTACTCATATTCAAGACAACCACTACGCATTTGGGTGCTTCTTTCTTTCAAAAGGAAGCACCTGCTAGTACTTCCATCACTCACGTGACGACTAAAAATCTCTCCAACAATCAACCTTCTTTTAGGAGAACAAACTGTGAACGACATTGCAACGGAAGCCTATAGACCAAGCTTCCATAAGCCAGAACCGATCGATCACCGAGCCATAAATAGAATTCTTTTATTATCATTTTGTGTATAAATACCTTTGTAATCTTAAGTTATAATCGTGGTAAATAAAGAGTTTTTTCCTTAAAACTTTCATGGTATCAGAGCGGGTTGATCTCCTGCTTATCTGATAGTTATTTTTTTCGGCGAGAAGCTTCCAATCGATCTCCTCTACGCGCATTGCAACTCTGATTCGCTGTTGCCCACCTTTGCGCACCGGCATAGTCATCGCCCCTCTGATTTCGTCCTGACGTGATAGCCCCCGACATTCTGCCTTTTTCCCATTTTGCTGTTTCCTACCCTAAGCGACCACCGGCGTACCCTTTCCGCCTCGATAGACCTTCCTTCTCCAGGCATAGGTCGGTGTAGCTTGACACCACCAACCCCTTGATCACCAACAAGAATTGCGCCACTATCACTCTCCCGACATTGGTAATCGCTGTTGACATTGGCTCATTCTACGTCCCGACACGAAGGCACACCAGACGCGCCGGAACAATCAAATTTTTTTTTTCTCTTGAGGGACCACCAGAATCGGTGTCCCTCAATTACTTTTTTGAGTCTGAGCGGTGCTGAGAGTAAGCCAACCCACATGAACCTGGGTCGGTCCGTGGTTCCAACCTGAACCCAACTCAACTCATAGATCCTTTAAAAAAAATGGCGCTTGAATCATTTTCTCTTATTTTCCCTTTTCATACCCTCATCCATATGATTGCCATTAAAATTTCTTCCACAACATATCTTGTGGAAAAACCAACTTATTCTTCTTTTGGAAAGTCAAAATCTCCTCAACTATGTAGATAGAACTTTCACGCCACCACCTCAGTTTACTACCGCAGATTTTATCACCCCTACTACGGAATATTTGCAATAGAGAGTAATGGATCAATGCCTTCTCAACCTCCTCCTTTCCTCCCTCATCGAAGAGGCAATGGCCTAAGTTGTTGTCCTTTCCACTGCATGCCAAGTCTGCCTCGCATTGGAAAATGCCTTCAGTCGAAATCTGACTCAAACACGATCTCCAACAACTAAAGCGCGGCAATCAATTTGTAATAGCTTATACCCACGTTTTCAAGGGTCTCCATGATCAGTTTCACACGATCGGTAGACTTGTCGATAACATTGACAAACTCCACTAGTTTCTCTGTGGACTTGGCCCTGAATTTTCCACCTTCTCCGTCACACAAATGGCCCTCACTCCTCTTCCTTACTTCTCTGACCTCGTCTCTAGAGTCGAGAGCTTTGAGCTCTTTCAAAAATCTCTTGAAATTTTTGTCTCTCCCGTTGTTGCTTTCACTGTCGCACCCTGTGGATCAGACTGGTTGACCCGCTACGGCTCTAGTCGAACCTATGACAGAACTAATGGTTCTAGCCACCTTTATGTCAACCAAGGCCGAACTCATTCTGGACAATGGCGCCACCCTCCTCACTGTCAGAATGTTGTCTTTATACTGATTGATACAACCGTTTACCCACATCACTTCTTGATGGTCCCTCCTCACCGCACCAAACTTCCAGTCCAAAACCTACCGAAATATGAATCACTCATCCTGCTCCTACTCTAGTCTCTACACTACTGTTGGTTTCTCACCCTATGCTAACACAAGGTAAAGTTGGTATTTTCAAACCACGCCATCCGGCCAACCTTGGTATCATGGGCAACTCTGGACTTCTCTCTACTCTCCTTGTCTCTACTACACCTAAAGGATTCAAATCTGCCGCTAAGAATCCTGCTTGGCTTGCTGCCATGAATGAAGAGTTTCAAGCTCTACAACATAATCGGACCTGGATTTTAGTCCCTCGACCTGCCAACACCAACTTTGTGGGCTCCAAATGGGTGTTTTGGACCAAATACCTGCCTAGTGGATCCATTGAGTGTCTCAAAACAAGCCTCGTTGCCAAGGGTTACAGTCAAATCCCTGGTCATGACAACACTGAAACCTTTAGCCCTGTGGTAAAATCTACTATTGTCCGAGTTGTGATCTCTATTGCTATGACCAACAAATGGCCTCTTCACCAACTTGATGTCAAGAATGCATTCCTCAATTGTACTCTCACTGAAAATATTTATATGGAACAACCTTCTGAGTACATTGACCCTCGTTTTCCTCATCATGTTTGTCAGTTGCAGAAAGCTCTCTACGATCTCGAGCAAGCTCCTCGTGTCTGGTTCTAGCTCTTCAACTCTTTTATCACTCAACTTGGATTCTCTTACAGTTGTGTTGACACTTTTCTGTTTGTCTTTCATAAACATTCAAATGCTATATATCTACTCCTTTACGTTGATGACATATTTATTACTAGCAACAACTCGGCTCTTATCACCAAGTTCACTCGTGAGCTTAATTTTGAGTTTGTAACTAAAGATTTGGATCCGCTCAGTTACTTTCTTGGCCTTGAAGTTTCGCCAACTACCGATGAATTATTTATCAGTTCACGATTTGAGTCCATTTTACAGCACTCGATGCACTGTAACACTGATAGAGCTCATCAACATGAAGCAATGGAAACGATAAAAAGTGATTGATTATATCTGATCATTGAAAAAACATAAGCCTTAATTGTAAACAAAGTACCAACTTGTTGACTAAAATCGATATTGGCATGTTCATTGGAGGGATGTATTGGGGCTTACTCTACTTTTTATAGTGCCAAAAGTTCAAAGATTTCTAAGAGTTGGCATGGGAAGCCCATAACATAGAAATCCTCATTGTTAAGAAGTATAATGAAGCTATTCACTTTAGTTCTCTTTCATTCTTCATAAGTAGCCCTAAGTGCACTCTTATAATTTTTTTTAATCAAACCTCATAATATAAATATATGTTAGAGGAGCTCGCACCATTCTAGACCTAAAGGGTATGTGTGTGTGTATGGGGGGTGGGTGTGGTTCTTCGACATTCTCTCTCTTTGTGGTTGTTCTCCACTTGTGCCCTCTCTCAATGTCTCACCCTAGTTAGCGCTCTTTTCTCTTTTCTTTTTTCTTCCTCTTCTCCGCCCAACACCTTTAGTTATGAAACCCTATAATCTAACATGGTATCGGTTGGAATTATGGTTTCAAATATATTATTTATGAAATAAAATTACCAAGATTTTATAGGTGTGGGACCCATTTCTAGATGTTTTGTCATTGGATATTCATTACAGGGAATAATGGCTAGCACATCCCCCTGTAGAGGTAGATTAATTGGGTGCTTTGACTTGTGGACACATCCCTTGGGAATAAGGAGATGTATCTCTCTTGAGGGGATGTATCTCTCCTTAGAGGATGTATCTCTCCTAAGGGGTTGTATCCTTATGAATAGTCATTAGTGCCACACCATTTGGAAATCTATAAATTCTTCTATGGTCTTACAAGTGAGGCTAAGGCTATTTGCACACCCAGTCTAGCTGAACGAGAGCAAGCTTATCACTTGTAAATGAATTATCAAAGGCTATCTTGTGCACTTCAAGTTTTATTTATATTCTTCAAGATGAAAGGTATGCTCTCTTTATTCTTCTTATTTCAATTCTATGATATATGTATGGCTCTCAAGATAAGGAGAATTATAGAGGATTTAATATCTATTTCTATGATATTTATTTTATTATTATTAGATTTCAAGTCTAACAAATACAAGTGATAATGCCTCTACTGGTATCATAGAGATAGATTCTAATTTTCTATATTTTTTCCATATTTGTTTTGGATTTTTTGGCTATTTATTTGTGAATGGAAATAAGCCTAGTTTAGGCTTATTGTGTTCTGGCGCCGTAGGCGGGCTTGTTGGTGCGAGCATGCCAATGCGCGGGCCGTTGTGTGCGGGCCTGCCAATGCGTAGGCTGTTGTGCACTGGCCTACTGGTGCGGGCCTGCCAATGCTCAAACTACTGTTTGGGCATGCATGCTAACACGCGGGCTTGTGCGGTCCGGGTCTATAATGATCTAGGACCATGAACCAAACTGGGTTTTGCTAATATAATGTGCCAGAATGTGTTTTAAGAGTTGTTTTGACCCAGAAGTTTATTTTTAATGGAATTTTCGTGCTATTTGGAATTTATTTGGCTATTTGAGATTCAAGACTATAGGTATGAAGATTTATATGTTGATATTTTTTAAATAGTTCATATCTAATTGGTTTAGTTGTTGGATAATTATTTCTTTGCTATAATTTCTTGAAGCATTTATAATTTGTCTTATTGCATGCCTTGTTATATATTTATGTATTTTATGTGAAAATTAATTTAATTATATAATTTTCAAAATCCCCAAAGGGTAAGTATGAATTAATTTATTTGTTTGTTTGTTTGTGATATTGTTGTTTGTTTATTATGTGCGGAATGATTTGCCTAGTAACTCTCATGAATCCCCAAAGGGTAAGTGGGAGTACTAGATGGCTGAGATGATTGTATAATTATGTATGTTCTCCCAAATATTGAAATATTTTTTGGATGATAGGAACATCCAGTAGTGGACATAATTTTGCTGAGTCCCTAAAGAAAAATATACTTGACTAATTATGTGAACTGGTCACAACGGGTTGACATAATGCTACGAGGCTATTAGGTTTGATAAGATTATCAAAATGAATACTCCTCCTTAAAGACCTTCCCAAATAAACTACCCCAATAATCTAAAAAAGTATAAGAAGGACCTTAGAAAATTCAAGGAATGGGATGATGCTAATAAAATTTCTATGTCACATATTCTTGGGGCTCTAAGTGAGACTCTCTTGATGACTTATTTTCATGTCCCCACTACAAAAGAGATTCTCGACCAGATTGAGGCTAAATATGGTAAAAAGTCATCTACTCACATCAATAACTTGTGGCAAAAGTTCACTCGTGCCAAATGCGCAAAAAATGTTGAAGTGAGAAAACATGTAAATGATATGTTTGACATGGCAGATGAGTTACAATATCATGGTAGACCAATGGATGAAGAAACTAAAGTGGTCACCATTATCAACTCTTTACCCAAATAGGTCAAATATATTTAAGATTTTTATTCTTTATCCAACACAAAGTGGACTATATTTGATTTGGTTAATATGATCGACCACCAGTCCGATAGAATCAATCCAAGTATTGAGTTAGATAAAACTTTACCTAGCGCTAACGTAGTTTTGAAGCTGAAGAAGAAAAATTTTAAGAAGAAGGGAAAGAGCTTTCGATTTCAAAACTTCAAGGACAAAAAGGTCAATCAACAAAGGGTTGAAGTACATGCAAATCAACGTGTTTGCTTCTTCTGTAATAAGCCTGGACATATAAAGAAGTATTGTAGGGTTTTTAAAAACCATGCAAGAAGGGCAACATGAGAACACTAGTGAGTCCTTATCTTTTGAAACTTGTACTATTTATTTCAAGCCTTTTAGTTGGTGGGTTGATTCTGGTGCAATTGTTCATGTATCGAATCAATTGCAGGGCTTCAAGGAGCTAAGAAATATTGAGGACAGAACAAGCTTTATTTACATGGGAAATGATGAAAAGGCCATTATGGAAGATGTGGGAACTTACCGACTAAAGCTTGTTGATAACAAGTTTTTTTATTTAGAAGATTGTCTTTATGCTCCTTCTATGAGAAAAAGTCTATTATCTATATCTTACTTTGAGAAACTTGGATTTACATTTTACTTTGGAAGTGAAAAGTTTCATATGTTACAAGACGATAAAGTTATTTTGAGAGGTTTTCAAAATTCTGGTCTATATCAATTGTAAATTAGTGGAAATATGGTGTCCAATGTTCCTACTTCTTCGGATATTAAAGAAAATGAATTGTATTTGTGGCATTTACGACTAGGGTATATAAACAAGGATAAAATTACAAGTGTTGTGACACAAGGATTATTGAAAATTCTTTCACATAATGATTTTCCTATTTGTGAGTGTTGTATATATGGAAAAATGACAAAGATACCTTTTCCATCCAAAGGCTCAAGAAGTTCTCATGTTCTGATATATGTGGACCTATGAATGTGAATACTTGTAATGGTCATTCGTATTTTATCACATTTATAGGTGATTGTTCAAGATATGGAAAAATATATTTATTGTATAAAAAAAATGAGGCCTTAGATTATTTCAAAACCTTCAAATTGGAGGTAGAAAATGCCACTGGAAGGAAGATCAAAACATTGCAAACTAATAGAGGTGGAGAGTATTGTTCGGAGTTATTCTCTGAATTTTGCAAGTCAAATAGGATTAGCCATATGTTTAGCATGCCTTATACACCTGAACAGAACGATACTGCTGAAAGGAGAAATCAAACCTTACTAGAGATGGTAAGATATGTGATGACACTTGCAAATTTGCCAATATCCTTTTGGGGAGAAGCACTATTGACAGCTACCTATATCTCAAATAGAGTACCTTCAAAGTCAGTTGAGAAAATATCTTATGAGGTATGGTCAGGCTAATCCAAGTTTCACTCACTGGGAATGAGTTAAATGGGTAATGCGCTATCTAAAACGAACAAAGTCATATGCTTTGACTTATCAAGCGGACAAGTTGGAATTGATTGGTTATTCCGACTCAGATTATCAAGGATGTATTGATACCCGCAAGTCTACTTCTGGTTTTATTTTTATGTTTGGCGGAGGTGTCATTTCTCGGAAAAGCAAGAAGCAAGACTGTGTCGCGCAATCAACTATGGAGGCAGAATAAGTGGCTATGAACTTAACTACCAGAGAGGTTGTCTATCTTCGCAAATTCTTGCGAAGTCTTCTAGTAGTAGACTGTGTGGAGCGACCTATTCCTATTTTTTTGTGATAAAGCATCTGCTATTGCAGTCATGAAATATCCAAAGTGTCACTCTAAGGCTAAACATATCGAAGACAAATATCGCTACATACGAGACATGTTGAGGAAGGATGAAGTTGTTATTTATAAGATATCTTCTTCGGACAACTTAGCTGATCCACTAACCATGTGTCTTCCCATGACTAGTTTCACTTTCCATGTGGGAAACATGGGTTTGATTTGTTTATAATTGATGAGACCAAGTGAGAGAACATTGTTTTGTATGCATTGTGGTCTCAATGATTTGTCATACTATGTCATGACATTGTAATTTATATTCCATGGAATGACCATTTTGAAAGAATGATTTTGAAAGAATGCATATGCTTTTGGGTGATAATATGAGTACTCAGTGTATGCCTTGAGATTCAGCTTCCCTATTAGGTATTCACTTGTACGTGAATACGTGAGGGTCTCAATAGGGAATGACGGTTGAGTCTCTAAATTGTCCAGGCCAATGGGACCTGTATAGGCACACTTTCTTTTACGGCTAATACTCATGCTGGTATAGAGTTTTACCCTGAGCTCCTCAGGTACTGAGTATGCTATGGACGGTGAGATGCCTTGATGTCCAACTTTTCTATTAGGTATATACTTGTATTTATATACGGAAAGGTCTCAATAGGAAGGTAGGGTTGGATGTCTAAATTATTCATGCCTATGGTACTGATTAGGCACAATTACCTTAGTGGATAATACTCGAACTGGTACATAGCTTTACCCTGAGTTCAGGTCCGAGTATGCTATGAATGGAGACCACTGAACTGGCAAATTTGACAAGTATGGATTTGGTTTATTCCCCTGCCTTGGATATCTAAGATATATAAAATGTAGGCCCGGGTTAACTACACATGTATATTAAAGTGTTTAAGGTAATGCCTATCGTCATGGTATGGTTTTATGTATCAAAATTGATTTTTCATGTTTTTTTCGAAAATCGGAATTTGAAATGGATTTGAAACCAAGTGGGAGTTTTATGAAATTATGGTTTTAAATATATTATTTATGAAATAAAATTACCATGGTTTTATAGGCGTGGGGCCCATTTCTAGATGTCTTGTCATTAGATGTTCAGTACAGGGAATAATGGCCAACACATCCCCCTGTAGAGGTAGATTAATTGGATACCTTGACTTAGTGGACACATCCCTTAAGAATAAGGAGATGTATCTCTCTTGAGGGGATGTATCTCTCCTTAGATGATGTATCTCTCTTAAGGGATGTATCATTATGAATAGTCATTAGTGCAACACCCTTTAGAATTCTATAAATTCCTCCATGGTCTTACAAGTGAGGCTAAGGCTATTTGCACACCCAGTCTTGTAAATGAATTATCAAAAGTTATATTGTGCACTTTAAATTCTATTTATATTCTTCAAGATGAAAGTTATTCTCTCTTTATTCTTCTTATTTCAATTTTATGATATATGTATGACTCTCAAGATAAGGAGAATTATGGAGGATTTAATATCTATTTCTATGATTTTATCTTAGTGGTGTTTTATTAACGTAAATTTAATATCTTTAATCTATAAATTATAAATTTAATATCAATTAATATATAATAAGTAAAATTTACGTTTTGGTGGGAACAACAAACGAGGATATTTTTCGCCACATGGACGGTTGAGATGGTTAAGAATAAGAAAACGCGTTGGGAGCATTAGTTGCCGGCCATTGAAGAGTGGCGATCATGTAGTCACGATCAACGCAGCGCCGCCGTTATTGTCGGGCCACCTAGATGCCGTCGCCGGCGGGTGAATGATAAAGATAACGCGAAAAAATCTCTGCGACTGCCCCGACCCGATGGAGAGCGTTACGAGAATAGCCCGGGGCTGGGGACTCCATCTGTCAATTTGAATCAAGTTGCTTTAAAGTCAAGGCTACGGCGACTGGTAGTGGGGGCACTTGGTGAATGGAGGGGACGAACCTTTTACTATTTTATCTTTATTCTTCATCTAATGGCTGCCGGAAGCTCTCTCTCATCTTTTTTGTTCGTTTCGGCTGAACTCAAAAGGTAATTGCTCGCTCATTCATTTCTAATTTACGTTAATCTCCTATAAAAATTTGTAAAGACCTAACGAGACGAAACCCTTGGAGATCGATTCAACTCCGTGTCTGACAGTTGCTTTCAGGTACACTGAGTAAATGAAGGCGGGGCAGTCTGGAGATTCAGTAAACGCTTCTTTATTACCATTGTGCGGTTGACAGCTCGTGCTTGTTGCCGAGAGTCCAAAAAGCCGAACTCCCCTCATCACTATTCTAGTCCTTTTCCAACTGTGAATTTTTTTTTCCTCTTCCGATTGCTGTCTCCAGATTGGCATCTCATTCTCAATTTCTCCTGCCGCCTTCTCCAAATCTCTTCTCCGCTTTCTTCTCTTTGAATTTCCGATAGAAAAAAATATAATAATCTTGCTCTCAGTGAGATTGTACCTTCTCCTTCGTCTCTACGTGGTTACCTCATCCATTTCAACATTACCCTTTTCTTAATTTTTATCCAAACTTCAACTGAAGCCTCATCTCAAGGACGTCAGACAATTATTCTTTTATTTCCTCTGCTTTATTATTCTAGACTAGTAGGTGATGATCGTTTGTTAGATTCAATATATTACTGGATATAAGGGCATAACGCGGATTTGATGTAATTGTTGTCAACTCGTTCAGATCACATTTAGACGACAAGAGTGGATGTGGCAAACACTGAAAATTTTGACAACTATAGGACGCTTCTGTTTCCTGCTTTGTATTTTGAAAAGTTTTAGGTGTAAATACCTCAAGTTTGACGAGGCATTTACGTCCGACTGAAAGTCGCCGGAGTCCGAAAGAGTTAACCAGCCCATTACCTCCCCCAATCAGTCTCTGGTAGTCAACCGGAGGTGGATCGAAGCTGTAAGTCTGGATTCAGAGGGAAAGCCTCGGGGTTGAATTCAATATACGCCAAGGTAAATTTCCGATTTACTCTTTTATTATAAGTAACCATGTAAGAGATTGTCGTATCAAGGATTCCTGAAGATACAAGTCGATTTTTAGATCGTTGGTAGGTGATACCTTGCGAATGTTTTCTTATCTTTTTGTTTTTCCTTTCTGATTTTATTGAGTTGGGGAGAATTGTTGTTATGGCGCTACTGAATTTATCGAACTATAGTAGGAATTTTGTTATGGCCATTGTATCGACGGGAGAGCTTGCGGGGAGTTGACCGTTTCTATGCTTCATCGTGTTGATGTTTTTTGCTGACGCTGTTCAAGATTGAGTTTTATTGGATCTGATGCCAAGTTTGATTACTTTCTAGTTGTGACTCTAAAATCCTAAGCTTTACCAATTATTTTTGTTCTTGGATTTTTTTTAGTATAACTACGTGAATTGTCATGTCCTACGATTGTAGTATTAAAGGTTCTGTTTACATCTTCCAAGAGTGAGGGTTCTTGTTTTTGATTGCTGGAAACAGGGAACCATTCTAGTTGTTCCGTTTGCCTGGTTTGAGCCTGTTCGTCTTGAGAATGCCTATTTCTATGTCATTCTTGTGATGCTTTTTTAACTCAATTTTATCTAATTATGTCCTGAAACGTATCAGTTTTGTGACTTCATAGACCTAAACAAAAAGTGCTTCTTTGGTGGAACATTTTTTGTTCTCTTTTTGTCTTTCATGACATGCATTTACGTTTGATTTGAACAGCGTTGTAAATCTCGGTGATATTACCATATTTTGTTCTTACACACAAGAGAATTCTGGGCAGAAATGCTCTTTGCAAGATATTAATTTTTTCCACTTTTCTTGCAGTTCTTTTGTTATATCATTAAATAGCATAAGGTGAATTCTCTCAGCTGATTTATACCTTTCAATAGACTATTAATTATGTTAGGCATTTTTAGGAAGTGAAAATGTATTGTCGTTTTTGGCAATTGAAGTTCCCTATGCTGGGAATTATGTCTGAATGCATTTTCCTTTCATGGTTGTAGTAGGATTAGTTTGATGATAAGATTCCTTTATCTTTCCTATACTTTTGTAAGATGTGACCAGCCCAGGTATATTTTGTTAGTACTACTTTTATCAATTATTGAGTTAATATGAATTTGGATTTTGGAAGGAGCAAAAGTTTTAAAAACTACAATTAATGACCCATAATAGCATGATATTGGCTTGTCTTGGTTCACATGACAATTAGCTAGCAAGTTGCAAGTGGTAAATGGAGTGACGGATATGGAAACATCCGACATCGAGGATCAACAGTGACAAGAGGATAGGGGAAAACCGCTGGCGACGGGAGAAGATGGACCTTGGTGCACGGTGAAGGGAAGATCTGCAACTCGAAAAAGGAGCAGTAGAAGAGGCGAAGCATCGTGGGTTCACGGCGACACGGAAATCTCGATGAAGCAGATTTCGGGCCAGGCAGTTCGTATAATGATAAGGAACGGGCAACGAAGATCTTATATCTCTATCCCACCTGCAGCAGACTCGAATTTTGCCCGCATTCTCGAAGATGGAGACTCTGGGAATGCTCCGAGATTTCGTGAAATCCATATAGATGAAATTTCGTTTACCGTCTCTGTATTCCGGAAGAAAGGTATCAGAGAGCTAAAAATTCTTCAGAGGAGAGGACTCCAAGTTATGGCGCGCGTGTACTTACCGGAATCTCTCGGCGATTGTCACTGTTGGAAAGAGCTGCGAATTTCGATACTAGCACTCGGCGAGAACATGTTTAAGACGCCTGAGACGAGGAAGGACATGATTAATCTACCTCACCGAAATGATCTTCAACACTTCCCCCCCTTCAAATGTCCATTTCGAAAAACAAACCTCCTAAATCCTCTTTCTCTGTAGCACCCGAAAACCCCCAACAGAAAATCCCCCAAATCCCCCAAACTCCTGATAAGCTCCCGGTCATAAATCTACCCCCAGATCTTTTCGAAAGAGGAAAACAGAAACTAAGCACAAGCCTCATCGTGGAATCCCCCTCGACGAGATGGAATAGTCTCAGACTTGCTCTCTGGTTCGGCGAAATGTTTTCTCTTCAACCAAAAATTGCGTGGATGGCACCCGGGAAGTGGCTGGTTACTACGAAATCGAGAGAGGAAACGGAAGAAATTCTGGGGAATAAGAAATGGCTACAAGAAGAGGAACTATTCGCGGTGGAATGGGAAACAACTCCGGTAGGACAGGTTCTCGGCCAATGGATTTCAATCCGTGGCCTCCCTATCGAACTATGGACGGAGGAGGTACTCAGGAAAATTTTTACTTCTTTCGGAAAGATAATACAATGGTTGGAATCCACGGCGGATGGCTCCAAACTGGACGTTGCCATGGCTTTCGTCAACCCCAAATGTCATTGGAGAGAGACAAGCTACCAAAAACTAAGCTTCGGGGAAGATTTTGTATGGCTAGAAATGTCTTTCGGGGAGATTGGTGTCTTGCGGTCACCGGAAGGTCGCCGGACGCGCAAGAGAAGCACTATGCCGGAGACTCCTGCCAGTGGGACTACGGGACGAGAGGGGATTTTTTCGAGAAGCGTGTCGATCCCGGAAAAAGAGGTACGTATGTCAGCTAAAATAAATTTGATACCTGATTCAAATTTTGAAAACGGAGACGCTGCAGTCGAGGCGTGTAAAGGTATTTCGAAATCCCAGAGAACTACTGAGGGTAGCGTGTCTGGGCTCTCTTCCGTGTTGCCCCCCCAAGCACTCAACAAGCCACGCACGGTATCCGATGAGCAATGCACCCATTCCCTCCCCCCTTTATTTCAAAATTTAAATCAAAACAAGGGAGAGGGTGAACGAAGTTCAAATCCTTTCTCGAAAACCATGTCTCTTCAAAATCAAAAAATAAAAGGTCAGCGTATCCCGGAAAATGAGCTTGGCTCTGAAATCGAGTCTGACTTTGCACGTATCTCGGATAATACTGGTCTCTCAACTTTCTCAAATTCCAAAAATATACCCTTTCTCCTATCTCAGCGTCATTCTTTTCATCCAAACCCAAGTTTACCACTCCTCCCGAGACTACAGAAAGGACAAAACAAAAAGAGAAAATAATTTTGAACCTCGAGCCAAGAGCCTCTCAGGTGCGTAAGCCCGAGGAACCAATAATCGAATCGGGTTCTGATGATTCAATTCCAAAATTAGGAGAAAGACAGGAATTCGTCTTCCCCCCGACTTCTGTCTCTCTCGGGGAACGGAATGAACACTCTCAAGGGGCTACTCTAAGTCTTTTTCAAGGATCTGACACGCAGAGAAAAGATAGATTGGTGATTTCTACAGAATTATCAAACACTCAAGTGGAGACTGAACAGGCATAATACCCAGGCCAAGGAAAACTACCTATCATGGCTCCAAGCTCTCCCCCTCTACGGAATACTTTCCAGGAAAGTAGAGAAAATTTGGGAACTAATTTATCTCAGAGAGAAGCTACTAGCCACGTGGTAAAAAAGAATGTAGAATCGGCTCCCTCTCCCACGGACAGAGCTGAGAGTATTGTAAAGGAACTTCGCATGGAGAAAAAAAAATATGACGAAGAGACATGGAAAAATATGATGGAATTGGCACGCTTAATGGGCGTGATGTATCATGAACAGCTGAATGGGGACATTACGGCGTTGGGAGTTCAAGGCCAGGGTAGCAAATGATCTTGCTGTCTTGGAATGTCAGAGGGATTGGCTCTACCCAGAAGCGAGGTACGATATCAAGTTACCTATCTCAATTTAAGCCTTCTATTGTCATATTCCAAGAAACAAAGTGTCAAGAGATGACAAACGATATTGCCAAGGAACTTTGGGCGTGCCCCTCAATCAAGTGGGCATCGGTGAATGCAATTGGCCACTCCGGAGGTATCTTTGTTGCATGGGACACGACTAAGTTTGACTCTCTTAATTTCATGGAAGGTCGTTTCTCTCTGGGTATTCAGTTCAGAGATCTCTCCACTAACAGAATTTGGTGTGTGGGTGGAGTTTACAGTCCAACTAGTTACAGGGACCGCAGCCTTCTCTGGGAGGAGCTTAGTACGCTTCTGGAGAATTGGAATTCCCCATGGCTCCTTGCTGGGGATTTCAATGCCATCAGATATTGTCATGAGAAGAGCCCCCCGGCTACTCGCATTACAGCCTCTATGCGAGGCTTCTCAGACTTCATTGGGGGGAATGGTTTGGATGAGATTCCCTTATCCGGTAAGAATTACACATGGACAAACAGTCAACAACAACCCGTATTATCTAAATTGGATAGATTCTTGGCATGTAACAACTGGCTGCAGATGTTTGGAAATGTTACTGGAAGAGTTCTGAACAAGGTAGGCTCAGATCACTGGCCTATCTTGTTGACATCAGTGTTTGAAAAATGGGGCCTTCGCCTTTCCGGTTTGAAAATTCTTGGTTAATGGAGGAAAATTTTGAATCTCTTATTGATGGTTGGTGGGATGAGGGTCCAAGTTTTGGCAGAAGGGAGTGGGCATTCCCCCTAAAATTGCGCTTCATTAAAGGAAAAATTAAGGAGTGGGCCAATAGTCGTCATACCTCATTAATTGTCGAGAAGGCTTCCCTCACATCTCAGATTGCGGCTCTGGACGTGGTGGAGGAACAAAGGTACTTAACTTCTGATGAATTTTCGCTTCGAGTCTCTCTCAATTTTAAGCTCAGCACGATTCTGCACCAAGAGAAAGTTCGATGGAAGCAAAGAGCTAGATTCAAATGGCTAAAAGAAGGAGATGCAAATACCAAATTTTTTCATGCCGTCGCTTCGGCAAAAAGGAGGTCCAATCGAATTACCTCATTATGCATTAATAATGAGGTAACGTCGTGTTGGATCTCAATAACTAACGAGCTGGTTAAGTTTTTTACAGAACTATACTCGGAGGAGTGTACCAGCAGGCCGAAGCTTACACACATTTGTTTTTCTCGCATCTCCCCAGCAGCGGTAGCACTAATTGAATCTCCTTTTTCTTCGGCTGAAATTGAGCGGGCGGTCCTGGGCATGGAGAGTGACAGGGTACCTGGCCCAGATGGTTTTAATGGAGACTTTCTGAAAAAGTTTTGAGCTCGGCTGAGAGAAGATATAAGTGCTATGGTCCACGGTTTCTTCAGAAACGGCATCACATACCGCAGCATTGGCGCGTCTTTTATCACATTGGTGCCGAAAAAAGCAAGTGTTGAAAAACCTGAGGATTTTCACCCCATCAGTCTGGTTACGAGTGCATATAAAATCATTGCAAGAATATTAGCACATCGTTTAAAGGCAGTGTTGCCCATCGTCATTCACAGAGGTCAAGGCGCTTTCCTAAAGGGGAGAGAGATTCTGGATTCCACAATGGCTGCACACGAGCTTATGGATCATTTCAGGTATAATCAGGACCCAAGAATCGCCCTAAAGCTTGATCTCGAAAAAGCTTTTGATAGAGTAAATTGGATCCTGCTTGATGAAATAATGGAAAAAATGGGATTTAGTGAAAGATGGCGATTCTGGATTCGGAATTGTGTGGGTTCAGCATCATATTCTCTTCTACTCAATGGCTCGGTATGTGGATACTTTAAAGGAACCAGGGGTATTCGACAAGGGGACCCTCTTTCCCCGCTCCTATTCAACATAGTAGCAGAATTCCTGTCCGCTATGTTCTATTCAGCGGTCGACCTTGGATGGCTACCTCCAACAAGTCCGCACCGGGCTTTTAATATTCCGATCCTTCGGTACGCAGATGATACTATCATTTTTGGAGTCGGAGATATGCACAGTGTCAGGAGGATAAAGGCAGTATTGGGTCTTTTTGAAATAGCAACTGGGCAGAAAGTTAATTGGGGGAAAACATCTCTCATAGGATTTAATGTGGACCAAGAGAACCTTGCAGAGATGGCAAGTTCATTTGGTTGCTCTACTACTACACTTCCTGCCAAATATCTTGGTCTCCCTCTCTTTCATGGGCGACTTTCTAAGAACTTATGGAACCCGGTGCTGGAAAAAATTGAAGCTCGTTTAGCAACTTGGAAGGGGCGGCTCCTTAGCAAAGCAGGTAGATTGATACTCCTCAAGTCATGTATTGCTGACACACCAAACTATGCGCTATCCTTTATGCCCTGCCCGTCATCGGTATGCAAAACAATGGATAAATTGAAAAGAAGATTCCTTTGGAGAGGTTCAAGTGATTCCTTTAAATATCACTTGGTTAGATGGGATGAAGTTTGTTTGCCTAAGAAATTAGGTGGACTTGGGATTCGAAAATCAAAAGAACTGAACAAAGCCTTGCTTCTTAAGTGGATATGGAAGTTTAACACAAATTCATCAAACCTTTGGAAGGATATGGTTCGTACCAAGTTGGGTTGGAATTCTTTATGGTGGATGTCAGGGGGAAATCGGAGAAGGCTATCATCAATTTGGAGATCTCTTCATTTACTTCTTCCAGATTTCTCCTCAGCTTGTAGATTTTTTGTGGGTAACGGCAGGTCTCTTAAATTTTGGGACGATTGGTGGACAGGACAGGAACCTTTGAGAAACTCTTTTAGCAGTATATTTCTTATCTCCACTCAAAGGGAGATAACAGTGGCAGATGCTTTCGAGGGAGGTGTTTTGAATCTCCATCCCAGAAGGGGTCTTTCTGATGTAGAAGCAATGGAAGCAAGCCGTTTACTGGATTCTTTGAATCATGTCAGGATGAGGCCTTCTAATGCAGACAAGCTCATATGGTGGCCTGACAAAAGCGGTAAATTCTCAGTTGCATCTGCATACAGACACATTAATGGTTGGGACTCAACGCAGAGGGAGCTTGATATTTATTTTGTGTGGCGGCTTTGTTGCCCTCCAAAAGTAAAATTCTTCATGTGGAGTGCCTGCCAAAATAAGATCCTTACAGCGGATGTGTTTCGAAGAAGGGGTCACCCCTCAATAGACTTGCTATGTCCTCTTTGTAACATTGAAGAAGAATCCGCCAGCCATACCTTGTTATTATGCCCGTATTCTTGGAAGGTTTGGTCCTCTATCTTTTGCAATTTCGACTTGCAAATATGTATCTCTGTAGATCTATTCAGATTTAGCAAGTCAATCTATGGTTATCCCCTTCCTGGACTCGGTAAAATGATGCTATCGGCATGTGCCAGTTTTGTGCCATGGGGGATTTGGAATGAACGGAATAGGAGGAGGTTTGAGGCTAAATTTGAATCTGAGAAAAATGTAGCGGACAAAGTGATGGGCCAAATATCCACCTGGCTCTTGACAAAAAAGCCTTTCAGTTCTTTCAAGGGCACTTCTATTCATGAAAACTGGAGCAATCTAGCAAAGATGCATTTGGGGACCAAGACTCAAGTTATGAAAGAGTGGGTGCCCCCAGAGGTTGGATACTTAAAATTGAATTTTGATGGATCTTCTCTCGGTAATCCGGGGATAGCAGGTTTCGGAGGTGTGGTTTCAGACTCATTTGGCAACCAGTGGTTTTCTTATGCGGGTCCATTAGGCATCTCCGATTCAACGTCTGCAGAGCTTCATGGTCTTCTCAACGGGCTCCGGATCTTCAAAGATAAATGTAGTGGCCCAATTCACATTGAAGGGGATTCCAAGGTAGTCATTGGATGGGGCCGTGGCACTTCTTTTCCGCCATGGAGGCATTGGGAAATTTTCCAGGAGATTTTAGAGATTGCCTCACTATTGTCTTGTATTTGGCCTCACACTTCGAGATCTGCAAATTCGGCAGCAGATGTGCTTGCCAAACAGGGAGCATCTCTTCAACATCTTGTTGTTACGGATATGCTCCCTATCTCTTTGTAACTTTTTGTTTTTAATGGATTACATCTTTATTAAAAAAAAAAAAAAAAATGATATTGGCTTGTCTTTATTGGAGAGAGGTTCATCCTCTGTTTGACTTTATAATCCTTCACTAATGACCCTTTTTGAGACTGCAAATTAACAACAGATTTATGTAATAACTGTCTAGAGTTTGATCTAATGTGGCGATTCAAGAACTTAAAAACACATGATGCTTCTGCTAATTGTCATACAACCTGAAATTTGATCTTTAGGGAGCTTCTAATTTTCTCACAAACCGTCCTGAAACAATCAGTAACGTTCAGCTACTTCTGATTCATTATTTTAATTCCTATCCAAACTGAACCTTTTTCAATTCTATGGCTGCCTTATTGATGACCTCATGTTGATCATGTGGTTTGTTCATAAGATTATCATGTATTTTGGTTGAAAAGGGAAAAAGGCATTGCTCTAGGTGATTGTGAGATATAGATGTAATAAAGGTGGATCTCTACAAGAATCATAGGCATAACTAAAGAATCTTGTAGAAGTTAGGGATTGATGTGTGGAAGAGAGAAGAGAAGGAGAGAAGAAAGGAGAGAAAGCTGCATGAGTTGTGCAGTCCTTATTAGGGGTCAAAACTCGATCCTTAACGCTCTTTGGGTGTGTTTGTGTCAACTGAAAATTATAGGAAAACATGCCACGGGAAAATTTTCTTTAGTTTGTGCCATGTTTTGGGACGAGAAAATTTTCTGCTTGATTCCTCTTCATTCCTCTTATCTTTAATAAATGTTAAAAAGGATAGAAATGTGAGTTTCCTATTGCTCTAATAGGAAACTATGAGAAAGATGTAAGAGGCACTGAAGTGGTTCTTGATCACTTACCTCGTACTTCAATTTTATTTTTATTATTTATAAAAAATATTTTATTTCTAGTGTATTGTATCTAAATTAGTTCTTCCTCTTGTTGGAGGCATATATCCATCGATCGGTGAGACCATGCTATCTAATAAGATTTTGTATTTTCTTTTTGCAGATTTCCTTATTAAAGGTTAAGCAGTTAACAGCATTGAGATTATATAGAGTGGACTGCAGGCAATGTTGATGTTACACTGAAATGGATTCTGCAAGAAGTTGGTTTCAGAAATTCCAAGCTAGGGGTGAAAAATTCAAATCTAGTCCTGCTAAGAAGAAGGAAGCAGATCAGGGTAAAGATGGGCAGAAGCCTCCTCTCAGTGATGAGGCACCTTCAAACATCACTAAACAGAAGGTTGCTGCGGCCAAACAATACATTGAGAACCATTATAAAGCTCAGATGAAGGGCTTGCAAGATCGTAAAGAGAGGTAGATATGACCTTTCCTAAATACTTGATTACTCTTATGTTTAAAATGAATAGCAGACTACAATGTCATTATCTAATTCTTTTATATAGCAGTATTTGTCTTTGAAGTTCTTGCTTGACATGTATTAGTGCACCAAGACTTCTTTGGTTCTAGTTTGACATGTATTAGTACACCAGATTTCTTTCTTACTCCATCTTTCATATGCCTGTGGTCAAGTAGGCTAACAAAAGCATAAATTTTTTGAAATTATTTATTTTCAGTTAGCTATGAACATACTAGTTAGTGATAGTGATTTCCAGCTCTCATCTTTATAAAAAGAAAAAAAAGAAAAAAAAAAGTGGTATCCATTTTTTGTTGAAATGTTATCTTCTAAGTGCGAGTAAGCTCTTAATTCAATTCTGAAGATTAATTTAGTCAAACTGATCAAGACTAACTTTTCCAAAATGAAAAGTGGATTGGGATAGTATTCAAATTGTTTTCTTTTGTCATGTTTAACTTAGTTTTTTCCCTCCAGTCATGTCCTTTTGTTGGAGTTATCTTGTAGTACAATAGTTTGTATCAGGAGCATTTGAACTTCTTGTTGTCATTCTTACTTTCATTTGGCATAATTTTAGACGGTGGATCCTGGAGAGAAAACTTGCTGATGCTGAAATTTCCGAGGAAGAGCAGAATAATCTTCTAAAATATTTGGAGAAAAAGGAGACAGAATATATGCGCCTCCAAAGACATAAAATGGGCGTTGATGACTTTGGGTTGCTGACCATCATAGGAAGAGGTGCTTTTGGAGAGGTCTCTTTCTTCTCTTTCTCACACACACATGCACACATCACACACACATTGGGAAAGAGGCTTCTTAACTTCAACTAGTAACTTTTGGATGAGCTTGGATCCAACTTTAACAGGGTATCAGAGCTTGTACGTGGGCCTCAATCCAAACCATCCATGTAGAGCCACAAAAAGGATTTACACATGTGGGGGAGGGTTAGAGTAGTCTCATATGGATCAATGAATAGAAAAATCTTGCATTTATTAGTTAGGGAAAATGGTTCTTAACTAGGTTAGTTATTTTAGGATTGATTTTGCTTGAACTTTAACTATATATAATTGGGAAAGTAGTCGTATTTGTATTATGTATGTAGGGATTAATTTGTAAATTCTGTATTTTGATTAGTTCTTCCTTATCTGGATTGCATGTGTTTCTACTGAGGACTCCCCTCAAAGAGAGCATTTGGGAGCTGCCCACCTTGAACAGGGTAGCGATCACCCACATCCATCAAAAACCCTAAAAATATCCATCATATGCTCCTAAAATCTTACTCAACATTTTGGTTCATAACACACACACCAGAATCCATCCACTCATCTGCTTACCCCACATACTAAGAGTTCAAGATAGTTGCAAATTGCTTTTGTTTAATATGATTGCAGTTCCATTTTCTTTTTTAGGTAAGACTATGTAGAGAGAAGACCACTGGTCATGTCTATGCAATGAAAAAACTCAAGAAAGCGGAGATGCTTCGACGAGGCCAGGTGTAACTCCAAGAACTTTTTTTTTACTTTTTTCTTTCAAAATTTTATGAAGAAAAAACTAAGCAGATGTATTCTTCGAAGGGTTGCTTGTTCCTTAGGCCCATTTTCTGCTTATCTTATTTAGGTGGAGCATGTTAAAGCTGAACGGAATCTGCTTGCTGAGGTTGACAGTAACTGCATTGTGAAACTCTACTGCTCTTTCCAAGATGAGGAATTTCTCTATCTAATTATGGAATATCTTCCTGGTGGGGACATGATGACCTTGCTTATGAGGAAAGATACTTTAACAGAAGATGAGGCTAGATTTTATGTGGGCCAGACAGTATTAGCAATTGAATCTATTCACAAGCATAACTATATCCACAGGTATGCCGTGTTTTCCTTTGTTATCTTGTGTATTTAATATCACATGAAAGCATTGTATTTATCTAGCATTTCCAATGATTGGAAAATTTCTGTTTCTATTTAGGGATATCAAGCCTGACAATCTATTACTTGATCGTTATGGCCATATGAAGCTCTCAGATTTTGGGTTGTGTAAACCCTTGGATTGTAGTAACTTTCCAAATCTTAGCGAGTCTGACTATGCCATGGGTAGAGATTTTAAGCCTTCATTAGACAGTGACAGGCGCTTAGCAGCACCAAAGCGTACACAGCAGGAACAACTTTTGCATTGGCAAAAGAACAGGCGAATGTTGGTGAGCTTGCTTTACGGATGATTCTTGTATGACATATTCTTAAGTTTGGATATCTATTGCCATTATTGTGGTAAAAATTAGATTCACATTATAAAAACAGGTTTGGACAAAGTAGGTTAAAAATCAAATATTTCTGTTAGTAGTCACTTTAGGTCTTAGGCTCAATGATCACGTGAGGCTTTACAGTTAGGTCTTTGGTTCAAGTCTCACCAGGTAAAGGGTTTAAACATTCAAATAAATAAATAAATAAAAACATTTTTGTTGGTACTAGGGACTAAACCAATTTTTTTTTTTTTTAATCTTCTTGCTGTTGCAGGCTTATTCAACAGTGGGGACGCCTGACTATATTGCTCCTGAAGTTTTGCTAAAGAAAGGTTATGGAATGGAATGTGACTGGTTAGTGACATCTCTGTTGATTTTTAGTCAGGCTTCAGCTAGGTTCTATTCCATTGCGTAAGTTGACCTTTCTTGCAGGTGGTCTCTTGGAGCTATCATGTATGAGATGCTTGTGGGTTACCCCCCCTTTTATTCTGAAGAACCCATGTCAACCTGCCGAAAGGTATCTTTGGATTATGTGTCAATATTCTCCAACGATGCTGTACTAGTATAGTTCTCATCAGTTAATTTATATGTTTTTAATATGATCTAGATTGTGAACTGGAGAACTCACTTGAAGTTTCCTGAGGAGGCAAAGCTATCAGCTGAAGCGAAAGATCTTATCAGTAGGCTGTTGTGCAATGTAGAGCAGAGACTTGGAACTAAAGGAGCACACGAAATCAAGGTTTGCTTTGTGCATTTATAAACTAAAAGAATTGGTAACTGCTCCAGTTGCTAAAAACAAAATTTTTGAGCATAAGCATAAGTTACTAACTAAGAAATGAATAAGGTACTATGATGTTCCTTGGTTGACTGCTGCAATAGTGTGAAAGTAGACCCTTAAATAAAACAATAGATCAGTGTTTTTTTTATTTTTAACTATGTTTTCCCAAATGACATGTGAATCTGTTTGACTATCAAAATGTCTTTAGGCACATCCGTGGTTTAAAGGCATCCAGTGGGATAAACTGTATCAGATGGAAGCTGCTTTTATTCCAGAAGTCAATGATGAACTGGATACTCAAAACTTTGAAAAGTTTGAAGAGGTATTTCTTGCTCTTTTTGTGGAATGTGATGGATCTGTTAAATTTTCTAATTGTAGTAAATGATGTGTGACAATTTTAGCATTTGTTATTCTTCAGATAATCTTAACTTGTTATTTTTCTTGTTAATCAATATTTTTATTAATGCTCCAGTGTTTCCAATGCAGTCTGCACCTCCAATACAAACTTCATCTAAGTCAGGTCCATGGAGGAAGGTAAGTTGATCATATTCTGGCCCCAAATTCATGAGTTCTGTTACTGAGGTGAATTAAACCTCCTAGAGTCTTCTATTTTTTTGTTTCATATAAACATTCATATGATTGTTTGTCCAGGAAACATAATGGTTACTTGTGCGCAATCCGGTAACATGCTTATACTCACATTCATTCATTCTTGCAGATGCTTTCATCAAAGGATGTAAACTTTGTGGGATACACATACAAGAACTTTGAAATAGTCAATGATCATCAAGTTCCTGGCATTGGTTGTCTCTCATATCGTTGCACAGTTTTTGGGATTTAGGAAACATTTTTCATGCTCTGACATTTTCAATGTATTCGTGATCTTGTTTATCTACAGCTGAGTTGAAGAAAAAGGGTAACAAACCAAAGCGACCATCTATCAAATCACTGTTTGGTATGATTCAGAACTGATTTTCCTTTCCAAATCACTAGGTCCATATGGGTACATTCTTTCTAATGCACTTCTCACAGATACCACCACTCCTGATCAACAACCTGTCCAAGGAAGCTTTCTTAACTTGCTGCCCACACAATATGAAGTTGCTGAGATCCCTGAACCATCTCCTCAGACTGGCAGACCACCCCCATATCCTCAAACTCGACATAGATAGCCATACTGCATCACCAGCAATTGTTCATAGCTGAAGTAAACAAAAACAAGTTTACATTTTTTATTTTTTTTGTTGGCTTTCTGCTATATATATATTCTTATATTATTAGGTTATTTATTTGCTTGGTCACTTCTTGCTAGACTTCACGATTCATCTGTTTTCCTGCCCATCTCCCCCAAAAAAGGGAGCAAAAAAAGGAGAGTTGGGGTTTGTTCCTCAGTTGTAAATTTGATCGGACGTGATGCAAGTGTCTTATCAAATGATCTTGTGTTAACAACGACGACAGCAGTTTGTCATCTGAAGAATTAGTTGGCAGCAAAAGATACGGTTGATGTATGTGAAGGAAATGTCATCGTGATTTATTAACAATCATCATGAAACGTTTACAACTGTTATAGAAGGCTAGGAAGAAGATGACACGTATGTTCAAGGAAACCAAAGCAATCGAACAAAGCTTGACTCAACACCTAGCTTAAGAAGAATAACTTTAACATATGAAGAAAACCATGGACATTGCAATATAAACCGTGAACTTAAAACTCAAAAAAGAGAAACTAAAATTGACTCAAAAAGAAAAAGAAACCTTGAAGACAACTCTAAGAGAAAAATATTATATTTTTATTTTCTTTTTGTTCCTTTCCTTCTTTTTCATTTTCTTTTCCCTTCCCTTCCCTTCTTCTCCATCTGTTTTTTCCATGTTAGAGCACAAGAGAGAGAAAGAGAGAAAAACAAGAAAATAGGAGAGGTTGAATGAGTGGGAGATGGGGGGGGGGACGTGAAATTTGATCTTCATCTTCATTTCATGCATCTACATGATCTTCGTCTTCGAATTGCGAAAGTCTGTACACTCAAGCTATACAAACCTAAGAATGAGTGAGTACTCAACCTACTCCCACAACATCACCTGGCTGCAAAGGCTTGGCCATAAAAGTTAACAACAACTTGGTTGTGAAAGCCCGTTAGGCCACAAAGGCCATATCTTATTTAACCCGTTCATCCACTTGAACTGGCGCCCGATGCATGCACTAACCCATCCGGGTCAAGTGATAGTGTAATTTAATTCACTTTCACTTGACCCAGAGGCGTACTAAGAGGCCCTTAGTTCTTGAAGAACAACTCAATTAGATAATAAATTTGAAAATCAATGATAAAGAATCTTCTTGGAGTGTATAGAATGATTTAAGAATCAAAGACCATCAGTTCCAACTTAAAGCTAAGACAGAAAGATTTCAAAAATAAAGCATTGGTGCACTTAGCTTTTCTTGAAAGCAAGGTCGATTTTGCTTTGGGATGTAAATAAGATATCCATATAAGATTTTAAAGCAAGAGAGTGTTTTTGATAATCCCTTAAGCTTGGTCATTCAAACTCTGAATTAGAGAGTTCACTCTTATTTTGTTTGTGATTCTTAAATTGTTAATTGTTATGGTAGAATCACCCAAGATCGGTTGTATTTTCAGTTAAGGGGCTAATCCTACAGTCATTCAAACTTTGAATTTGAGAATTTTTTAATTTTTACCTTTTATTGGTTTTTATTTTGATGACATAATTATGACATCATCACTAAGTTCAAACCACTTGGCAAACCTGATTTAAATTTTAATTAATTTGTACACCCCCCCGTTTCCTGAATATTTGGAATTAGCCCATGTGACTAATTTAGTACTTTCAAAAGTTGCCTACGTGTTCCTATTTGAAATTACGTAAACGCTCCTTATTTCACATGATTCAGCGCGCACGCGGGAGGATAATCTCGTCCACAAGAGGGAGAAACCGTATTAGGAGGGAAAGGCGAATCCGACTCCAACGCCCACCGCGCGCGCAATTTGAAATCCCGCCTCCTACTAGCTCATCTCATCCCGAGCCTCACAGCCTCGGTTACGCACCTAAATTCGAAATTTCCAAACCGCCAAAGGAGAATCATCATTAATAAAAAATCACGATAACCCTCTCAGTATCACTCTCACCTTTAATTAACGAGCGGTCTCCGCTCCCTCTTCTAACCCTCGTAATCCTGTTCCAGATCTCGTACCCACTCACCGCAGACATGTCTTCGTCTTCTTACCTCGATCCTGCATCCAGGCATCATGCGTATAGCAGGAAGCAAAAGTCTCTCGGGCTTTTGTGCTCTAAGTACCTTCGGATCCTTCTCAGTGTCATTTTCTTAGAACCATATAAAGTTTTTATTAGTTTCTTATGAATTTAATCTGTTGCAGTTTCCTGAACCTGTACAATCGAGACGATGTTGAGTCAGTAGGGCTGGATGAAGCAGCAAATAAATTAGGTATTGGACTGATGTCGGCTTGATCTCTACATTGAACGTGGTTAACTTCTTTTACCTGGTATTTGAATATTCTTTTGTGTTGCTTCAGGTGTTGAGAGGCGACGAATCTATGATATTGTTAATGTATTGGAGAGTGTCGGTGTAAGATCTCCTTTTCAATGTACCTTTTTTTTTTTTTTTTAAAGTTATCGTTCTGCGTAGGGTTGTCAAAAATTTGTTTGAATTAACTCAGGTTCTCGCGAGGAAGGCTAAGAATCGTTATTCTTGGAAGGGATTTGATGGGATCCCGAAGGCTTTACAAGAGCTTAAGGTGAATACACTATTTTTTATTTCTTCTAATATTGTTTACAACTAAGGCGGCCTATATGGTTGCAAGGTGAGAGCCATGTTTTTGCTCGATTTTGATCCACTTCTCCTGGCTGCAGGAGGAGGCGCTTAGGGAAAACTTTTGCTGTACTTTAGGAAATTCTTGCAATTATATGAAGGTAGCTTCCTATGGGACATGATGTTTTATTTTCGGTTGCTGAGTGCTTGGTGAAGTGGATTTCCAGAATTCATTGTTTGTTATCAGATTTGCGAGTCTGACGAAGATGATAAACCATCCATTCAAAGGATAGAGGAAAATGTACAAGAGCAAGGGAGCTCCAAAGATTGTCAATCTTCTGATATATCTTTCAAGAAACAAATTGGTACGTCTTCCGCTTCTTGATTTATTTTGTCCGTAGAAAAGAGAAGGGAATGAGTCTGTTAGAAACCCTTGTTGGGCATAAACCGGACGGCCCCTAAGGGATGCTGGGTCATTTTTGGATAATTGCATTGTTATAATTATGGTTTTTTCTTTGGTTGAACAGACAACAGGAGAGAGAAATCACTCGGCCTGCTTACACAGAATTTTGTTAAATTATTCCTGTGCACCAACGTAAGCCATCTACTTTGGTTCCAAAACTGTTAGGTTCAATTAAAAAGTCTCGTCTTCCGGACTCACTACATCCTTCAAAAATTTCAGGCAGATATGGTATCTCTTGATGAAGCTGCAAGACTTTTGCTTGGAGATGCTCCTAACTCTGCACAGATGCGAAGTAATGAAATTTCTTTGCATATAGTTCTCTTGTTTTTAACTATAAAAGACCCAAAACCTTAAGACTAATCGCTTAGTCATAAGATAACTCTGCAGCAAAAGTTCGGAGATTATATGATATTGCAAATGTGCTGTCATCAATGAATCTCATAGAGAAGGTATTTTTAAACCACGAATTATTTCTGTGAAACAGTATGGTAACGCTTCCGGGTATAATATTCTCAACATTTTAAATGATCTGCAGACCCATCAGACAGATACCAGGAAGCCGGCTTTCAGATGGTTGGGTCTCAAAGGAAAACCAGACTCGGATCTGGTGCCTTGCGATAAAACCATGAACGTAAGGCAAGCCACTAAAAGGGAATTTGGAACAGATATTACTAATATTGATTTTAAAAGGAACAAGATGCTTTCTCCAATTGATGAGAAAGCTATTAAAGTGCCAATTAATTGCGAGGCAAGTGGTCAACATGATCCTATGCAGCAGGAAAAGGGATCCAGAGGTTACGTCTATGGTCCTTTCGGCCCAGTTCCGTTGGAAGAAGGCAAGGACAAAGAGCAAGAGAAGACTGGGAAAAGAGTTCAAAATTGGGAGAACTTGGCAGCTGCCTTTAGACCTCGATATCACAATCAAGGTAACTTTTACATTTCTCTATTTTTTTAGGTCGTGAGCAAACCTTAAACGTGTATTCTAACACTATCTTCCACGTGAGAGCTTTCTTTATAGCTCTTAAACATGGATACTTTTTGCGTGGAGATCATGTACCTACTTTATGATGAGGCTTTTTTTCAAGTAGTAAGTACAAGATTTTTATTATCTCGAGTTTATGTGAGATTATTCTAACCATCTAAATTGATGGCCTACGCAAGGCAGATGGGTAGTTTTATGACTCAGTGTGTTACGTTCTTTTGAACCCATACTTGGTTCTACTCTTCAAACTGCATATTGAACCAAGGCAGATGCTATGAGACTACACATGGCCGCTCTGGTTTTCTTTTTGACACTTTGATTGCTAAATTATCAGAACCAGATGCAGAGACGTTTTCCTCACGGGTCTCTGTTGATCAGGTCTATCTATTTAACAACACTAGAACATATAGCTATCGTTTGATGATTGCCTGTTTAAGCTTCATATTGCTAAGCCAGTGACCTTATCTTGTAAGTCCACCGTGAAGGTATCAACCGGTGTAGGTCATCAAATATGGTTATTTCTTTGGTTTTTACCGTTCTAAGAGTAACAAGTAATGAAATTCCCAAAATTTCTAGCTTGGCTGGATGTGAAATGGTAAAATTGGTACTAGTAATGACTGCAGCTATTTGACAAATAACTTGCACTTGTCGTCACTCCTTAATATGTTAGCAATTCACATTTGAACTGTACCAGAAAATTGACAAGTTTCTGTTGCTTGTTTTCTGTGCAGCATTAACTGATCTTTTTGTGCATTACATGGAAGCGTGGAAATCATGGTACGTAGAAGTGGCTCAGGGAACCAAACACAAGTCTCACTTGGCGATTCTCTAAACCGACGATCTTCTTGGCCGTCAATAATGAAGTTCCTGCGAACAAAGGAATTGTTGCCTTAATTTCTTTTTCCTTCTTTAATATGTATTTGCCCTCATTCATTTATGTCTGGTTGTGCTGTACTTCCTCTGCATGCGAACCAGCACAATTATCCTAATTGTATGTTGGCCTCCTTAAGCAATCAATGGAAGATTGATGAGCTCACTGATGTTCAATTTGTCTTGTCATTTCTTACAGGATTTTTGGACTAATTTCTACATCAACTAACAAGATTTGAGCTTTGGCTACCCATGGAACAGAAAAATCCATCTTCCTGCAACGAGATCAGCTAATATTTCTTCTTTGTCATTCACGATTGTCTAAATCAACTAATTCTGCTTCAAAAGAAGGATTTTTTTTTCTTTCCTTTGTTCTTGTGGTGTTCTAAAAGTTTTTCCATTAGTTCTCGTCTTATGCACTGAAAGAGAAAAATTACTCCTTCCGCCCATAACTGAATAAAAAAACCATGATACAAGTTTACATGTGATCGTGACGAATCATTTTCATATCTCGTAAGGATATTCGTTGTCATTTTGGCTACAAGTTGGACACAAAGAAACCGCGTCAGCATCAACTCAAGGATTTCTTTTGTACTCCTTCCATCTTCCTTTCTCTTCTTGAAACAAAAGTCATCATTCTACATGGCTTCTCTCTTTCAATCCACAATCCTCACTTCCTCATCTTTTCCATCATCTACCTGCTTCCCTTTTCTCCTTTCGATTCTTTGCAAAACATGGAGATGTTTTTCCTTCGGGTTACTCTTCGGAGTTCCAACGCCATTTCGGGAGTTTTATTCTTTCTGTTGCACAAGTTTGCGAGTTTACCCAGAAGGAAGAAGGATGAGGAGGATGTACCTAGCTCCGCCCATGATAGAAGCTTATAGGCGCTCGGTGCTCCCAACCAGGACGAATCACTTTCATACCTCGTAAGGATATTCGTTATTGTTTTGGCTACAAGTTGTTGGATGTTGAAGATCCTGTGCTAGATCTTGTGCCTGATTCACATCGTTAAAGATTTGTATCTTAATTGAGAATATCTACCTTGTTTAAGGACTTCCTTACAGAGACCGTTGACCATCAATTACAGGAGCTAATCAAGCTCCATTCTTTCCTGTATTGTAAAAATCAAATCAAATGTAAATCTATTAAATTAGGCTGTAACAGTTTGTATCAATTATAAATATGAAATCGACTCACCCCATCTGTGTGGTGAATGTTTATTGAAAAATTCTCATGGTATCAGAGCTATACCTGGATTAACATTCTGTGATCCTAAATAGCTTCTGATATCACTAGCGATCGTCTTCCCTTCAACACTTCACATGGTTACTATCAAACTGTCGTCTTCCAATTATCTTCTATGGAATAGTCAGTTTTTTCCTCTTCTCGACAACCAAGGCTTACTGGGTCAAGTGGATGGTACTCTTGTGCCACCACCTCTTTTCGACCCTCCCACCTCTCAGACTCCCAGCCCCAAACACCTGGAGTGGAAATCAATAGACCAACGTCTCCTCAGTTTGCTTCTCTCCTCTCTGTCCGAAGAAGCTATGACCGAAACCGTCGGCCTCTCCACATCTCGTGAGGTGTAGCTTGCCTTGGAGAACACCTTCAGCCATCGCTCCAAAGCTCACAAAATTCGTCTCAAGGACGATTTGCAATTGATGAAAAGGGGAAATCGCTCAGTGATGGTATAAGCTCGTGTATTCAAAGCACTGTGTGACCAGATCCATGCCATCGGTCGTCCCATTGATGACACCGACAAGGCTCGTTGGTTCCTCAGAAGCCTCGGTCCGGAGTTCTCCGGCTTCTCCTCAGCCCAAATGGCCCAAAATCCCCTCCCCTGTTTTTCCGATATTGTGTCCCGCCCCGAAAGCTTCGAAATCTTCCAAAAATCCCTTGAGCCTTCGGTGACGACGACCTCCACTGCTGCCTTTACCGCAAATCGAGCCCCCTTTCAGTGTTCCAGTGGTTCTTCTTGCCAGAATCGTGGCCGCGGAAACCCTCATGGCGGCCATTCCAGTCACGGTCAATGCTCCTTCTCCAACCACGGCCATAGCCAGGGCCCGAGCGGCGATTCCGGCCACGGCCAAGGTCGTTCCACCTCCAGTCACCGTCGTCGACCACCGAGATGCCAAATCTGCCGCCAAGAAGGTCACTATGCCTATTGTCGGCAACGATACACTCGGCATGACTCTTCAACGCACCTCGCTGAAGCGTTTAATTCTGCATGCTCAATATCCCAAAATGAATCTTCGGACTGGTTCGTAGACAGAGGTGCCTCGACCCACATGACCCCGACCCACTCCTCCTTGGATCATTCTGTCACCTACACGGTTCAGGATAGTGTAATTGTAGGGAATGATGCATCTCTCCCTATTACTCATACCGGTCACTATTCTCATTCATCAAATATTTAATTATTAGATGTTTTGGTTGTTCCCCATCTTACTAAAAATCTTTTGTTCATTAGTAAATTAACGAACGATTTTCCTTTATCTGTTACATTTACTAATGATCTTTTCACTATTTAGAATTGCCAAACAGGAAAGGTGGTGGCAACCGGTAAATGTGATGGAGGCCTCTGTGTGCTAGAGCGTGGCAATTCAGCTTTTCTTTTCTTTTTGAAGAATAAATCTCTGCATGCTTCATATGATTTATGACATTCTCGTTTAGGACATGTTCATCATTCAGTTCTTTCTTTCTTAAATAAAAATGGCCAGCTTCATCTTACTTCGTTACTGCCATCTCCGAAATTATGTGATACATGTCAACTTTCTAAAAGTCATCGTTTACCTTATTTTCACAATAAAAAAAGGTCATCTCATGTGTTAAATTTAATTCATTGCGATATATGGGTCCTTCACCTGTCACATTAAATTTGGTGTTTGTTTACTATGTTTTGTTTATTGATGATCATTCTCGCTTTACTTAGCTTTATTCGTTGAAATTGAAATATGACTTCTACGATACCTTTCTTTAATTTCAAAAATTTGTGGAAAACCAACATTCTGCTCATATAATTTTTTTCAAAGTGATGGTGGTGCCAAATTTACTAGTAATCGTTTTCAACACCACCTTCGTACTTCTGGAATTCATCATAAGCTATCATGTCCATATACCCCTGCTCAAAATGGTCGCACTGAATGAAAACACCGTCATATAACTGAAACTGGTTTGACTCTGCTCTTCCATTCCCACATGTCTCCTCGCTTATGGGTTGACGCCTTTAGCACTGTTGCCTACATCATCAACCGTTTGCCCAAACCACTTCTCAGAGGTAAGTCCCCCTTTGAAATTCTTTATGGTTTTTCTCCAAATTATGCAAATTTTCATCCCTTTGGTTGTCGTGTTTATCCATGTTTACATGATTATATGCCTCATAAATTTTCTCCGCGTAGTCTTCCTTGTCTCTTTCTGGGATATAGCTCATCGTACAAGGGTTTTCGTTGTCTTCCCATCACCTCTAGGATATATATCACTAGACATGCTCAGTTTGATGAAACTCATTTCCCATCCTTAACTTCTTCCCAGGCTCAACCCTTATCCTCTCTCCAATTTTCCAATTTTCTGGAACCCAGTTCCTCTTCTTCTGACATGCCCCCATCTCTTCCGGCACCCCATTCCTGACATATTATTCAATCTGGCTCCCGTTCATGTGTAATTTGTACTGATCTCGTGAATGAGTTTTTGCAGGCCACTAATCCTTTTACAGGACCACCCCTATCGCCTGTCGATCCTACTCTCCCTGGATCCACTGCTTCGCTTCCTACTAATCATGTTGCTGCTATTCCACTGGGATCCCATCCCATGGTCACATGCGCCAAGGCCGGTATTTTTAAACCCCATCACTCGGCCTATATTGGTTTCTTTGGATCTTTTGGTCTTCTATTTGCACTTCTGACATCCACTGAGCCTAAAGGGTTCAAATTTGCTGCCAAGAATCTTGCCTGGCTTGCTGATATGGATGAAAAAGTTCAAGTTCTGCGGCATAATCGTACCTAGATTTTGGTCCCTCTACCTGCTGACACCAATATTGTTGGTTCTAAATGGGTATTTTAGACCAAATATTTGCTTGATGGGTCTATTGAACGTCTCAAAGCTCGTCTCGTGGCCAAGGGTTTCACACAAGTTCCAGGACTTGACTACACCGTCATCAAAGCTACCACTGTTCGTGTTGTGCTATCACTTGCTGTTACTCATCGATGGCCTATTCGTCAACTTGATGTCAAGAATGCCTTCCTCAATGGTCATCTTACTGAACAAGTTTATATAGAACAACCTCTGGGGTATATCGATCATCGCTTCCCTACTCATGTTTGCAAGCTTCAGAAAGCTCTCTATGGCCTCAAGCAAGCACCTCGTGCCTGGTTTCAACGATTCAGCTCCTTCCTCATTCAGCTTGGTTTCTACTGCAGTCATGCCGACATTTCACTCTTTGTCTTTCACCGACACTCTGACATCTTTTATTTGCTACTCTATGTTTACGATATTATTATTACGGGCAAAAACCCCTCTCTTCTAGATAGCTTCACTTGCAAGCTTCATTATGAGTTCGCTACTAAGGATTTGGGGTCTCTCAGTTACTTCCTTGGTCTTGAAGCTACACCCACCACTGATAGTCTATTTCTCAGCCAGCTGAAATATGCGCGTGACATTCTCGCTCGGGCTCAATTACTTGACAACACGCCTATTCACACTCCTATGGTTGTTTCTCAGCATCTATTAGCTGATGGTCAACCCTTTTCGGACCCTACACTTTACCGATTTCTTGTTGGCGCTCTTCAATATCTGACCATCACACACCTTGATATTGTGCATGTTGTCAACTCTGTCAGTCAATTTCTATACTCGCCCACTGTTGACCACTTTCTTGCTGTCAAGCGCATTCTTCAGTATGTCAAGGGTACTATCCATTTTGGCCTCTCTTTCCGTCCATCTACTGCTCTTGGGGTTTTAATTGCTTATTCTGATGCTAACTAGGCCAGTTGTCCTAACACTCGTCGCTCTACCTCTGGTTACTCTATTTACCTTGGAGACAACTTAATTTCCTGGAGTGCCCAAAAAAAACATATTGTTTCTCGTTCCAGTTGTGAATCTGAATATCGTGCTCTTGCCCTCATTGCCGCTGAACTTATTTGGCTCACGCATCTTCTTCGTGATCTCAAAGTTTCTCTTCCCCAGCGGCCTCTTCTGTTATGTGACAATAAAAATGCCATTTTTTTGAGTTCCAATCCGGTTGCTCACAAGCGGGCCAAACACGTTGAATTAGACATCCACTTTCTTCGAGAACTTGTGGTTGTTGGAAAACTTCGTACTCAGTATGTGCCCTCTCACTTATAGGTTGCAAATATTTTCACAAAAAAATATCTCGGCCTCTCTTTCAATTCTTTCGTTTCAAGCTACATGTTTGTCCTATTCCGACGCTTAGCTTGCGGGGGGCTGTTGAAGGTCCTGTGCCTGATTCACATCGTTGAAGATTTGTATCTTAATTAAGAATATCTGCCATATTTAAGGACTTCCTTATAGAGACCATTGACCATCAATTACAGGAGCTAATCAAGCTCTATTCTTTCTTATATTATAAAAATCAAATCAAATATAAATTTCTTAAATTAAGCTGTAACAGTCTATATCAATTATAAATATAAAATCGACTCACCCCGTTTGTGTGTGGTGAATGTTTATTGAAAAGTTCTCACTCGACACAGAAATTTTACTCCTTCCGCCCTCCTTTCTATCATTCCCTGAAATAAAAGTCATCCTTTCGGCTTCCTCATCTTTTCCATTATCTCCCTGCTTCGTGTATATAGTGTATTTTTAGTTCTTTCAGTTTTGTATTAATTTATTTTAAATAAGCTGATTGTTTATGAATGAATCATCGGTAGTTTATAGTCCTCTGTATTCTGTATTTTGTTTTTATCAGTGGTATCAGATTAGCGACTCGAAAATTCAGTTCGGGGAGAGCAGCCGTAGCCTTCGTCTTCCATTATCCCTCGTTTTTTCCTGCGCCGCAGCCGTAGAACGAGAAAGGAGAGAGCGAGACCTCTCTGTCCACCGAGTGCCGTGATCACCGCCGCCGGTACTAGAGCCGAAAACAAATTTCGGAACCTGTCGCTGAAGAATCAGAGCTCCCGAAAATCCTGCCGTCGCCGCAGATCTTCCGTCGCCGTCGGGACGAAATCCCGAAATCAGAGTCGAAAATGAGTTTGCCGCCGGGAAGAAACAGAGCCGAAGAAAAAACAATTTCGAAACTCATCGCTGAAGAAACAGAGCCGAAAAAAAAACAAAAAATTGGAACCCGTCGCCGCAGACCTTCCCTGTTCGGTGACATGATGCCTAGCCCTATTAACAATTATAGAGAGATGGAGAAATACAAGATGGAAAGGTTTTTATGAGCAAATATAGAGAGATAGATGGGAAGATTCAATTCAATTACAAGATACAGATGGGATTAATACAATCAACCCCTACTTTGGTTTTACAGCAGCGAACCACATATACCGGGAGTGGTGATGCCTGCAACGGAACGACCCAGGATGCTGCGTGGGAGAGCAGACGCAGTGCTTCACCTTCATCGTCGCAGTGGCTGATGGCGGAGAGGCGAGCTGGTGGGTTCCCCCATCCTGCAACAATGGAGGGTCCGACCACAACGATCTGGAGAGCCTGATCCTCACAAGAGGTAAACCGGGGTAACACATTTCTCTTCCTTCTTTGAATCCCGCCTATCCTCCCTTCTTGTCTGTGGTCGAAGAGCAAGAAGTTTCTTTATTCTTGTTTCAGAGCTTGTAATTCGTAAACTTCACTTTAGCTTACAGCAGAAGAGAGAATCTGAAATCCTTTTCTTTGTAGTTGGTCCCTGGAAAAAGTCCTTTTATTTGGAGACGAAAAGGGAATCGATAGCAGAAGTGGTAAGGCACCACTTGTCAAAACGAGGACGGAGGTGGAGGAGGAATTGCTGGGGAAGCGCCACGGCGATATTCCATTCATCGGTTCTTGCAGATGGATGACCCACGAGCCACTCCATCAGGGTGGCCAGCCCCGCCTACCTCCAGCTGGATCGTTAAGATTTGGGGAGGTTCGAGACGTACCATGTAAGGCAGAAACCGGAATCTTTCAAATCTCCATTAGAGAGTAATTGATGCTGGTTATCGATTAGATAACCAGATGCGTCTATGAACCAATCTGAAAAATACATGTAAAAGTGTTGATATTCTTACACTTTTGAGTAATGAAATAAAACTTCTGACTATAAAAAAGAAATATGTTTAGTGGATGTAATAACCCAAATTTCTTTAAAATAATGTAAATGCTAGAACAAATTCTCTTACTAATTTGAAGAGATAATTTAAAAGTAAGGATTAAACTCAGTAAACAAGATTTCAAAGTAAAAAACCATAAGATGTGTTCAAAGAGTGGTTCCAAATTCAATTTCAAAGAATGAGAGCATAGTCATTTTTGGATCAAGATCCTTCCTCTTCCTTCTATTGGGAAGCCACCCCCTTTTCCACCATGAAAGAACACAGGGAGGACCACTTCCAATATTTGGAAAGCCTTTGCATTGCTGCTCAAGTTATTAGATGGGAGATGCAACTCTTCTTCAAAAACTTGCCTAGATCACATACTTCCAAGAAAATAAACATATCAAATACAAAAATTAAAACAAAGGGTCGAGGAGAGTAATTTTTCTCTTCTGTACAGGAGTGTCTTATGGTTCGATGGAACAAATATGCAAGGCAAACTTGATAAGATGCCTCGAAATAAAAATCTGCGGGTAAAGGCACCAAACCGGTCTATTCTTGGGTCATACAAAATAAAATATACCATCATCATCATGTAGAGAGGGAATCCGCAGCAGAGACATGCTTACCTCTATACCAATCCCTATCTCCCCTTATCATACACACTTACACTTTCCCTCTTCAAAGGAAGAAAATGAGAGGAAGAAAGAAAGAGAATATAGCAACACAAAAAAAAAAAAAAAACGAGAGGCCACCAACTTGTCCTTCCATACTCAATACTTTCAAATATGATCCCAGGAGGCATATTGAGTCATGACAAAACCAGAATGCTCCGGCTTCTCTCCCCCTGTTAAACTAGCTGACCAGAGTGACCGAAAACCGGAACCTCAACTGCCAACTGTAGCCCGTGGAGATGTGGTTCCCATGCTAAGGACCGAGACAAACCGAGAGACTAATACAGCCTCATTGCTGATAGCTTTCGACGCAGCAACATCCTCCAACCGCTTCCATGTTGACTCACGCTTCTCTTGTACCTCTTTCTCATTTGCTTCATCCTCTTGGAATCTTTGTAAGCATTCATCAAAGAGCTCTGCATCAGAATCAGAAAAGATCTTCCTCACATTCAAGGTCAAGCTTTGGACAGCTTGGTTCCAGTGGGTCCTTGTGTTTCTCTCTAGAGCAGGGAATATGATGGCAAGTATGACTTTGCGATTTTGTATTATTAAGTTGCGTATATGATCATTATTCCACAGAAACAAAGCACGCTCTGCAACCTGGATACACGCAAAGAGAAAAAACCAATCACTTCAAGAGTTCAATCGGAAAACCAACAAGCAAAAGATCACAGATTGAATCATCTGTAATCAATAAAAAGAACAGATTACGAGTCATCAAAGAGGCTCCAAGACTTCCGGCAGCTTTAGATCCGTAAATAATATCATATAGCATTAGTGGGCTTCGACAAAGAAGTTACAAGGCACAGCTTTAAACATAACAAGAAGTAAACACTTCAGGACCCTGCACCATTCCCCATAACAATAAAAAGGACGCAGGACAGATCCCAATACAATAACAGTGTTTTGATACATCTACCACTACAGACTGAGATACTGGCAATTCAACAGGGGTTTCCTTGCTTAGCAGTGACTAAAACTCGAGACAAAATGACATGTACACATAACTTTGTTGTGTGTCCTACAGAATGTTTGCTAGTTCTTGAAGCTACTTAAGCTAGATATACGGATAATAGCCACAGAAAATATTCACATTCAGTCTTGTAGATCAGTGCTCACACAAAGCGAATGCATAGTCTTTGTAAATTGATATAATTAACACTTATATATATGAATAGAATTTCTATTTGGAGGATGTGTCAACACTTGTTTCAGTCAGCATCAAGTCAGACAACTGGAGAAAGTAAACAGAGCCAGGACTGAAAAAAAAAAAAAAGAGAGCAAGAATAAAAACCGGTAATAAATTAAACAAGTTGATTGACACTTTAGCTCAGTAGCCAAATGGGAGGATTTCTAGAGTAAGGTCTTGGTTTTAAGTCTCACCAGGGTGATGGAGTTCAACACTCAAATAAATAAATAAATCAACCAAGAACTTTTGACAAATAACATCGTAACAAATTAACTTGTTTCATTTGCTTTATTTATTTATATATATATATATATAGATATATAGATATAAATAGAAATAGATATAGATATAGATATATACTTGTGTCAGTAAAGGCAAAGGTGCAGTTTGCTATTTTCTTGCAATCAGTGTATAACAGATGAAAGCTTCTAACAATTTTCAGATTCTCCATCGAATTAAATTGTACTAGAGAAAAAGAAATGTAAAATACCAATACTGGACTTCCTGGCTTGACAGCTTAATACTCAATCCATGATATTCTATGTAAAAATGAATTATAAAAATGTTGATATTTTTTATCAACAGTTCAGATCCTACTGCACAAATGATATCAAAGAAGAGAAAAGACAAGTTCAACTATGAAGTATGACCTAGCTTAGCTGATGATAAGTTCAATCTAATAATAACTCACTTACAAGATAATGCGCACTAATATATAATCAAAATTTAAAGCAAAATAAAACTTTGGGCAGTAGTCGCCTAGTTTAAGCTCATCATCTGTTTCATTCATATTACAGAGTAAATGCACTCGCTTGTCCAAGTATTAGAGTCTTTATCCATTTTAAGACATGATGCTTCACTAAAACTTCTTAGCCGTCCAGCAACAGAGATCCAAATTCACCACCAACATATTTGTTTAGTATTTCTCCTGAAATAAGATCTTCATGTTTCACATATTCCAAAATATTAAATCAGTCGGGATTATTTCAAACAGGATCACGATTTTGAGTTTGTTAGTCATGTTAGGTTCCCTTCAACATGTTTGCAAGTAAAGATACCTTGTTTTTTATGATATATACTAGCTATATTCAGTAATCCAATTTTATACTACATAAATCTCGATTCTGCCACTATTCTTTGATCCTTTCCTTATATAAATCATGCATTCCATTAGCACAACCATCCATGAAACCTTTTTTTATTTTTTTATATAAATGGAAACCTTATTCCTTTTTTGGAAATAGTAAAACATGTTTTTTTTATTTTTACATGCAAGAACTCCCTTTATTGGAGAACTATGAAACTTGAAACCAACATTTAGGAAAATAACTTTTACTACAATTGGATTTATAGGATTCTGGACAACAACAACAATGTTTTATTGCTGTTTCTTTGCATTGAGAACCTTCTGCAGTATTCAAAGGTCTACTTCTCAATATTAACTGAACTAAGACAAAACATGACCTGCAGTAACTGACCTTCCAAAATAAACATAAGAAGAGCAGAGAACTAGTTACTATAACCTCATGCAGGGAAAAAAATGATATACAAGATTGCTCAACATGCAAAACCATGACATATAACACTATTTTAGCTAACGGGCCCTTAAAAGAAAAAACTATTGTCAAAAAATCTTGTAACAGTTATCTGAGATTTTGAGATATTAAATTCTTTAATTTTCTTCAGAACAACATAGTTTTAAACTTTCCAAAGTAAAAGAAAAGTATCATAAAGAAAAAAAGTATAAGCTCAAAGCTAATGCTAGTGAGAACAATACCACATAGATTAAAGTCAGGATAAAATCCTTCACTTGAGAGTCAGAAAAAGATCTCCTAACGTCAGCTCATTGTTTTGGGATGGACCAGGATGTAACTTTAACATGGTATGACAGGAAGGGATGAGTTCTATTGGGTCAAGTTCATGTCCCATTTAATTTGTAGTTGTTTATGTTGTCCAAGCTCTAGGTCCGCTGACTGTTTGTTCAAGCCTAGATTTGAGGGGAAATGTAGTGGGGATATTCTCACATAGGTTAAAGTGAGGAAAACTCCTAAGCTCACGCTTTGAGCATCTGTAGCTCAGCAAGATATCTACAATTTCTATCCACTTCTAAAAATGTCATTGCTCGGTGTCCACCTGTCCCAATCACTGGCCCTTTTGTTGGTTAATTTTGGGGCCTTTTAGTGCTATGCATTACTGTGAGGAGAAGATGCCTACTGCCGACTCAATTACGTCTTCATGACTGCCTTCAACAACTTTATTGACTACAAGACATCCAATTGGGAGGAAGCTCCTTCAACTAGACTAATAATTAAAAGGCCCAATTATCTGAAATTGGATAGATCCTGGCTTCCTCGGACTAGTTGAAAAGATTTCCAAATGTCTTTGGCATCTCCCACTCGAGGCCTTCCTCTAATCATTGGTGTTAGATAGTGAGTCAAACCTGTGGGGTCCAACTCTTTTCAAATTTGAATGTCACTAGTGGTATATCAATGAGTTCAAGCTGGAAGGCTGGAGTTTCAACTCGGTTGAGGAGTCAATTACCACCCAATTTGAAACTAAAAATTCTTACATGCCATATCAGTAGATATTGAGTATAGAATTCTTTTGAAAGTATTTGTGGCTGCCAATATTATCTCCTCTCAAATCCAAGAGCTTGATCCAAATGCTAAGGTGAGGCCTCCTGGCCCAAGCTAGGGCACTTCATTTCTCCGGAATCTCAAAGCAATAACTTAGTTAGCAGTAACAGAACTTTTTAGAAACAAAGAGCACCGTTCAAGTGGCTCCAAGAAGGGGATGGCAACACCAATGTTTTTCACACCATAGCCTCCTCTCTTTGGTACCTCCCAGCTACTTCAAGATCTATAATAGAAGAAATTGAAAAAGCAGAATTCTCTCTTCCACTTGATAAAGGCCCCAGATCAAAGGGAATTATGCTGAGTTTACCAGTGGGATGACACTTCCTAATAGATGACACTACAAGATTCTTGCAGAGTTGTTTGAGAAAGGCTTACTTGCAAGGCTCGTTGGGTTCCCTTTCATGGCGTTGATCCAAAAAAGAGCTCCAGGTCGAGATGCTTCGAATTCCACCAATCAACCGTATCTCTAGTGCTTATAAAATTAATGCCAAGGTTCTTGCAAATTGGCACTGTGGTGTCAAGGTCTTTGCAGCTCCTTCCCACCCACTATCTCAGGTGCCAAGGTGAAGACATTCTTATTTGGAAATGGAAGTCGGATGGAACTTTCTGTCTCCTCATTTTATAAGAAACAAGTCTTCCAAGGAGAGATGAAAAAGTCTGATTTAGTTGTGGATAAGATAGTACACCTCTCTCTTTCTTGGTTGTTCTCTCAGAAGAGTTCTTGGAGTTTATGCTACTTTACCCCTTCAATTTCTCCTCCTACAGGCTTCATCAAACTCAATTTTGATGGGAATGCCCATAGCCACCCTACTCCTGCAAGTTTTGGTGGTGTTTTACATGACACTGAGGCCACAACAATCATCTGCTATGCTGGCCCCCTTTGGTGTACCAACTCTCCATCAACCAAAACTAATGATCTTCTCCATGATGTCCGTTCAGCCAAGGAAAATCTCAGTGTCCCTATAGGGTGGAAGGTGACTCCTCTTTTGTGATCAGTTCATGCTTGCAGGTTGCAACCTCAAATGGAAGAGGACTTCGACTTAATGGCCATCATGGTCATCACCTGGTCTCACACTCCTAGATCGGCACATGTCATCACAGACAACCTCACTAAGGAGGGCACTACGTTCATGAAGCTCACAAAATTCAATGATCATGGTCAGTTATATTACTTCATGTAATTTTGTTTTCCCTTTGCATTTGTATTATCTATTTCATAGGTAATTTTGAGGTCCGTCCCTCCAATTGTTTTTGGAGGCCTCATGTAACTTCTCTCTTAGCTCTCATATTGCTTCCAAAAACAAAAAAACAAAAAAAAAATTGTCAAATCACTCCTTGTTGTATTGGGAAAGAAAAAAACCAAAAAGCTTTCTCTAATATACATGCTCCATTAGGGGCTAAGTGAGAAGGTTACACAGTTCTCTGTCAGGTAGGCCTCATGGAAGAATTCCACAATCACTATAGTGCTACCATCCAGTCAAATCAGACAGTAGTGGCTACCTCCCCCTAACAAGACTTGCACCATCTCATCTTGGAACCTCCAAGTAGATGGCTCAACCAAATCAATGATGGCAGCTGAAAAGGATATCTGGTCCTGCTGGCTGTGGTGGCATTAAATAAACAATTAGAAAGACAAAGAGGACCTTCACTTGTGGATCGCCATGATCACTGACTCCACGGAAGCAGAACTTAGAACTCTCCTGAAGTAAAATTTTCAACAACAGGCTCTCAGTTCAGCTTGAAGTTGAAGAAGACTAAAAAGTGGATATAAGCTTGTGTAAAAATGACAATTAACTTTGTTGACATCTTATGCAATTCTTCAAGGAGATTCAAGACCTAGTGAACGTTCTTCTAATTCATCAGAGTCATACTCCTGGATTGGCAAATCACATTGCAGAGGGTTAAGATGGAGTGGAGCAGATAGACGGTTTCATGGTCCATCTCCCCACTGAGCTTTCACCCTTTTTTTTTGTGGGTGGGGTCTCTTACAGGCATAAGAATGAATTAATGTAATAAACCTCAGACATACTAGTCTTTGGTAGAACACATGTCAACGGAAAAAAGGACCAATGCAAATTTCAAGGCACATCGTCACAACAGGTTGCTACTACAGGGACTTCCAAGTGCTGAGAAGTATCTGACAACATTATTGTGGACATAAATTCTCATAGACATATTTATACTGTTGGAAAGTCTGTAGCATGCACGCCGAGCCAGGCCAACAACTTCACACAACACCAGCCACAAAAAACTTGAACCAGAACAACATCAGCATGAAGTCATAAATTGAATAAAATGAAATCAAAATAGAGACAGAGGAAGCGGGGGGTGCATTTTCCTTCTGTCTGTAGGTGGGGAGGGCCCCCCGCCCTCTGCACTGGCATGCAGAAGGAAGATGGAGGGCATGGATTCTTTCATAACAGGTAAGGAAGGAAGGGAGCTCCACCCCAACCTTCCCCTTTGTTTCTGCCAGTGGGGACAGGCCCAGCCCACCCCCACCGGCATCCAAACTGAAGAGCAGAAGAAAAGAGGAAAAGAAGGTGCCTTTAGCCCCATCCTAAACAGTTGCAGATGCCAGGGAGGAAAGAACTCCACTTGCCTTCTCCCACCTTTTCTTTCAAGGCAGGGGAGGGGTGGAAAGGCTCACCCTGCCCACAAATAGAAACAGGGAAGCCTCCCTAACTCTAAATTAACATAGAGGGAGAAGGTAAGATATGACTTGTCGACATTGTACACCAATCGAATTGTGACAGGTCAGGTTGACTCAACTTTATGCCTTCTCCTCAATCTTTCACTTCTAGACCCTGATAAGGGATTGCATCTGCTTAAACCCGGTTCAATATCTAACCTATAAACACTAGTGAAATCCTTTTTTTTGGCACTTTCATGTTAGCAGTGTTACCAAGCTAAAGTAGGTAAACTAAAAGTAACACTTTAAAAAAAATAAAAAATGGCGAAGTTCCAAAACTTTGTGAGTTTAACAGCCAGGGTTGTATTTTTAAGCTACATAATAGGAACAAATTTACATAGATCTTTATCAGCAACCTAGCATGTTGGAACCCCAATCCAGCTGACACTCCTAAAGAGATATTAGCTGTCCAGGAACAACTATTCAGGACATGCAAATGAATATTTCAAGGAAGACGGAAAAAAAGTGATTGGTAAAAAGAATGATTAACATACTGAAAAGAGAAGATTAAAAAAAAACAAGTCACTATAATTTACAAATGGATTTTTGTCTATATAATAGAAAAGATACTTCAGTGATACAAATCACAGAATGAAAAATTGTTTAAGCTTATTAATGTATAATAATGAAGTTTTTGCTTAGGCCCTTCAGTCAGTACATAGGCAGAAAATTCTTGCAGGGAATTCTGTAAAGTAATTTATGTTTAGACACCAGCATGCCTAATTTTCTATATAAGATCCATCTATCTACCACCACTGGTACAAATAAACTGCTCAGATTTTGGGTGCTAACCTCTGATAACACATCTGCTCCATAATTAATTCATTCTCATGAGATTCAATTAACTCAAAATCGTTGAGAAGAAAAAAACATGATGATCAGCACAGACAATAGCAGCACTTGTTCTTTCTAATAACAACAAAAAAAGTTTTACCAAGAAACCAATGAGAAGCAAGGGATATATAATCTTCTGAAGTGGCAGAAAATATAGTATTCAATACACTCTATAATGTGAAAATAAGTAGAAAAAAGAAACGCTAAGTCAACTTTATTGTAATAGAAAAATGAACAACATACATTAGAAACCGACACCAAAGAAAGATCATCCAGGGTGTTTGGCATGCCAAATTGGTATAAATCAAATCTGAACAGCACAGCCTAAACAAGCATTCTGCAATTGATACTCCACCAAGACAAACTTAATGAACTTCATGAGGACAACCTTAGGCTTTTGTGCCTTTTTTATGTTTCACATTAAAACCCCTAACTCTCTGCACAGTGAAGCCCCGGGTGAGGGTGATGCAGGCATCAAAGAAACAGCAAAACCATATGGCATCCATCTCCAATCTGAATAGCATATGATACAGATAAACTGAATTTTCCTCCCCTTGCATTCTGATCAAAGTGTTGCAAAACCAACTCTCCAAACAAATCAAACAATATTTTTTTATGCAAGGAGGTTAATCAACATCATACAGCTTATACAGTTTCTTACACTTTTTTTGTGGTTTCTTTAGAACAGTGTAAACACGCTGGAGATATCCTTCTTCCCAATATTAGAAGAAGAAGAAAAAAATATCAAAAGTTAAAAAGAATAAGTTCCAACTGGATAGAGTACCTGGAAGTGGGAACTATTCAGACATCGACCAATCTGTCGGAACAAAGGCACCATGCATCGCTGGAATTCTGCTGCCTGAGTAGCTTCAAGAACTTCCTCCAACTCTCCCAAAAACATAACCTCCTTTGAACTATTAGTGACAGGCCAATATTTCAGAAGACCTCTTATCACGGTATCTGCCAATTTAAAATCCTTCTCCACAAATTGTGTGATGCAATAAGACAACTGCTGGTGATACATTGAGACACACTTGGGTTTGTGTAAAGGAATCAAAGCTCTCACCAGAAAGAGCTTGTGCTCTTCCTTCAGTGGCAAAGCAAAACCATTGATTATACTCCCCAAGATTTCAAGTAACTCTGCAATTCCATTGTGCTTTTCTGTCTCGAAGATGAACCGGTAAAAGATGTTATTAATTGCTTTACGGATGAAAGGACGGTGCACCATAAACTTGCCATATATCCGGTGGAGTATGGTTTTTAAGTATTCCCTTTCTCTTTGGTCCTCGGAGTCAAATAAATCAAGCAATCTTAGCACAAAGGAGTGGTCAATGTACCTTTTTGCTAACTTCGCATCTGTTTCTGATGAGGCAATAAACCTTAAGAAAAATTCATAGATTATCTGTAGATGGGGCCATGCAGGGTCCATTGCAGGCTCCTCCTCCTCAGGATCAAAAGCTTCTGGAAGCTTGTTATCATGGTTTGATGAAGGAAAAGTTCGGAAAAGGTTTGCTGCAACCATTTTGGTGATTTCTTGCATTGCTATCTCGCTGAACTTGGTTGTGGCAGAGGTTACATAGTCCACCAGTTCAAGAAGGGTCTGTCTTTTTACATCCTTCTCTTTGAGGTGCTTTGTAGGATCCATAAAATCAAATACAGCACAACACATGTTGAGCTTCCGGATAAACAAATTGGGCTTCTCAGAGCTTGGAACATCTCGGAAGCTCGGCAATGCGTCATAGGAAGCCAAACTAGTGGGTCCACTTGGAGGCGTAACGACAGGGCCAGATTTCTTCCCATGGTTAAACTTATTAGCTGCAGAAACCCAACTGTTGCGTGAAGCACCTGGAGCTGAATTGGAGCCAGAACCCGTTGCAGGGGATGAATTGTTGCGAGAACTGTTGGAATTGCTAGTGACAGAACCTGTTCCCACCGAATTTACAGTGGGGACAGCCCCGTCCGCATTGTGGTTATCGGGATTGTTGGAAGACTTGGACGATGGTTTCCGGGGAAGCTTCCCCAGTATCTGTTTGATCATATTTACAAACCCTAATACCAAACCCTAACCCTCAGAAGCCGGCAAACGATCCGTTCCGAGATCTCCCCGCAATGGGTTCTGCCCGGAAGCATCTCATAATCTGATCAAGAATATTATCTTTCAGGAAATCGGGACCCAAAATGCTAGAATTTTGAAACGAATTAAAGCAAAATAAATTACGGTAGCAGGAGATAATAACTGGAGAAAGAAGAAAGTGAGAATGAAGAATTGGGCGAAGAGGTGACAATGACATACATTCCAGGAGGTACTGGGGATCTGAGCCGTAGAAATTGATTGACACCTGGATTTCTACCGACTCCCATTGGACATTGCATGCGAGGGAAATGGGTTTTTGCAAACCCTAGAGCATCAGTAGTTTCGCCTCTCCGGAGGAAACAGGCAATCCTTCCCTTTTCCTCTCCTTCAATTTAAAAAGGAAATCGAAGCAGCAGCAGGGGAAGCAGCAGGAGGAGGAGGGGAAGGAGGAGGAGGAGGAGGAGATGTTTTTCTTCTCTCTCCAGCAATTGGGAGAGAGAGAGGAGAAGTCCACCGGCGGTAGGAAAAACAGAAAAACCCTCCCTTCTGGCTTTGTCGTCGTGGAACAGATTAAATTGAACGAAAACAAGGAAATAAAATACATCCGTGACCAATGTAAATTGCAATGTCCAAGTAAAAGTGCTTGAATAATGATGAGTAGTCAAAAAGCGAGATAATAAACATTATTGGATCAAAATTGAAATCTCTCAATACTCTTCAGATTTAATCTAACCAAACTGATTATGTTTATATTGCAGAAAAATGGTAGATAAGAGGTGTTCCTACCCTTGGATCCTCTGCCAATTTCAAAAAAAAAAAAGGGAGTAATGTGGATAAGACCTCTTTTCACTTCCCAGTTTGAATAGGAGCATGGTGTCTCCTCTACAACTTTCACATCAATTACAACTCATGGAAGCATCTTACCAAGTTTTGATTGGGTTACTTGCAAAGGTTACTTGCATTTCTATTGAAAACTCCAATAGGCATCAATCCTAAGGTGAATTTATCGATAATTCCAATAGGACTAATAATATGGATTTCAAAATCAAGGCATTTGAAAACTATAGAAATGCTGGCAGTATGGGAAGATTTAAAAAACTTGTCAATTGATATGAAAATCAAAGTCTAAATCGTATGATCATAAAGAAACCACCACAATTCCTATATCTAACTCAGATCTTAAAATCAATGTTGATGAATATTTTAGCTTTCAATGACATATTAGCCAAAAGTATTTCTTCTTGACTCTTATTTTTTATTTTTTTATAAAAATAGGAAAAATAAGTTCCAAAAATTACAAACAATCCTCTTTTTTTTGTTGAATATGTTGGTAGGTCATTTACAAAGTTTGGAGACCTATAACCCTCTAAACTTACCTCTCATATTCTAGAAAGTTGAATTTCTGAAACTAGGGTTTGCATATATTAGCAAACTTTCAAATTCATTCCTTCTGACTATCTAATTTTGTAGTTAAATCCACCCCAGGGTTCGACTCCATGGATTTCAGCTTCCTATATCAAGATTTGAAACCATTTTTCAAAAAAATTAGGAAACACCTTTACTACAAAACTCTCATAAAATGATTAGTGTAATATGTATGTGTTTGTTATCCTAAAAATTCAGGTGTTTAGAGGCATCTCAAACCCTTTCTTTTACATTCTCCTCCGTTTTCTATGATGACAAACCTAGTCCAATAAGATGATGCAAATATAGTGCAAATTGACTTGTGTTTATTAATTTTAACAATTCTAGCATTCTTTATCAGTTTACACTTTGAAGTTTCCATAGTTCCTCCCCTTAAGTTAGTACTTCACCCTTTTCTATTTTTCTCCCCCTTTTGGCATCATAAGAAGATGAGATGGAATGAATAAGGAGATGAGTTGTATTAATCCAAATATGAGAAATCAATGACAAATACAAAATGTGTCGAGATCTTTAGACACAGCTAAGTTGAAGGGCCAGGAAGAGCAAAATCTGGTAGTGGCTGAATGATGGCAATACTGAGCTCCTCAAAGATGGTCTAGAAGGTGTGTGCTCATCTTCCTTAGGAGCAGGTGCCCTAGGCTGGTTTGGCTCTGATGGAGGTGGATGGCTCAACTCACCATGTTGCGAACAACTTTCTCAGTCTGTGAAGAAGCCTGAAATGGTGCTAAAGATGAAAAACGGAAGTATACCTCCTGTTCAATTTCTGGCGATGATAGGAATGTATGGTCTATTCAGAGGGTTGTTGATGGAACGTCTAGGTACCTCTGGTACACCAGATCCTATTAAACTCCTCTTTTCTATCACGGCAAACATTCTAAATGTATAAACGAACTGGTCATCTGGTGATTCTCCCACCAGCATCATTAACCTAAATGTGTAATATGTTGCTAAATCCCCAAAAGATGATCAAGGTGGAATTGAACTAATCCTCTCCCATGATCTTATCGTAATTTCCCTCGACAGCGTCGTCGACCTTTTCTCCAACTCTTCAGCAGCCTCCTCTTTTGCCACTTCCGTCAAACTTCCTAAGCTTCTTCCACTCCTTGGCTCACTCTGTGGGGATTCTCCGTAGCTTGTTTAAGAAATTCTTCTTCTGTTGACCTTCCCTTCTCGCCGCTTTCATGGCTGCTCTCGTTGTCCTTGGTATATCCATGCAGCATTAAGAACACTCTCACCGTAGAAAGTTGAAACCACCCTTCAAGTAAACCATAACTAAATGGGACACGTTTGCCCTTATTGTGAATGGTCTCCAGCCAGAGGATTATTCACCTAATTGGACACAATGTGCCCGTATTGTGAATAACCTCCTCCAGAAGATTATTCACCAACTCTACTTCAGAAGAACGAGGACTTTCATTTTGGTGCATCTTGTCATATGTTAAAACTATAGAAATGGTATGTTTATAAGTTATAGCAGTAGAAATATTATATCAAAGGGCCACTTTTCTCAACAGGAAGGATTGAGCGTCTGTCTCACACTCTGAGGAGAATGGAAGAATAAGGGGAGGCCCCCTCTCCCCCTTCTGTTACTGACAGGAGGGAGGGCACCGCCATCCTTCCTTCGTTTGCAGGTAGGAAAGGCACCCCTTTGAGAAGATGGGAAGGGGCAATCTATTTGTACAAACAGCAGAAGCTAGGGGAGCTGCCTTCCTTTATTTCTGCTCCAGGAGGGGACAATGGGTTGCCTTCCAGTGATGGAAAGAAGGGTGTTTCTCCAAGTGGAGAGAAAAAGGGGTAGGGGGACTGCCCCTCGCCCTCTCCGTATTGAGAAAACAATGAGAACCAGATACCAAGTTAAGATTTAAAAGTAAAAAATATAATAATAATTTTTATTTTGGCTACAAGATCATCGTTGTCCACTAGATCTCAAGTACCAAACACATCACCTCAAGCACCTAAGATCGTCATCTTCTGTACCTAAGAAATCACAGTTAGAGAACGATATTCAAGAAACCGCATTTAGAATGAAACCGCATTTAGAATGAGCCCATATCCAGTACGTCGGGAATATATCATCTTTCAGAGCTATATAAACAGTAATGGATGGACTCCAGGTACCATTTACAACAATAACAATGATGATTAATAACTAGAGGGTCTAGTACAGATCTTTCATGTTCAGATATCAATGATACAGCGCCAAAGCGCAAGCTTGAAGGTTCCTTCAAAGTGCAGGGCCACAATCCATGGAGAAAGGGTGACCCAAGCCGTTTCCCCCCATGTAGTAATGGGGACGAGCTGTGTCCATCACCACGAACTGCATCTCTTCCGAAGGCTTCCAGTGTCGTTTCCGCTGATTGATGAACCAGTTGTTTATTTGCTTCTGATCCAGACCCGTGGCTTCCGCCAGGGCGATCTTCTGGGACTCCTGGAACCAACAGTCGCACCACAGTATACCAAATCTTTCTCAGTTATCAACAAACAAATTCAAGTAGCACTGGTACAGATATGAAGCATGAATCGAAAATGGAATCAGCAACTTAATACTCGTACCGATGGGTAAGGCCATTTGTAGTGCCTGCTCCACCAGTTAAGCAGCTGTTGCCTCGCTTCCTTGGGCAGCTTCCCTTTCTTTCTCTTTTTCAGAAACTCCTGTTTCAGGCTTCCCAAATATCCACTGTATTTGCGAAGCAGCTGACCCTTGAGTTCTCTGTCTTCTGCTTGAGGATCTATGTAACTCTCACTCGCATCAATATCATCCTCTGATGATCCATTTCGCTCCGTAGCTTCACCACACCCTAATGATACAAGCAAAGAACCTCAAGAACTTTCTTGTTGTCAAGCTTGACGCATAATTATTTAGATTTTTTAGATGATTCTAGAAATCAATTTGAATTTAATAACAACCAAAGCATTTACAGGGGCATCTTTAAGAAAAGGAGAACATAGGATTTACCATTTCTGTGCTACTAATGTAGAGATCTTCACTGGTCAATCTCAGTTTAACATGAAAAGGTGGATATGCAAATTAGTGCTTCAAATGAACTAATTATGAATGATGTTACCATGTTCTAAACATTACAAAAACTAACGGTAGTAGGAGCAAAAGATATCATTCATTCGTTTCAGGTTGCTACCAAGAATTCTAAAAGAAACAGTACCTCACAACTAATAAATTCAACAACACAGCCAGGAGCTGTGTCTCTCTCTCAAACCAAACACAGGTGTCTTTAAATTTTCTTCCCAGCTAAGACATGACCAAGAGTAATCCTAAACAGATCCAAGAAAACATACAGGGTAATCAGCTGCAATTTAGGTCTACTACAAGAACAGAAGAGGATTTCACTGGTATCAGTAAATGAGCAAGGAACCCATTCAGAACCGTCTGAATAACTGTCTTTTACTCCAAGAACTACTACCTAATGCCTACAAAGCATCCCTGTTTCATCCACCAACCTCACAATGTATACTTCTATGCCCAATTGATATGGTTATTTTGATAATTATACCACTCCCTTCAAAAAATGCGAGAGCATCGAAGTATAACACAAAAAGTTTTTATCTGACCCAAAAAGCCAATAAATTTTCCAGCACCTTTTACACTTACCGCTGAATGAAACTTTTCAAAGATCAGAAATTACACTCAATCACGAATGCCTGCATGCTTATATATTGGAGAAAGCACATGAGGAGTCAAAAGGAACTGTTGTGTACTTAGGCCAAGTAATGATGTACAAAGATCCAGTAAATAGTTATAGTACCATATTTCCGTCGATAAAAATAAAACGATGACCTTTGTTCTTCTGATAGCTGCAAGAGTAAAAACAATGCCTACGATAATAAACTAGAGTTAGTATTTATATCTGCACCTGCAGAACAGTTCATCTATTGTTTCTCCTTGCTTAGTGTTCCTATGAATTCTAAAACTCCAACCAATTACTGCTTATTTTCCCAGATAGTTGCTAGTATAGTGAAGTGAAAAAAAGTGTTTTTTTACAATATTACAATGATTTTCAGAAACTCTAACAGTTGTATACAATAATCTGTTGATATGGAAAGAATAATTAATTTCAAATTATGCGTTTCACACGAAAACCAGCTTTACACAAATAGGAAATTGGAATTTCCTCAATCACAGCACCTGAATGAAGAGGAAAGATACATAAACCAAGAAACATGACCAGCTCTCACATACATTACTTGAGAAGTTTATGAAAACATGTAAGCCACCAAAGAGATGTCAATTACTCTCACTTCTTATTAGCCTGCAAATCACAATAAATTAAGCATGACATTCACAGAAGAATGGATAAATAAAGCATAAGAGACACGTAGCCTTTAAAATTCAAAGCATTTTTCCTTCTCTCATTTCCTTTCACCAGTCCCCCCTCTCTCTCTCTCTCTTTCTGACCCTTAAGTTTTATAATCCGGTAATGTACCGAGACTTAGCATGAATATCTTCTTACACACCAAGCTTAGTTCACAATAAAAATTCTACTGTCATAACACTTGAGTTAATATAAAGCAATTTCTTATGTCTTTCATGAATTCTAAAAGTAGTTTATAGACCTTGTTATAGACCCTTTTTCTCTGTTCTATTTTTGGTTTTCACCCATGAGCTAAACCTCTAGGATTTCATCCAAAAAATTTAAAAGAGTAACTATGGTGGCAGTCTATAGAAAATTATTGAAATCCTTTTTGTTGGAAAACAGTATAAAGATGCAGAAACATCACTCATGAAAAGCAAAGAGTTGGGTCAATCTTAACAGTTTTCTACTACTTCTTAAATTCTTGCCGATTCACATTTTATATTCATAAAAAAGTATGCATAGATGGGAACATTTTAAGTTAAAATTCGCCAATAAAGGTAAAATGGGAACACTTAAGTTCGTATCAAATAAAATTGGTCATTTATTACTTAACTGTGGCCCAAGAGAGCCAATTACGATGTTTCGCATCAACAATTAAAGGATTCCTTCTCAAAGCTTTCTGCCAAGAGGTTTTCTTTAATAAAGGTATGAGCACTCTCCATGACAGAATTGTAGATTGCATAAGAAATAAACTAGGAGAATTAGTTATGTCCATTGAATGTGCAAAGCAGCAACAAGGAAGACCTAAAAGACCAAAATGTGCAGAGAACCGAGTCATCACTAGCATAAAATTCTCGTGTTCATTAGCATCAATTTCATTAGCAGTTGTACTTCAGTAACCATATAGAGCTTATAAATTCAATTACAAGCTTCATTTTTTTCAAAGGTTATGTCATATCAATTTATATGACTGACAACCTCTCCCTCTCCCTCCCTCCCTCCATCTATCTTCCTTTCTTTCCTTTCATCTTTTTTTTCTATGTACTCCTTCCAACATGCAGCCATTTTTTCGCATTTTGTCTGCATGAGGAGCGATTATACTCCCCCATTAGGTAGCCATGTGAATCTCTTAGGCAGAAAACAACAGTTTTGAGATAGAGAATAGAAAGATGAGAGTAAATAATAAAAGAAAAAAGAATAGAGGGAGTTGGCAGGAGGTGATGAGAGCAAAGAGGAGAAGGAAAACAACCAACATTTATATTTGCTGATGTGGCCATGTTTGATGACATGGCATGCCACATCACTTATGGAAAACTACATACACTTCCCTTACATATGTAGTCAGCAATACTCATGACATTAAACTCACAGTTTCAACTGTTTTTATAAGGAAATTCAACTTCCGAATTCGATAAAGCTTCTAAAACAGTTTCATAATTCATAGAACTTGCAGAATCAAGAAGCAATTGGTTTATACCATCTAGAAATGAAACCATATACTAAAATGCAATGTTGGTGATACATACTCTAGGCAGCTTAAACCAACTAAAACTTTCACCATTATTTTCCAAAATAATCAGAAGAAATTTGTTCTTCAACCTCAAATAATCTTGTAGATAAAGAAAACATCCATCCCACATTTCATGAACCAGACAAAACTTAAAACGGTTTGATATGTCATCTGATTCATCCTATTTCTGTCACTTTCCAGTACATACAGAACTATAACCTGATAGACTGCAACTTTTTTCTGATTTTTTACCATTGTTCCACATTTTTAAACTTTAATCTTGAAGAACACCAGTTCTTAAGGCTTGGAAAAGGGTGATAGCTCAGAAACTCCAAGAAAAATCATATTTCTTGCTTTTTTTCTTCTAAAACCTGCTCATATGTAAACGGTTCCTCAAATTGACAGAAACAGAAAGATACAACTATTCACAGACAGCAACTGTTGCCAGAAAGATCCATAGTAAAACATGAACTTCAGACATTAGATTTGATTCAAGTTCTAGTTCTATGAAAAACAAAAGACAAAAAAAAAATAATAAAAAAATAAAAACTGAACATTCCCATAAACTACTTCCAAAAGCATACAGGAATGGGAAAGAATGTTTACTTTTAAAGCCAGGAACAAAACAAAGAACCATGTTGGATCTTAGCAAATGACTGGGCTCATGTACGATCTTTACTCGTTTGAATTTCGAAATCCATAGTGTGTTCGGGAGCGCAGCACTGCAACCCAGGCCTCCTTTGTACTAAGCAGACTAGACTTAGGCTAGCTGCTTCCGAGATTCTTGCATTACTTTATTAATGGAGATAATGTTAGATAGCATTAAATTCAACCAGAGATTGATTATATGGGTACGATTCAAATTCTTCACTAGATTGCGTTAAGGAGCAGAAGGAACGACAAAGCAGAAGAGGAAGATTAGTCTTCACCAGATTTTGGAGATCGGAGGGTCAGAGACTTGAACTGACACTCGATCCTAGAAAGGAAGAGCATGGCCTCTTTGAAGGGCTTGGTAAGCTCCTCTTCGTACTTGGTGAGCATTTCACAGTAGGCTTCCATGAACTGATCGAGCGCAGGATCTTCGCCCAGGCAAGTCACAGAACGAGCGGCTGCCTCTTCAGATGCGCAAGCCTCTTCCAGCCTCGCAACTACCTCTGGTGGTGCTCCAACCTGTCTGATTCAAGAACACTGTTGCAGTTATCCACTCTTGTATGGAGAAACATAGCTAGTGAAATCAAAAGATAAGAACTGACCCTCCTTTGTAATTTAATGTCGTTTATGCAGTTTTAAGGGATGGGCTGCTGGCTTCTTTTTCGCTAGAGAAATTTCAAGAGGAGACTAAGCAAGATAGAGACTTAGGTTATCGTTCTTCTCTCTCTCTCTCTCCCTTTTTTTTTTTTTTCCGAAACTCACTGTTTTTTATCACTTGCAGAAAGCGGTGCAAGGAAAGAGAGAGGAGAAAGAAGAGGAAGAAGAAGAAGAAGAAGACAGCCGGTTTCCTTTCACTAATGTTAGGAAGCCACAGTTACAAGAGGGAGATAGAGAGAGAGAGAGAGAGAGAGAGAGAGAGAGAGAGAGAGAGGTAATTAAATTAATTTGGTTTGCTGAGAATTGCCGACGCACCTTATGGCAATTGACATATGCAGCCACGAGACGAGGGTAGTGAGGATGAGCCAGGATCTTAGCCCTTAGAGAGCAGTTCTCGCTATCCATGAAATAACAACTGTTATTGTTGCCATTATCAGTGTGGTTGCTGCTGTTTTGGTCTAAAACAAGAGGGATCAGAAGATTGTGGCCGCTAGTGTTATTATTGTTGTTACTCCCAGGCGTATGAGCGGGAATGGGATGAAGGGAAGGAAGAAGAAGAAGATTACTAGTGTCAGAGGTGGCATTAGAGGACATCAAAGGCATCATGATAACAGAAGAGAGACCATGACTTCCATCTCCAAAACCACCCATCAGGCAGGGATTGTTCGACCCGCCACCACCCTCCATCTCCTATTTCCTTGCTCTGTATTCCTCACCTTCTCCAACTCCTTTTCCTCAACTCGCACAGCACAAAGAAGTCACAAAAGCTCGAGTTATTTCTCTCTCAATTCATACACAGAAGAAATTTCCATCTCCGTGTGTTTTCTCTTTCAGCTTTTTCTCCAACTCCCGGGCTTTGTGCTGCATCTGCCTTTTTACAGAAAATCCTATGTAGTCAGTTACGGGAGGTGTCGCCCTGTACCTGCACTTGCGAAAGCGAAATGGTCTCTTTTGCTTTCTGTACATTCAACACCAGGGCGTCTGAGAGAGACAGAAAGAGATGGAGGGTGCGCAGAACGCACGCGGTGTTTTCAGGGAGCGCAAGTCTTATTATCCTGCGCCCTGCTGCAAACTTGCCTTCCCGATGAAAAATCTCGACATCGTTTCTCGCAGTGCTACTACTAGTCCTCTACTGCTGTCACTGCTACTATCTAGTCTGTAGAAAAACGAAAACAAACAAAACAAGCAAAGTGAATCAATCAATACTCCCTTTCTACTATAACCGATTTATTTCCAGAAACCTGTTTCTGGGTGGGTTCCTCTTATTTCTACGCCGAAGCATCCCAGCGAGATTTGGAAATAGATGTCTCAGATTTCTTTGTCTTTAATCCTTAGAATGTATAGTTGCTAGCTTCTCTTCTCTCCCTTTATGCATGTGTCGTTGTTATTCCTTGTTATCGGCAAATTTTCACGGTGGAGGAAAAGGTTTCAGGTTAAAAAGCTGGCACAGGTGGTGGGACAGAGCGAATGTCTCTCCTTCGCGATTACACAGGCGCTGTAGGAGAAAGAATACGTCATCATTTTGATAAAGAGAAACCCCATTAACGATCAAACTGCACTCATTCAAACCTAAATCAAAAGCAGAAGACTGGTCTTTTTTTGCGCTAGGCAATGCCGAGGAATCAAACTAACAAAGCTCCTCCTGACTCCTCTTCACAGTCACAATAATCCCTGTACTAATCCCCCTGTAAAGAAGATATTTTACAGCTTTTGATTCTCTGTCGCGGTTGTACCATGCACGACTGGGTTCTTTTTGTTGCTTTGACTGTGAGCAGCTCACTCAATCAAGCTTGGATTATTGTATTGCGCCCTAACCACCATCGAAACAGCGGGAAATGCGCTTAGCAACCGATCTGGAGAGAAAGCCATTTCATTTTTGCCGCAGAACTCAGCGCGGAACTCTCAAGTGAACTGAGAGACAAAGGCCTAAGGCCCTTCTTTCCTGCACTCGAAACTTGAAAGACGTTGCTTTCTCAAATCTCGGCCATTATTGATTGCTCTTCCCCGTCAAAAAAGTACTCCTGTCATGGTTATTTTGCTTGTTCTCAAGGGAATTGCGATATACACTAAAACCTCCCAGATGTGTCATTTCTTGTCTCCGGTATCTGACTTTGCTGAGATGCCATCATCCGATGCACTAATAATGGTGGAAAATGGATGGCGAGCAAGGCATGCTCCGAGTATGGCCAACAACAGTCCTTTCCATCCCGTGATTGAGCCCTTGTTGGGGCAAAACGGATCCTCTCAGATGCCTAGGTGCGATCTTAGCTCCTTTTTATTGGCTTCGTCTGCTTTCTCGTCTCCCTTACTGTTTCTGTTTGTGCGAGTCTACTGTATTTTTCTCGGAAACAAAGTGCATATCAAGAAAACTACTGCTGCCCACTGAGAGAGAGCAGTAACTCGGCAAAGAAGAAGATATGAAGCATGTCATGTCTTCTCATATGCCTGCTTCCTTTTACGGGAAGATGGATGTTTCGATTTTTAAGATAGAATGCAATGGGCTTCGGAAAGTGCCAGTCGACAGTTTCCGATAAGGCGTACTTTCCTACAGTGTCTGCCATTAAAGATTTAAGGTGTACATGGAACTTCGTGGTAGTTCATAGACAATTTCCTCCGTCGTTTCATTTGCAACACTCACCGACGTGGAAATTGAAATCCCTTCGAGAGATGGCCACTTTGTACAGAGTCGTCGTTCCCAAATAAGAAATCTCTGTGGCTAAAACCTTTTTCGCAAAGCCGTCATCATTTTAGAGGAAGAAATTGATAACCAAGAGGCGAATCGAAGCATGAAAGAAACGATTCAAAGACTTCTAGAGATATTGTTGCCTTGAAAAAACCATGAGCCCTCTAGAGCTACCTTCAAAACTCACCTCAAAGATCGATTCGATCTCTTGGAAGTTGTGTGATCGATATTTTTTCCCTTCTAAGCTTTATAATATCCATCTATTTTGGTGTTGAGATGAATCATGTTACCTTAGTAGCATAGCTTGTAATTACTAAGTATTTCATAATACTTTATTCACTAATCATGTTGTTAGAAAATATGATGTAATTATGGTATCATTAATGTAATATGTTTATATTTTTTGTCTTTCTTTACTCTTACTAAGACGAAGGATATAATTATAATATTGATATTTTTACCGTTTATAAAAAGAGTTTAAGGGGGAGGGTTTGGACCAAGTCTACAACCCTAATTCTCTTGTCTCTTTCCCCTTTGTTGAGTGGTGGAGTCTGGTCCACAACACTCGAGTAGGGGCCACCATCAGAGAAGTGGGCCCAAGGAGCATTCTCTTCTGTTTTTCGTGTTTCCCTGAAACATGGGAAGTTATCTAAGCACATACTTCTTCCGTTAGAAATGTGTGTGCGAACATCTCTTGGCGGGAGGTCTTCGACTCAGTTGCCGAAACAGAGACATTGTGCAAACAGAGTCTCTCGGCAGGGGAACTTCTTCGTCACTTAAAGAGATGACGTGGCGAAAGATATATTTGTAGGGGGACCTCTGTACGAGGTCACGGGGTGTGCCGATGTGAGATACACCGTGAGACTCTTGCCAGGACGACTCAGTTGCCGGAAGAGGCAGAGAGTGGAGGTTTATTCGGGAGAGACTCACGCGACCAGAAGAAGGAGCACTCACGGGTGACTTCGTTGCCGAAAGAGGGAGTGCTATTGGGCGACGTTGTTTCGGTGAGAAGAAGCAGAGAGAGATCTCCATCTCCTTTCTGCTACTGCTGTGAGAAGGCTCGAGAAGACACGAGCGACGCTGACACTGTTGCCGGAGAAGAGAGAGCCGTGGAGGCTCGAGACTCTGCGCCGTGAGCACTGCCGCTCGGCGTTGTTGTTGGAAGATAAGCTCGGGACTCGACCAAGCAGTGAAGACGACGTTGTTGTTCCTCACTATTGCGTGAAGCTGGTACACTGCCGTGTGATACAGAGAACTCTGTGGCTTGCTGTAACGGCAAGTAGTTGTGTTTCTGTTGTGAGAAATTATATTGTGGTTCCTCTAACGAAGAAATAAAATCCTTTGTAACTCTGTGGACGTAGACAATTTGCTAAACCACGTAAATTTTTGTGTCGTACGTGTTTACATTTCACTTTATCATCGTCGTTTTTAATATCAACTGGTATCAGAGCTAAGGATTGGATCTGAGGGAAAACGATGACGGGAGACAAAGTGAAGGTATCAGGGATCGAAAAGTTCGATAACACGGACTTTGGATACTGGAGGATGCAGATAAAGGACTACCTCTATGGGAAGAAACTCCATCTTCCACTGTTGGGGAAGAAACCTGAAAAATTGAAGGAGACTGATGGAATCTGTTGGATAGACAGGTTCTGGGGATTATTAGGTTAACCCTGTCGAGATCCGTTGCACACAACATCAGCACGGTGAAGACGATTGCGAATCTCATGGAGGCTTTGTCTGGTATATACGAAAAGCCTTCAACGAATAACAAAGTTTATTTGATGAAAAAATTATTCAATTTGAATATGGCAGATGGTATGCTTGTTGCACAACATCCAAATGATTTTAATACTATCACAAACCAATTGTCGTCTATTGAAATTGAATTTGATGATGAGATAATGCACCGATACTTTTGGCTTCATTGCCAAATAGTTGGGAAGCCATGAGAATGGTTGTCAGTAATTCTGTCGGTAAATCAAAATTGAAATATGATGATGTTAGTGATTTGATTTTGGCTAAGGAAGTGCGCAAGAGGTTTCAGGCGAGACCTCATGTTCGAGTTCAGCATTGAAAGTTGATTCTCGGGGGAAATCACATGACAGGAACTCAAACAGAGGCAAATCAAAATCAAACAACCGGGGCAAGAACAAGTCAAGCCCTGGTCAGTAGACAATTTGTTGGAATTGTGAAAAAGTTGGCCACATAAAAATGAACTATAGAAACTCTAAGAAGATCGAGAATGATAGTGCTAATGTAGTAACTGACGAAGTACAAGATGCACTATTGCTTGCAGTTCATAGTCCAGTTGATGACAGGATACTGGATTCAGGGGCTTCCTTCCATACATCTTACCTTCTAGAGATAATGCAAAACTATGTTGCAAGTGATTTTGGGAAGGTGTATCTGGCTGATGGAGAGGTTTTGCACATGGTGGGGATGGGAGACATTGACATTGTACTCCCTAACAAGAACAAATGGACCTTGAAAAAGGTTAGGCACATTCCCGAGTTGAAGAAGAACCTCATTTCTGTTGGATAGTTTGATAATTGTGGTCATTCAGTGGTGTTCTCAAATAGCACCTGGAAGGTAACCAAAGGGGCATTGGTACTGGCTCGGGGTAAGAAAATTGGTACTCTCTATTCGACTACTGGTTTGAAGAACACTATTGCTACTACCGTTGTAGAAAACACAACAAATTTGTGGCATTGCAGGCTTGGCCATATAAGTCAGATGAGCATGAAAGAACTGTTGTCCAGAGGCAAGCTACCAGAACTGAAATCAGTTGATCTCAGTATGTGTGAGAGTTGCATTCTGCGGAAACAGAAGAAGGTCAGTTTTTTTAAAGGTGGCAAAACATTGAAGAAAGAAAAAATGGACCTTGTGCACACAGATGTGTAGGGACCTTCCCCAATGGCATCCCTTGGAGGTTCTCGATACTATGTCACATTCATTGATGATCATAGTAGGAAGGTATGAGTTTATTTTTGGAAGCATAAATCCTATGTATTTAATGTGTTCAAAATTTGGAAGGCCATGGTTGAGACAGAGATAAGCTTGAAACTGAAATGTTTGAGGTCTGATAATGGTGGTGAGTACATTGATGGCGGGTTCAAAGAATACTGTGCAGCTCAGGGTATCAGAATGAAGAAGACCATTCCTAGGACACCACAACAAAATGGAGTTGTTGAACGTATGAACAAAACCATAAATGAGCGTGCTAGATACATGAGGCTGCATGCTGGATTACCACCTACTTTCTGGGCAGATGTAGTCAGCACTGCAGTCTACTTGATAAACAGAGGGTCATCAGTTCCATTGGATTGTGGATTGCCTGAGGAAGACTGGAGCGGGAAAGTCGTCAAATTTTCTCACCTTAAACTTTTTAGTTGTCTTTTTTATGTTCTTGTTGATTTTGATGCTCGTAATAAGCTTGAGGCTAAGTCAAAGAAATGTTATTTCATTGGCTATGGAGACGAGGTATTTGACTATCGTTTCTGGGATGATCAGGGTTGGAAGATTATAAAAAGCAGGAATGTGATCTTCAATGAGAAGATTGTGTACAAGGACAAATCCAGTATAGTTGTTGAAGCAGCTCCTCAGGAGTCCGAGTTTGTCAGATCGGATGACCTACCTGAGGCCACAGTGCAATGCAGAGATGCGAGTGACAGGAAGAGTGGGTCCAATGCACCCATTCCTATTATTCTGTAGTCAGATTCAGAGTCGTCTACTCCTGCAGATGCAGTTCGCAGGTCAGTTAGGACTATTCGTCCTCCACATCGTTTCTCACCTACTTTGAATTATATTTTGTTTACAAATGGTGGAGAACCGCAAAGTTACAAAGAAACCTTGCAAGATGAATATTCTAGCAAGTGGGAGCTGGCCATGAAAGATGAGATGGATTCCCTGTTAGGGAATCAGACATGGGAGTTGACAAAACTTCCACAAGGGAAGAACCATGTTGATATGTTGACAAAGGGTCTTCTAGCATGAAGACAGGCGCAATGACTTGCAGAGGTGGAGGATATCATGTTTGAGGAAGAAGACGATGCAGTTGGTGTACCAGTCTCCAAGTGGGAGAATTTTTTAGTGGCGGAGTTTGGTCCACAACACGCAAGTAGGGGCCACCATCAGAGATGTGGGACCAAGGGGCATTCTCTTCCGTTTTTCGTGTTTCCCTGAAACACAGGAATTTATCTCAGCACATACTTCTTCTGTTAGAAACATGTGTACGAACATCTCTCGGCAGGAGGTCTTCGACTCTGTTGCTGAAACAGAGACGTTGTGGCAACAGAGTCTCTCGGCAGTGGAACTTCTTCGGCACTTAAAGAGACGACGCGGCGAAAGATATATTTGTAGGAGGACCTCTGTATGGGGTCACGGGATGTGCCGATGTGAGATACACCTTGAGATTCTCTCAAGGACGACTCGGTTGCCGGAAGAGGCAAAGAGTTGTGAAGTTGTGACACGGCTGCGGTTGAGTAGAGGACTGCGTCGCCATGGCCGGAAGAGGCAAAGAGTGGAGGTTTATTCAGGAGAGACTCTCGGGACCGGAAGAGGGAGCACTCATGGGCGACGCCGTTGCCGGAAGTGGCAGTGCTACTCGGCGACGTTGTTCCGGTGAGAAGAAGCAGAGAGAGATCTCCATCTCCTTTCTGCTGCTGCCGTGAGAAGGCTCAAGAAGACTCGAGCGACGCCGACGCTATTGCTGGAGAAGAGAGAGTCGTGGAGGCTTGGGACTCTACGCCGTGAGCATTACCGCTCAGCGCTATTGCCGGAAGAGAAGCTCAGGACTCGACCGAGCAGTGAAGATGACGTTGTTGCTCCTCATCATCACGTGAAGCTGCGACGCTTTTGTGAGATACAAAGAATTATGTGGCTTGCTGTAACGGCAAGTAGTTGTGTTTCTGCTGTGAGAATTATATTGTGGTTCCTCTAACAAAGAAATAAAATCCTCTGCAACTCCGTGGACGTAGGCAATATGTTGAACCACGTAAAATTTTATGTCATGCGTGTTTACATTTCACTTTATCATTGTCGTTTTTCATAACATCCTTCTCTCCCCAACTCTCCTTCCTCTTTTTAACCCTTTATCCTTTTCTACCTTCATTATACATCATAGAAATTTAAGTTCTAACACATGTGTAATAGTATTTTAATCAATTTTATGCCAAACTTATCAATATAAGTAAGCCACAACCCTAATTCTCCGGTCTATTTCTCCTTCTCTCCAGAACTCTCTTTCCTTTTCTCAACCCTTAATCATCTTCTACTTTGATTATACATCATAGAATGCCAAGTTCTAACACAGGTATAATAGTATTTTAATCAATTTTATACCAAACTTAACGATATAAGTAAGCCACAACCCTAATTCTCCAGTCTCTTTCTCCTTCTCTCCACAACTCTCCTTCCTCTTCTCAACCCTTAATCATCTTCTACTTTGATTATACATCATAGAATTCTAAGTTCTAACACATGTATAATAGTATTTTAATCAATTTTATACCAAACTTATCAATATAAGTAAGAGTGTTTAGAGAGGGCTCAATACAACTCAACTTTGGTCTTCTTGTCCCCTAAAACTCTCTTTTTTCTTCCACAAGCTTTCAATCTTATCCTTTACAACTTTTTCTCATATTCTCTTCCATTTTTTTTTTTTATTCTCTTCAATTTTGCGCTCTTTTAAGCATAAAATCATAGATCTGATATGGTATTAAAGTAGGAGTTCTAGGGTTTCTATCAAACTGCTCTAAAGTAAAGCAAACTGGAAATTATGTTTTAGAAATTAATGGAAATTATTTCTCGACAAAATAATTTCGCCAAGAAATGCTTTTTCACTAGAAAAAAAAAATCGCCGAAAATTTCTTTCATTGGAGGGTTATTCCCAACAAAATTCTCTCGACAAAAAAAAAAACGAATAATCATACTTTCAGAGACCGACCCTTTTATCACCGATTCCTTCGCCCTTCGTCTGAGTGTTCTAATCTTAAGCTTCTTACTATCTTCGCCATTTTTCTTCTGCGATTTTCTCTTGCTCCCCGGCGGTCAACTTCAAGCTGGTTCAGTTCGATGCAGGCTCTGCTCTCTGACAAGTAAAAGAAATAAAAATAGGAGTTTCATTCGTTTTGGGATATGGGTTCCGTCTACGGGAGAGAGAAGGAACGTACAAGGAGGGAGCGCAGGTCGACGCTGCAAAACTCGAGGAAGAGGAGAAGATTGACGTCAGAGCAGCGTAATAACTCGGGGATGCGTCCGAGCTCGAAACCCTACTCTTGATGCTCGTCACCTGATCTCTGCATGACTGTAACCGTACGTGACGATGAGTCATGAATCATGATAGAGTTCTATAAAATTTTCATTCCTAGTTATCATCACCGGGTTCCGATCAACTCAAGATCAAACGAAACAAACGGGGTTTAAAAAATATGTGATTATTGCGATTTCAATTTTCAATTTTCAATTTTTTTTTACTTGATGTGTCTTCAACTTTTGATCCTTAAACACAAACACATTATTTTTCTCTTTCTCTCCCTCTCTCTATATGATAATGATCCCAACAAGAACATAAAGAAAAAGTATAACAATCATCTTCTTTGTTCTATCTCTTAATCACAATCTATTAAAACAATCAAACATTTTTACATTCCTAGAGGGAAAAACTTACAAGCACAAATCAAAACTAACATAAATGATTTTAAATACAAATAAATTATAATAATCACAAAGTAAGAAAAAATCGATCACTTATCTTATTCAATCTCCACTCACGAACTCAATTAAAACTTTGCATAGTCTAATGATTGAATTTGACTTTACAACTAGCCCCAATATTGGCATTTTTAGAGAAGATTTGATCCTATATTACATGAGGCGGATCTTGTAGAGAAGATTTGATCCTATATTACATGAGGTGGATCTAAGGATGATAAAGTAGTGACAAAGATGATTGTTTGTTGTTATCTTTACTGCAAAATTTGGACAAATCTGTAAGTGAGACTTAAAGTTTGGCAACTAGGTAGGGTCAGAGAGTTTTTTTTTCTTTCTCTAAATTATATTTATAAGCGAAAGTGTAGGTGGTAACCACCTATTTTTTTCTCCTCTCTCTCACCTTATTTGTCCTGTTTTAAAGGTACTATGTGTTGACCTTGTGTCGCTTCCTTTGCTTAGGTAATGATCTCTTGCCATGCGCAATGCGCAATGATAATCTTTATCTCAACATAGTTTGGATTCTAATTTTAATAATAAAATCTAAAACTATGATTTTAACCGTTGACTTGACAAAATTTCAATGATTTGACCATCCAATTTTGATATGTGATCATTGATCCATGTGCATTATTTAAACTATCAAGTGTTCTAATTTAGGTTTATGTTCCCTTCATGACAAGACTTGAATTCTATCTCTCTTAAATAAATAATTTTCATATAATATCTTTGATAAAATGAGAAGCCATGAACCCACCTTCAATATGCTTCTTTTAATTAGTTGCTAATATTTTCTTGTAATCAATGGCACATCTTATTTCTGTTACGTTGCTCCATCAAAAACACAAAATGATCAGGGGAGAATGACTATTTTCCCTTACAAACAACCCAACCATTACTTCTCCTTCCCAATCTTATCGTAGTTATCTTTTTCTACAGTCTCCTTCAACTCGTCTTTGCCCTTTTTGCTCGAGTCTCCAGTTTCTACTTCTGTTGCCTCTTCCTTGAGACCCTCCTCCCAAGCCTCCTCCACCTCTTCCCTTACTCGCTCGCCCTTCTCTTTCGCTTGCCTACTGAACTCTTCTGCTGTCGTCCTTGCTTTCTCGAAAACTCCATCGCCGCTCTCTCTCTTCTGGCTGTATCCCTGATGCATAAGGCACGATGGGAACTATTGCACGAAGACAGATTTGATCGGAAACGTACAGAGAATTAAAAGAATCACTGGACGCATCTTACCTTGACAATTTGCTGAAGAGGAAGACACGTCGCTGCTGCCTCCGGCCTTAACAGAGAGGAACGTGCTTTGGCTCGAGCTAGACAAGTGATCATCTCTTTTAGTTTCTATCTCGACAGAAAAGGAAGAAAAAAAAAACCTGGGATCGTCTACGAGCATAGTTGAGATGATGGAGAACACGGCATGTGTATTTATTGGTAAAAATTAGCAGATTTGCAGGCAACGTGGATGAAGAAAAACGGAGAGAAGAACACGTCGAGTCACCAGAGCCTGCCACATCTACCACGCGTAGTTATCACCTCGAGGAGGCCAAATGAATCAATCTTTATATTTTCATCCTCCACGTCTGTCCAATCGAATTCAGTTTACTACAGATACCTTTGGAAAGGAAATGACAGTTTACAGCTTCTGAATTACAACTGAATTTGCAAGGCCTGCTTGCTCGATGGTCTGGCTAGAATCCGCGAGTTGCTTGGGTGGAAATCCCACTGTCTGCAACTGATACCCTCTCGAACCACCAGGCCTCGAGGCATCAATGAATGCACGGATGTCTGCCAAAGTGTGATGATAGTTGAAACGAGCAACCATTCGGGTACCATCAGCCAACCTCAGCTGGATTGAAGTTGATGGCTTTGTGTCATCCACAACAAGGCCGAGAGATGGTGCGGGAGCATCCGTAGGAATCGAAGCAGCGGTTTGATTGGCAGGTATCTGATCAGAAGTGGAACCTCCACCTAATGTTCTTCCGACCCCCTGAAACCGAACTTGGTGTTTCTCAGGTTCCTGCAAAACATAGTAGGAGGAAGATACGTTGTAAAAGCTGAGAAAATGATATAGTTAGTAGACAAGATTTAGTGAGAGAGGAGACAGACGGGACGATTCTCTTCCTTCCTGATGAGATTAACATGAACTGCGGTCTTCCTGTCAGCTGGTTCAAGCTCTTTCGGACACTCCGACTTTCTGATGCTCTATTGAAACCAAAAAAACAAAAAATCAAAACAGAAGGATCATCAAACATTTGCAACCACATATTTGGGATTTCTAGCAATCTTTCATATGTGAATGACAAAGAAAGATTTCATCATAAGAACTCACCCCACGATATTAATGAAATAGATCCTCCAATCTTATTTTGGCTAACTTAATTAACAGTTCAGCCTTCAAAAAACAGGCAAAAGGCATCAAACCCATATACCATATACCATGCTCATGATTGCTGTATGTCAGTCAAATTGGGAGCTGACCCAACAAATGTCGTATGTTTAGAAAGCTAAAACAAAAAAAATGGTGAGAGAAATGCTACTTGAGGGGATCATAAGAACGAGACAAAACCCCAATTCTTGCCCAGTCTTGCTCATGAAAAAGAAGGATGCACCATGGTGATTTTGTGCCAAATACCGAACACTCAATAACATCACTATTAAAGTAAGTACCACATTCAACTAAGTGATAAGTTACTTGATGAACATCATGGGGTGTGTGACTTCTCCAAACCAAATTTGACATCTCATTATCATCAAATCAAAACAAATGAGGGAGCACTGAAACAACAGCTTTCAGGCTCATGACAACCTCAACAAGTTTGTGGTGAAGTTGTTCAAGTAGATTGATTCCCCTATGACATTTTAAGGCCATTCTTGAAAAAGTCTGTGCTGATTTTCTGCGAAGATATCCTCATCTAAAGCTACTCAGTCTAAACACATGTAAAGCCTTTGGCTGTTGTTTTTCAGGTGTTGAGAACCAGTAGTTTCTAAAGATGACAAAGTGTACCATCGAGCAGCCTACGGTGAATTACTTAAGAGCAGGTTATTTCCAAGGTGGTGGCACCCACCCTAGAGAAGATCACACCATTATCAAGTGGCCTCAACTTAAGACTCTATAACAACTACGTGAATTTCTAAGATTGATGGATGACTACCATCGATTTGTCAAAGGCCATATAAAACTCTTATATGCTGCCCCCTAACCACCTTATAAAAAAAAAGAAAAAAAGTACTGTGCAATGGTCAAAAATTGACATAGCACATAGCTCTAATGTTGAAAAAATTGCTAAAAACTATGAAGACAAAATAGGCCATCCTAAACCACTGAAGGTTTATGAAAGAAGGAAATAAAAAGGAAAAAGGAAGGCTAAAAGACAGCAGTTTTTTTATATGCTGTTTTGGTACTCCCTATATAGGGAAAGTCAGCAGGTTTCTGCTTTCATTAGTTCATAGCAAATTTCCTACGAAAATAGTGAGTTAGCATTTCTCCTAAATTGACTACAAATGAAGAAGGCATACTTTTTTAAAAAAAAAAAAAAACATTTCTATTTTTATAGTCAATTAAGGAAAAGCACAAACTAAGTTCATTTTTAGTAGCTTTCATTTAAGATAGTGTTGGAACTATTTCTTAGCAACTGGTTTCAAATTTAGTAAGTCAATAGTCAATTGTAAACAGAAATTTCAACCCTAAAAAAGTTATATTATGGTCGATTAACTTATTTTGGTAAGTCCAAGGATGTTTTAGAGTCTATAAATATGTGAATCTGCTGTAACTTTGAATCAGTTTTTTAAGTATCAATATGAGATTTCTTTTGGTTGCTAAAGCACCATTGTTTCTCATTCTTTTTACCAAGAATAATTGCTTAGTGGTTTTCTTTTGATATGCTAGCTAATGCTAGCAACAAAACAACACTTGCAGATTCAAGTTCTTCCCTTGGAACTTGAAAACAGCTGTGGCTGGGTTAATCATATTCCAGCCTTATTCTTCAACTTTATTTCTGTAATAATTGTGGCATTATCCTAACCTAGACTGAATAACAACTACAAGAGTTTCTAAGGTTAACAAGTTACTAAAATTGATTTGTCAAAAACTATGCTCATATATGCCACCCACATATACATCACCTTAAGAAAAACATGTTTCAGTGGTCGAAAGAGGCCATGACAGCCATTGAAACTTGAAGAATTGCAAGACGACTCCACAGGTACTTGCCTTACCCGATTTCTCCAAGCTCTTTATAATTAAGTGTGATGCTACAGGTATTGATTGCTTATTGCTTCATCCTTTCATGTGGAAGTGTTTGACCTCCTTCTTGAGAAGCCTTGGTATCGATCTCTGCATGCCCAGCACCCTGTCAGAATTCTATATCCTCTCTTCTTTCATTCAGCTGCCCAGAATGGGTACCCTCTTATGGCACATGACAGGTACAGCAATTCTATGGCACCTTTGGCCGGAGAGTAACCCCCCTCTGTTCCCATAAATCCGACCCATCCCCACCCCATCCCCGTAAACCCGACCCGTCTCAATACCGTTTGATATTTCTGTCTCATCCATGGGTTAGGTTCAAGTCGGGTTTGGGAAAACCCGTCTCCGACCCGAAACCCAATGTTTTTTTTCCCAATCCGTGGGGTGAAATTAAAAACTCAAACCCGACCCGATGCCCACCCCTACTTGCTGAATGGGCTCAAAATTTATAAGAGATTCTTTTTTTTTAATGATCCTATCACTATCAAGGGCGACTATATATTTGTAATCTATTTGAACAAGGAAGAACAACAAGTATGCTTGGAGGTCTGTGTGGAGTTTTCCAGATCGAGGCTATATCGGATTCCGTGGTGATTGATAGGGTTCACATTCTTTGCAAGGCCAATCTTTTTGTCAGATCAGAATGCTAAGATGGTTCAGTCCCAGTCTGAAATGGTGATTATCATCGAAGAAGTTTTGTAATGTCATTTAGTTCCATTTGTAGCTTGGCTCCTTGTCGTTATGTAGCCATTTTTTGTGTTTTACTAAAATCTTGCCTCTTCAAATAATAATTAAAAAACTCAGACGGGCAATACTTGGTTGAATATTTGCTCTAGTGATGCATAGTCACTCCTTGCAGCAAAAGTTGTTGATGGAACTTCTAGACTATCATTACGAAATCGTATACAACAAGAGAAAAAAAAGTACAGCAGCCAATACATAATCTTGAAGGTATGACCAGCCTGCCTTTCCTTGGTGTTTACTCCCATTTCAATGTTATTTCATGACATGAACAAAACATATGTACAAGACCTGAAACTTCACCACATGATTGTCAAGGTGAAGAAGCTAACTCAAGGTAAGAATGACACAATTCTAGTACTTTATAAAGGTAATATTTTGGCCCCTTAAATTGAACCAATCATTACAACACTTTTGGTGGAGTTTCAAAACACACCTCGCACAAGACAGGGTTTTTTCAGTATGTATATGCAGTTGGAGCCCGCATTCTTTTGGAAGAGGAAAAAAGGTAATATGAAACTTTATGGTTGAGGGCAACATATGCCATTATAGCAAGTATGAAATGATGTCTCCTTCCGGATTTTGGCAGCCCTTGCTAATCCAAAACTTAGTTTTGGAGAATTTGGAGAACATCGTGATGGACTTTATAAAGAACCTACCAAATCTCACGGAAAATCATCAGTACAAGTTGCGGTGGATCGACTCAGCAAATACGCACACTTTCGTTCTCTGTGTAAACCTTACACAGCAAACACAATTGCTGAAGTGTTTGTGCACAATACCAAGTATCACAGGATGCTACACAGCATTGTCTCAAACAGAGATGGGGTCCTCAGCAACTTCCGAAGGGAGTTCTTTATTTTGCAAGGCATAACATCAAGCATGAGTACAACCTACCATCTTCACATGGATAGCCACACTAAGGTATCCAATCAATGCCTCAAGACTTACTTTCATTGTTTTGCAGGTGATAAGTCAACAGATTGGGGCTAAGCTGGGTGTTTCACTCCAACACCTTGTTGTGGAGGAAGGCCCCTTAGTTAGGTTTGTATACTCTCTCCCTCTTTTATAATAGTTTTTACATCCTTCTTAAAAAAAAAAAAAAAAAAGTCGAAAGATTGGGCTCTGGTACTTCCAATATGCCTAAACCTAGCTCATCACAAAGCTCTCAAGTGCCACTCATTCCAAGCGTTGTGTGGCTGACAGCCCTCATCGTTGCTCACATATGTTGTGGGAAGCACACTTGTACACTACCTCAAAAGACAACTCTTACAACAAGATGAGGTGTTACAGCACATAAGAAACACAGCACAAAACTGTATGAAAGAAGCAATATAATCTGCTTCATACAGACAAGGAATGTCAAGTGGGAGAGTGGATATACAAGAAGTTGCAATCGTATTGATAGAGTTTCAATATGACTGGAAGAAATCAGAGATTAACCAGTCAATTTTATGAACCCTAGAAGATTGTTGCCAAAGCAGGGAAAGTAGCTTATAAGTTGGATCTCCATCAAGGCTCCCCCATTCACCTAGTCTTTCATGTTTTGCAACTGAAGTGTCACATCAGCACAAAGGACACAGCCATAAGAGTGCAAACCACCTTTTGTTGGCTTTGTGCCCTGAATAAAATTTGCCTTTCTCAAAAAAAATAAGAGTCTTAATCATTTCTAGTGATGGAGTCCTTCTACCCAGGCTTGTGCCTATCAAGAGGATCCTCCAAGTCCATCATGTAAACCACCTTCAAAGAGAAGTGTGAGAGTAGTGGGTGAACTACCACCAGAAGATGCCACATCGGTCTCAGAAGACGATTTATCCTGAATATTGAACCTTGATAACAAGGTTTAATTGTACAAGGGGTAGAACATTAAACATTTGTGTTCTTTTAATTAGTAAGGTGAGTTACATATGTCATTTGAAATATAACCAGTGGGGGGCACAAGGGCTTGCTGGTCATTTAAAGAAATAGGGTAAACCCTAATCAATGTATGGGGTGTGTCCAGTGTTTGGGCCCCATTATATAAGTAAGCTTGTAAAAATAGAGGATATGTGGAAGGGTCATTAGGTTCCCCATTTTACGTGTATTTTCTATCTTTATGTCCAGCAAACACTCAAACGCCCAAACCCAGATCCTGCACCATCTTCTCCCTCTTTCATAGTCTTCCTCTAGCTAAATAGAACTGAATCTCAAGATCTTTTGACAAAGGTTCTTGAAACGCTCGGCATCTCATATTCTATTTCTGCAGAGCATCAAGCCTAGCTTCATGGCATCAAATTTTTAATCTCTTCCATTAATAGCTCTTCTTTTATAACAAAGAGAAAAAAGGATTCTATTAATAGAGCTCCCGAGGCAGAGAGAGATACTAACTCTTTCTTGTTAAAAGGCCATAAATGACTCCTTATGCATAAAGAATGACTCTGAAATGTTGCTTGATTGGTGTAAAGAAGAATTGGATCCATCATGGCATCACAGGCATAATCTTCACAAGATTCAACTTGCTTTTGCTGGTGTATCTAGTAGGAATCATGTTCCTCAATCAGCTAATAGTATAGCTGAATCCAACTCAGGAAGTAGTTAACCTTCAATCTTATGCTGTCAGGCAGCTCCCTTCTTAGCTTTGAGAATTTTGTCTTTGGCCTTTAAATATATATATGACTGGACATATGCATTTTCACACTTACTAAAAAGATTAGATCCAGGATGATGTGCTTTTAAGAGAAGAAAGAACAAAATTAGATCAATATCTTTAATGAAAGAGTTCATGGTAAACATGAACTGACCACAAATTTAAGTAAGAACTTTTTTTAAGGCAAAAATTAAATCAGAATATTATTTTAACAGTCAAATCAGAAAAACTATTACCTCCAAAAATGAAGCATTCTCAGGATCATCTAACCTCCTCAGAGGCCCATCATTCACTGTAAACCCATTCCTCCAGAAAACAATATTGTGAACGACAACATCAGGCTCCTGTGGCTGAGGAGCAGAAACAGTCTCACCTGAAAGTAGTCTACCTCTACCAGTAAAACTTCTCGAGCCTGAACTCGGATGGACAGGGTCAATAGGTCCCTCCATGGCCCCCAGCTGCCTTGCTTGATCAAATATAAAATCAACATCATTACCACTGTCACCTCCTTTAGTTGGGTCCTGGACAATCATTCCACTGGAAAAATAATAATAATAATAATGAATATAAAAATAGTAGGACTTCCTCGAGTACTCAGACATCAACTGACTATCAGAGTATTTTATCTAATGGAAGGGTCTTACCAATAATCATGGAGAAACAAAGAAAAATCAAGGAAGAAATGTATTTTTTAGCTGTAAAATAATTTGAAAAAGCAATCAGAAGATGCTTTTATCCCATGGTCAGATCCTTTCCTGAAAGAAACAGCCGCACCACAGGGTTTAAGTCTATACCATGCAGCTCAGATAGCTGTAAACAATGATTGCATAAATTTCTGCCAAATGTACATAGTAAAAAAAAAATCATTGTTATTACTCTTAAACTGTTTTCTACCTGGAAAAGAACACTGAACAATGTGCTTCTGGTCAAAAGGTGAACCTCACACAGCCTAATGCTGGAAGAACCAGTTGCATAATTGCTATAGATCAATCAACTTAACAAAACCTAGGAATATTCTATTTCTTCCTCGAGAGAAAGAGAGAGAGAGAGAGAGAGAAAGAGAGAGAAAGGGAAAAAACTCTAAAAAACAAAAGTTTAACTACTTAGCCACTCAGATAAATTAAAGAAAATATGAGCAAAAAATTAATGTAAAGAGGAAAAAAATAAAAAAATTACACCACATGGGTCTTGAACATTGTGCAACAATTGTTAGAAAATAATCATTCTTCAATGCAAATAATCCAACAATTTAGTAACCATTGCAATCTACCATTAGAAGTGATGGTTAAATGTAGACAATAACTGTTAAAACATAAATAGGTTTGCTAATGAGCATAAGCTTACAATATAGTAGTGGCAAAATTTGGTGAGCAGAGATTTTTTTAACAAAAGAAAAGAAGGAAGACATATCTAAGCACAAAAGGTGATTGAAGACATATCTAAGCACAAAAGGCGATTGAAGACGCCCAATATAGTGGTTCCAAGCAAAGAAGAAATACTAAGCCCTTTTGACCACTGTAAAAAGATATGCTCGAGAAGGAGAAGATAGGTGAAGAAGGAACAAAAAGAGAGGGAGACAAAGAGAGGGAGAGAAGAGTACATGAGCAGCACTCTTTGGAGGCTTTTGCCTCACTTTCTATTTTATTCACTTAAGTGATTGCATCTGTTAGATTACAATAATATCCCTTATAACCTCAACTCACATAACTTCATGAATATAACTCAGAATTTAACCAAAGTTGAACCATAGGTTCCTAACATGACATATAGCTTATAATTAACTCCAGTTGTATATACTAAAACTAAAAATAACTAAAACACCCTTACACAGATTTTAACAACCTCCTTTATCTGCATGCATTGCTAAATGAACAGAAAGACGAAAAATAATTAGAAGCATACAATCATAGTATTTATTGAGCTATTACAACTCCATTTGTCAAACCAAATCCAAACAACTCCATTTGTCAAATCAAATCCAAACCATGAATAATGAAAATTAAAACTACATAAGACAGAAAAGAATTCTGACAGAGGATGATTTTACAATATACATTTTTTCTATTTTTGAACATGGACTTTATGATAATTTAAGCTTTCAATCTGTATGTTTAAAGCTTCAAAAATTATCCGGCTATGAAGCATGTGAACAAGTATCTACCACAACCTAATTCACCAGGGGAAGAATTTCTTAGACATTAAAAGTTTCTTGGAAACTATACTTGGCAACCGTTACATCGAGCAGGTTGAAACTTGTATCTGAAAATTCATAAATGGCTGAACGCAATATCTGAAAATTCATAAATGGCTGAACGCAAGATAAATCCATTTATGCAAATAAGAAGTCCAATACAGATGGATAGATCCATTCTCTCTGTAATATTTAATCCTACGAATAAGCTTATACAGAAGGATTTACCCAAATGGGAAAACAAAATTCAACAGGAGCAAAATGTCAGAAAGAATAATATTAAAGTTTACGCAAATGGGAAATGAAAGATTACTAAAGCACGTAACTTTTTAAATGACATGAAGTTTCTAAGTAAATACAAGCAAAGAAAATAAATTTTAGAATTTCCCCGTCCATAGTTCTTTTCCAAGAGCCACCAGGACGAGAATCCATTCGATAACATTAGACGAACTCCTAAGATGTTCCATATATAACGAGGAAGATCAGATAGACAGTTAAGAGAACAGAAAAATAAGAATTATAATTCTTTTCGAATGGATACCCAAAACCCTTCAAATTCTCAAGAAACGTTTACCAGAAAAAATTGCAACTAGTAAGAAAAGGTTCCAAAATGACCTCTTTTCTCCACCGGTATAGTACTCAGGCGGTCCATCGGAATCGCTGTCAGAGCCGGGGCCCGCCCGTCGGTTGAGATCCGCAAGAGTACGAATCCCTCCGGCAGGTCTCGCAGCTTTTTTACCCCTGGAAGAAGAAGAAGACGACATGGGTTTCCCTGGAGTAGGATGATGAGAAGGGGGGAGAGGCGATGGAGCTTCGGCAGGTAATGGCGATGGACAAGGCAGTGACGGAGACACAGCGTCGTGAGAGGGGGAGGAAGGGACCGAGTTGTTCTCAAAGTAGGAGTGGACAGCAGCGTCAATTTGCCAGTTGTAGCTCTCCAGGAAGAACACGGCTTCTTCCCTGGACGTAGATGTGATGCCCAGGAATGCCTCAACCAGCTTTTCCTGCTCTTCGACGCCACAGCAACCGTCCATATTAAAATCGGGTTTGGGTTTCTGGCCGCTGACTGGCCTTATTATAAAGCTCGAAAGTCTGATTCCTTGCGGCATGGAAAAGAAAATAATTGTCAGGTTAGTGCATTTAGAAAGTAGATTCTGTTAGGGAAAAGAAAGTAAAAGTAAATCTCAGAGTGAGTTATTTTTATAAAATATTATTTTTTATAAAATATTATTTTTTATTAATGTAGTATGATAAGTGGTTTATGATTAAAATAACTAAGAAAAAGGGGGTGTTTATGCTATTATAAGTCATTATAAATTATAAATATTTTTATTTAGTTACTTTGGTTATAAAATATTTTCTAATTTGATAACATAAATTAGAATCTTAAAAATAATTTAGAATTCAATTGAAATTTATTTTACATAACTAAATTATTTATATTAATAAAAATAAATTAAATGAGTAATTATTTGAATTTATTTTAAGTGATAATATATTTTTTATTAAATAAAAATAATTTTATTTTTATTATGGATTATATTTATAATTATCTTATTTACATACAATGATAAACAATCATAAAATTTTCAAGCAATTTATAATCTATTATAGAATAAAAAAATTATTTTATCAAATAAGTATAATTTAAAAATATATATATATATATAATAATTTTTGTTACAGTTAAATTAAATTTTTTTAAAAAAAATAAACTAAATAAGATAAATTTGAATATTGATGCAACAAATTAAATTCATAATTGCTTAGCATATTTTAAGTAATAATAATTATAATAATTTGTAATCAATCTAATTACAAATTATGAAATAATAAAAATAAATAAAAATAAAGAAGAAGAAAGGAAGCATGCAAGAGCGATGTGCAGAGTCAACCAACAATTGAAAGTGAAATTCCCTCTTGGGAGGTGAAATTTCACATTCCATCATTTTGTTAAGAAACGTGATGATTCATTTTCTGTGCCAGTTTCTCTAGTGAAAGTGAATTTTGCCACTTTTCTTGCACACTAACAAACCCTAATAACAAATTTACTACTATACATATAATAAGGAGTGAATTGGATTTTATCATCTTTTTCATTGGTCTATACATTCCTGTCAAAATCATCTACTCTTTTCTCATTGTGTATTATGCCATCAAATCCTCCTAAAATTGTGAAGCCCCTAAACAAATTTAAACTAAAAGCCCCTCGTATAAGTCCTTCTACTACCTCTCACTTTCTATCAACAAATTTCCCTAGAGATTCAATGGCTAGAATTTAGCTGTAGCTGTCAGAGTGGTTCCGTCCACTCTTGTTAGGGTTTGTGGTCTGAGTTAGGTATTTGGCTTTCCGCACCTTAAACAGTTAGTCTTTTCGGGTTGTATTGGCTAGGTATCTGACTCAGAACTCCAAAGTTAAGCAAGTTTGGGCAAGAGTAATTCTAGGATGGGTGACCTCCTAGGAAGTACTATTGCCTATAGATTATAGGTTATAGATCAACCTATGGAATAAAAAAATACAAAAGAAAGAAAAACTTACACGAGAGATAACCTTCTCCTTGAGATATCTAAACCTCCAAATTTTGATGCATAAGGGAGATGATTTTTGGAGCTTGAACTAATGTGATGAAAGAATTTTTTTGAGAGAGAGATGAGAATTATATAAATTTCTAGCTCTTTTCTTTCAAAACTGGGGTTACCACGAATTTCAAGTAGAAATAGCTTTGAATGCACTTGCTAGGAGGAGACTTGAAAAACCCTCCAAGAGTAATTTCGTAATTGGAATGGCTATCCAAAGAGACCCAAAATACTAGTTTTGGCATGGGTTAGAGCAAGAAAAAGGGCAAGTAAGATTTTTATGAAAGATGAAGACAACCATATGTATTGCTCACATCAATGAATAACTTGATAGACTAAGACAAAGGAAGATTGGAACAAGGATTATTAAAACTTATCTCACTTGTATAAACTAATTTGAAAATTTTTATATTATCTTCTTAGCGTTGCATGAAAATTTTGATCAGTTGTAGACCTTAAACCCTAGAATCCCTACTCTGATACTATGTCAGATTCTACGACTTAATCCAATGTGGAGGTTAGTGGTAAGAGGAGAAGAGAGAAGGAGAAAAAGAAGAAGAGAGGCGAAAAGGGAAAGAGGAAAAAGTGGATAAGTAAAGAAGGAAGGAGAGAGAGAGAGAGAGAGAGTTTTCCCCCTTAGGTTTTCATATTAGGGTTAGCTTCTCTCATATTAATTTATATTAATAAATTTAATAAATTTACAAGAGTGCTCTTTTGCCATTTAAGGAGAAAAATAACATAACATAGACTTTATGACCAAATTACATTACATTCTCTCAACATAGATTCAATGTGGAGGTTGAAATGGTAGCATTAGAGTTGACCGGTAGAGACATTGAATGACTTAGGGGTCTATTATCAGACATTCACATGATGGATAAGCCAATTTCAACTATCTTGATTAATTGTAATAATCAAATGACAATAATGAAAGTAAAAATTATAATTCAAAGTCATCTAGGCATATTAAGCTTTAATATAAAATTTTGAGGAATATCACATCTATTGAAATTATAAGTTTGAGTTATATTAAATCAGTGGAAAACTAAGGTTCAATGAGAAAATTAAGTTGATTTAGTGGCTAATAGGAGCACCAAATTAAAATGTATTTATTTTATGTCCCATCTCTATGAAGTTGGTGGTCAACTGCATTAGATAGGAAGTTAGTGCAAATACCTTAATGGTATCGAGGCAATTATAATGGGGTATAGAGTTGCAGTAAACCCTTGGAGCCGCATTTTAACAAAGAATTAGCACTTGTTACCTAAAAGGCACTCATAAGACAAGTTCATTCACTTAGGGCCAGTGTGGGTGGTGAAATACCAACTAGATGAAGGTTCAAATTTGAAAGAGAGTTGGTCATTGAAAACTATAGTGTACAGATTGATCATACATAAGTTTGATTTTTTTTTGTTTTTTCAAATCAATTCTGTTAATTTTTTTTTAAAAAAAATGGTAGAGAAGATTAAGAGTTTTTTTTCAATTTAGCACAGCACCTTGTAGAAGATGAGCTAAAAAGCAGGATTTGGTGTTGGGTAAAGCTTGAGAGCCAAATTCGGCAAGATTTAGAGGGCTTCTTTTCTGATTCTGCTGTACAAGATGTAGATCGAGAAAGAACGACATCAGTTCCAGTTCCGTTCTTGGGTCTGTCAAGGAGGCTCTCGGAAGACAGAAATCTGGTCGAAACACTGTTGAAAATTGATATAAGAGGAGGAAGAAGAAGAAGACGAGTTCAGATGAGTCAATTACATTTTTACAGTTACATCCTTCCGTAACTCACACCGCTTGTTAATCTTTTGTCTCTTGCCCCTTTTCATCTTGCCTCTGAAAACCCAGAAAAGTAATTCTCAATCTGTAATTGAGTTCAGATTTGCTGAAACGTATTCTAGACAGTTATACTGGGTTGTAAATTAAAATGCCAAAGAAAAAGCCATTCCAGCATGTGGCGTCGAGGAGCCCTTGACACAGACCCTTTATGCAGGCCAGTGCTCCAGGCTTCAGAGAGCAACAGATCTGTTTAAAGTGGAAGAGAAAAAAATGAATGGAGCAGGGTTCTTCTGCTCAAATGGTTTTTCAAACTATTTGAAGTGGAGATGGGTTGTGCAGGTGATGTGGGTCTCGCCCAAGGCAATGACACCGCTGCTGAAAACGCATCGAAAATGACACGGCCGACATATCCCTGTTTCTGTGAATCAGCATTTCCGCCGAGCCAATGTCAATTCCCCTATAAATTGACGAAACCACAGAAAACCTTTTGGCTGTTCTGAAAATCTTTCGTCGTTTTCTCCAACATTCCCCTAAAAATGCCTACGACGCTTTCAGAATTACAACCACCCAAATTACGATATACTTCGGCATTAATCTCTTTCTTTTTCTGAAAAGGGCAAAATCATAATATCTTCCCTGCGCTCGACAGTGGCCATCTCAGTCCTATCGTCGCAGCTCCCAAAATAATGCCAGACTCCAGAATTCAGACAGAAAAAGCAGCCATTGGGGAAGAAATAAGTTACAGTAAGTAAACAAGCGTGTTTACCGAAAGAAGAATAGCAAGAGAAGAGAAGACCAAAAGCAAAATAATAGACAATTAACAATCGTTTACATGAGGTTAATCGGGTGAATCAAGATGAATTTCAGTAAACTTTCTTAGAAAATAAATTTCGGAAATTAAATAGTGAACCATTCCCTCCGTTACCGTTTCCGTCACCGCCGGTGTTCAATTTCCCGGCGCCTTGCCCAGTCGCCGTACCGTCATTGTCGCTGCTGCAGCTCAGATTGTGCCGGTACCCTATACATAGCGGAACGTTCAAATTCAAAACCCTTATTTTGCTGTTGTTGACGCCGTTGTTACGACCGCTACCGTCGGTCGCTCGTCTCGAACTCCGGACCTCAGATTCCGAGGCGGGCTTTCCCCCATTCCCACTGCGGCGGACCTGCCAAACAGGACTGCTCCGGCCAAGGTGGACGCCGCCTGCAAGCGCCATCCTCCCAGGACTGGCCGGCCATCTTTTAGACTTGGACTCTCCCCCGGAGTTGCTCCGCGAGCAGGGTGCACTGCTTGTCTTCCGCGGCGGTCCCGGCCCAGCCTTCGGCCGCGCCGCCCCGGTACCCGCAGACCGGCTCCGCGCGAACGGCCATATGTTGATATTCAAGTCGGCGGCGCCCAAGCTCCCAGTACCGCCTCCGCCGGCGCTATACTTCTTCTCTTTCTTCTTTCTCCCCTTCTCCTTCGCCTCCACATCTTCCACCTTCTTCTCCCCTATCTTAAAAATATCCTTCCAACGCATCGAAGTCGACGCCACAGGCTCCGCAATCGCCGCTGCCAAAATCGGCGGAGGCACAGCTGAGGCCAGCGGCTCAGGCTCCCTCTCAGTAGCCGTCTCCACTTTATCCTCCGCTCTCAGCTGCGTCTCACGCAAGAGATGCAACGGAAGAAGCACCCCGTCGGAGAACAGCTCGTCTGCAGACGACAGAACTGGCTCCGGCGCGCAAACATTCCGCACCTTCCAGAACTCGAACTCCGGCGAGGAAGAATCGCTGCTCTTACGAGGAGACGAGGATTGGGGGAGAGTCTCTGTACTAAGAATCCTCCCGCCGCCCGGTTCAACTCCGGGACTCGCCATATGGAACAGAGTCCGAAAGGCGTCGGAAGAGTGAGCAAAGGTCCGGCGCTCGGTGTGAAGAGCACATGGAGGGAGCGCAGGGGTGGAGCCAGCAGGCATTAAAGAAAGAAGAGAGAGAGCAATAAAGCTGGAACTGGGAAGTGAGGGAGATGATGATGGATTGTTGGTGGTGGCTATAACTACCGTGTCTTTATCTTCTTGTGTCTGGAGCACAGCGGCGGAGGAGTCCTTGGATGTAAATTACTCTTTTGCGGAATGGGTAATTGTGTAATTACGCAAAGTAGGAACGAGAGACGGGAATGAGAAAGTGATGTCATGTCAGGGAAGATAATTGGTGCTAACATTCATGGCAGCGTTCTAAAGGCCGTGCCACGTGGCGTTCAGACAGCCATTCCAGTGACCATGCCGATTATTTCACGAGTTGGATCTCCACTCGCGTGTGAGCCACTGCCGTGGGATGAGCTGAAAGAGGTCCGCCCAGGTTGGCAGCACGTGCGACTTTTTGGGCAGGTGAAACCTTGGGTCCCTCGTGTTTGTGACATGGTCCCACAAGTTCGTCAACGATCATCGTATTTTCCACTCCGTAGTCCGTAGATATTTGCAACGTTAAAATCCATCCTCCAGCAAACTCGGGTTAAGATGAATTTAGGAGAAAAGCTCAGATCCGAGAGAAGATGGAGTAGGGAGCAAGCAGGAAACTTCGGAGCCAAAATCAAAGAGAATTGGAGAGAAGGCAGGAGATCAGGGATGAAAACGATGAGTTCAACTAATGAGACTTCATCTGATCAAAATCGACAAAGAAAAATCACAAGAAATCAGCATCTTCGGCTTTTCCTACTTAGGGCTGCAGAGATTGGCACTGAAAATTGATGATGAAGATCAGGGATGGAGTTCTCATTGTTAGACGGTTCGGTTTCTTTAACAGTAAGTGACCCGTCATTGCCGGTTGGTGTTTTCCGTTGATGCTGGTCGCCGGTTACAACCTTACGGTTTCCCATCGATTTGGTGGTCTCCCTTGATGGAGAGGAAAAGGGTTTGGTCTAGTAAAGGTATGTATGAATGTTGCCATCGACGAACCTCTATGATAGACGAGACATTTTGCTCGCCGGAGATGATAGCCGGGAAGCTTTGTTCGTCGGAAGTTGACGCCATGTTAGGAGGTATGCTGTTGGTTTATGAATTACATATATGCTTTCAAAATTCATTAAAGTAATTCTACATGTGTTTATGTTATAGACATAAAGATTGATAGAGACAGATGCCAAGGGACATTAGGATTGTCTCAAGAAGCCTATATCGAAAAAAATTTAGAGAGATATCGTATGAATACTTGCTCAATAGTGTTGCATATATTGTGAAAGGTGACAAATTAAGTTTGGAACAAGGTCCACGAAATAATTTAGAGAGTGAACAAATGAAAAATATTTCATATGCTTCCGCAGTTGAGAGTTTAATGTATGCTCAGGTTTGCACAAGACCTGACATAATATGTGCAATGGGAATGTTGGGCAGATATCAAAGTAATCTTGGTTTGGACCATAGGAAAGCTGCAAAGAAAGTCATGCGATACCTTCAGGGGACTAAAGACTACAAGCTTACGTATAGACGATCTGATCATCTGGAAGTGATTGGATATTCATATTCTGATTTTACTGGTTGCCTTGATTCGAGAAAGTCGACATCGGGATACATCTTCTTATTAGCTAGAGGGGTCATTTCTTGGAGAAGTGTAAAGATGGCTACTTCTACCGCAAAAGCAGAGTTTGTAGCATATTTTAAAGCGTCATCACAGGCTATATGGTTGAGGAGTTATATTTCAGGGCTTAAAATTGTTGACACCATTTCTAAGCCATTAAAGGATTTATTGCGACAATTCCGTAACAATGTTTTTGGCCAAGAATAATAAGAGCGGAAGTCGTAGTAAACATATTGACATAAAGTTTTTAGCTATTCGAGAACATGTAAAAACAAACAAGGTGGTTGTGGAACACATCAGTACTGGATTAATGATCAATGATCCGTTCACAAAAGGTCTACCACCTGCTGTTTATAAGGGACATGTTGAACATATGGGACTCAGTTCTATTAAGTCATTTCTATAATTGAGATTCCCTTTATGTTTGTATCGCAATTTTGTCAATAAATAAAAAACTCCATTAAGTTCATTTGTGTCTTCTCTTATTTGGTTGTATACATAAAGTTTAGAGAATGACAATATAAGACGATCCCGAATGAACATTATACAAGTTCATTCATAAAGCAATGTGTAATATAAGGTTCTCATTCAAAAGAGACAGTTGCATTGTAATACGTGGAAGGTAATACTTGCTCTAAAGGACTTAATGCCACGATTCATGTAATTTATTCTTCTTTGTTTGAGTATAAGGATATTATATCTATGGAAAACATTATTGAAGATGTATCAATAATCAATGATACATATTAAGTATACGCACGGGTCAAGTGGGAGAATGTTAGACGGTTCGGTTTCTTTAACCGTAAGTGACCCGTCGTCGTCAATTGGTGTTTTCCATTGATGGTGATCAATGGTTACAACCTTATGGTTTCCCATCAGTTTGGTGGTCTCCTTTGATGGAGAGGAGGCTATAAAAAGGGGTCCGGTGTAGTAGAGGTGATGAGGACATCGTGCCTGTACGGAATACTCATGTACCAACTCAAGTTCCAGTTGGTCCAATGACGAAAGGACGAGCTAAAAGATTCAAAGAGATGCTGAATAATTTAGTTCGGAGAGTTATACAACAAGAAGAGAATGTCATCACTACAGAAGGGGAACAAAGGCTGGTTTCACTCATCAAAGTTGATCTAGAGGAAATTCATTGAGGAAGAGCATGTGGTTAGAAGATATCGTGGGACCCACAAGAATACCCACAAGTTGGCAATTAAATCTTGGAAGATCACATGGAACTAACTTAGGTTTGCTATTGACATTAAGATACCTTACATTTCTTTAATTGAATGTAATTAGGGTTTCGAAGTCCTCCACTATAAATAGGGGACTTGGACATGGATTTAAGGCTTTTGGAACATTTATGATATTGGAGAGAGTATTCTTCTAGGGTTCTCGAAGAACTATTTCGAACTTATCAAGGATTTTTCCTTGTGGCGTTCATTTGACTTATCAAACGGATTTCCATCCCCATTTGTGGCGTCTTCATTTTTCCATCCAAACTTGAAAGATCTTGGGGATGAATACCAGATTTGGTATCGGGTTTCGTCACAGATTGACGGGGTTCGTATCAAGAGGTATGCCTGAACGTTGCCATCGACGAGCCTCTGTGATAGACGAGACATTCTGTTCGCCGAAGACGATAGTCGAGAAGCTCTATTAGCCGGAAGTTGACGCCATGTCAGGAGGTACGATTTTGGTTTATGAATTTCATATATGCTTTCGAAATTCATTGAAGTAATTTTACATGTGGTATCAGGGCTTCCCTCTCTGATATAAAGTCATTTCCGTGGAGAGGAACTCTCTGCGTATGCTGCAAGCACCAGTGTTGTGAATCCAACCGTCGTCTCGCTCGTCGTCCGTCGTCGCCATCGGAAGACCGCGATCGAAATCCGACGGGAGTTGTCGTCCGACAGAGGGCGACGGTGGACGATGAGCATCCTTTCCGCGCATGGCTGGAGGTTGAAGACGACCTCCAGCAGGCATTAAAAAAAACTTGAAACTAAGGTATGAAAGTTTCATTTAAATAACGAGTTGACTCGGCTGAATTGACTTGTACTGGTTGTGCAAGATCGGTCTAGATTAAATGAGTCGGACGAGTTGACTTGACTCGGATCTTATCGAGTCGTTTAAGATTCGGCTCGCCGGTTCCAACTTGCTGACCTGACCCACCCGCGAGCTGGCCGAGTCGACTCGAACGACAGAATAAAAAATAAGGGATTCAAACCCGCGCACAAGACACAAGTACAACCCTTGAAACCAATAAGCTATCTGGCTTTATGTGTTATCATTGGATACACATAAAATATAGATTAAAATTGCAGTAATTTGTTTTTATGCAATTTTAATAAATGTGCAAAAAATTTTTTAGGTTTTATGCATACTTTAGTTTTTATGCATATTTTTATATTGACCTAAATATAAGGATTATTAATTGACATTCATTTTAGTCAATTATTTTTTTATGTCATATGTTTTGTTTACATTTGAATAATTAAGTAATTGCCACAACATTCTTAATTATGTAAATGTCTAGTGACATTAAGTTTAGTCACATAAAGTTAATGACATAAAAAATTATGATTAATCATGGAGATATAATAATTTAACCCCACAAGGTAAATGTTATATTTACGTGATTAATCAGGATGGGAAAGAAATATTTTTAAAAAAATTCTAGTTGCCCACATGCCTAGAATATACCTTTACAAACAAATTTCTAGGTCCCATCATAAAGAGATATAAATTGCATTTGTGTTATAATCTAAATCCACAAGAAAGATTATAATGACACGCTGATTTATTTGTTTGGATTATTTATATAGGTAAATATTCAAAATTTGGCTTCATTACATGTTTAGTAAGCTTGTTGTCTATTTTTTGCAGATTTTCAAACTTTATCTATCCCAACCTTTGATTCCTCTATTGTTCCCCTAAATGGAGAAAATTATATTGAGTGGAAGGAAAACTTCTCTTGTTATTAGGGTACATGGATCTTGACTTGGCACTTAAAATAGATGAACCTCCAAAACTCAAGGAATCCAGTACCCAAATTGAGAATACATCATTTGAACTTTGGGAGAGATCCAATCGATTAAACTTGATGTTTATCAAGTCTCATATTGGGAAGAGTATTCATGAAACTGTTCCCGAATGTGCCAAAACCAAAGAATATCTTCAAGCTATTCAGGAACAGTTTGAGAATTTCTATAAGGCATTAGCAAACACCCTGATAACTAGGGGTGGCATCGAGTCAAGTCGAGCCCGAAACTGCTTATGTTCAAGCCGAGCTTGATTTAAATATTTTGAGCCGAGCTTCGAGCCGAGCCTCATCTCGAGCCTAAAATTGTTATCGAGCTCGAGCCGAGACATACATTTAAAACTTTTCAAAAATATATATATTGAATAAAATATATATAAAATTATGCATACATTTTACATAAAATTGGGCATAACTTATATATATAATACATGTATAAGATTGGGCATAACCTCTACTTAAAATTGAGCATAATCTATATATATATAATACTTGTATAAAATTCGGCATGACCTCTACTTAAAATTGGGCATAATCAATATACATAAAATCTGCATAAACACTCCATAAAATTGTCTATACATTCCATAAACACTCCATGAAATTGTTTATATACTCCATAAAATAGTCTAAACACTCCAAACACTGCATAACATTATAAATAAATTCCCTAAAATAATCAAACACAACAAAATTAAAAGAAATATCACTATCAATTTACAATCACCCAAATAAAAACTATAAATCCTTTAAATAAAATTCTATTACTATTTGAGACTTACTAGAAAATTACAAGAAATATTTTAATTTTTTCTTAGGAAAGTTAAATGGACCTCTTATTGCCTTTTCTAAGGAAATAAATAAAAATTAATAACTAATCTAATATATTATTATACTTATCGATAAATTTTTAATCACATAAAATGTCAAACACAAAATTGCTATGAAAATTGCCTCATGCTCAAAGTATTATATCATCAACTGTCAAATACTTATTCAAAAATTTTCTATATGGTTTTCTAACCCATCTTGGCAAGAAAATCTTACTTAAAAAATTATATGATTTTTTAAAAAGAATTTATAATTAGAAAATATTTTTAAAAAAATGAGGGACTAATGGTCCCTATATTTCCACTAAAAATGTATTTTCAACATTTATTGAAAAAACCACTAATAGTCTCTAGAAACGTATTTCTACTAAAATATCTTTTCAATTTCTTTAAGAGCCATGAGGAAGGGACAAAGAGTTTTTTTTTTTCCTTGTTTATAATCTCGCACGTAGGGGTGATTTTGAATAAATTATATATAAAATTATGCATACATTTTTAAAAAATATAATGATAGGGGAGGTTCAGGATTGAATTTCAATAATGGATTAAAATGCACCAATATTAATTTTTTTTACTCCAATTGTTGTCTAGCTTGTTTTGTAATTTTTGAATCTGTTATGGCCTCCTTAGTGCCCCTAGTTGAAAATTTATATTCTAAGAAAAACTAAAAATATTTTTCCTATAATACATATTCTCAAAAAAAGCTTTAAATAAAATTTTATTACTATTAGTGACTTATTAGAAAATTACAAGAAATATTTTAAATTTTTCTTAGGAAAGTTAAATGGACCTTTTATTGCCTTTTCTAAGGAAATAAATAAAAATTAATAATCAATCTAATATATTATTATACTTATCGATAAATTTTTAATTAAATAAAATATCAAACACAAAATTACAATGAAAATTGATTCATGTTAAAAGTATTACAACATCAATTTTTAAATATTTATTCAAAAAAAATTTATACAGTTTTCTACCCCTTCTTGCTACGAAAATTTTACTTATAAGATTATATGATTTTTAATAAAAAATTTCAATTAGAAAAATATTTAAAAAAACATGAGACATTAATAGTTTATAGAAGAAAAAGTTTTTTTTTTTTTTTTACTTTATGATCTCGCACGTGCGAGATCATCTTTGCATGGGGGAGGGGGGAGATTATTTCTCCCCTGAACTTAGGTTTTGGGTTTCCGTAGAGACGACACGGAGGAAAGGGGGTTACAGCACCGGGGAGGACCTATCGTTGGGGATGACGGCTGCGATAGCGAGGAGAGTAAGAAATCGAATGAAGGGCCACAAAAGCGGCCGACGAGCAGTTGGAAATTTGGACGGCTCGCGAGCCGGCTCGATTTGAAGCCACCCTACTCATGACTATCCTTCAAGGACTAAGCTGCTCCTCTTCTTGTGACGCAGAGAAGAATGAAGATTCAATTCCTTTATCTTCCACTTTTGTTGGTTTGGAATTTGGATCACATATACAAAACAACGGGAACAATGGTCCGTTTCTCTTCTGTTTCTCAACGGATAAGAATCCAATGTATTTTTTGCAAATATGCAAAAGAAACAATCAAGAGCTTTTGAATCTTCTTCTAGGTCCTGTTGGTCATGCTACGGTGGATAAGATCATACAAAAATTGTAAGAACTCGATCCTAATTCGATTTACAGCTAAATATATTCCAAACAATAGTTTCTCAACTTTGGGACCAATAATTTTTCATTTGTGGCCAATTAATCAATCGATATTCCATGAGGCTTCTGCAAATTCAATATTTTTTTATTTTTATAATTGATTTCTCTAAATGAGGTATGATACTCTTCTGCATCCCAATAAGGTGAATTAGAGGTATGTTTAGGTATTTTATTTTTTATATTTAATTAACAAAAATAAGATATTTTTTCTAATTTTTAGCTTTTTTAATTAAAAAATAAATAAAACTATCTTAATAAAGTTAAATCTATCTGATTATTTTATTACAAAAAATAATAATTCACTTTCATTGGGTAATTATTTTTTAATTAAAAATTATATAAAACTATCTTAATAAAGTTAAATTTATCTGATTATTTTATTACATAAAAAAATAATTTACTTTCCCTGTGTTTTTTCTGAGATCGCACTAACATTCCCCTTTTTCATTGGGTAAGACAAGAAAAGGCATATAATTGGCCTGCCTTATTCATCCAACGGCCGATGATATGCCACGTCATAGACATAGATCAATAAAATCTCAAACGACACTCACCTTGCAGAAAACCCAACACCTGCTCTGCTCTTCGTATTCCAGAACTCGGATTAGGGTTTTCTCGAACCGAATCGATCATGACGGCCGCAGTGGAGTCGGTACAGTGCTTCGGCCGAAAGAAGACGGCGGTGGCGGTGACGCACTGCAAGCGAGGGAGGGGTCTGATCAAGATCAACGGCTGCCCCATCGAACTCGTCGAGCCGGAAATCCTACGCTACAAGGCTTACGAACCTATCCTTCTTCTGGGACGCCAACGCTTCGCTGGCGTCGACATGCGAATCCGTGTTCGCGGCGGGGGACACACCTCTCAGATCTACGCCATCCGGCAGTCCATCGCCAAGGCGCTGGTTGCCTATTACCAGAAGTACGTCGATGAACAGTCGAAAAAGGAAATTAAGGACATCCTCGTTAGGTACGATAGGACGCTCCTCGTAGCTGATCCTCGCCGGTGCGAGCCCAAGAAGTTCGGCGGTCGTGGTGCGCGCGCTCGCTTCCAGAAGTCCTACCGTTGAGAGAGGCAAGGATGGGGCAAGTTGTTTTCTTCTTTTTGACATGATTTTGGCTCGAGGAAGAAGTATGGACGCTTTAATAGTTTGTTCTAGATTTTGGGCCTCTTAATTTGATAGTTGGACTGCTTAGTTTTTGGGGGAGTATTAGCCCCTTCTGCTGTTTTGGTTTTCTTAAATTTCATGATCAACTTCTACTTCTTTTTGTTTTTCTGAGAGGTCTGCTGGATTTTTGTGTTATTAATGAATTTCTTTGTTAGCACTCACTCTGTTGATCGACCCTTAAAGAGGAAGTACTGGAATGTTCTCTTAACACATTTTGTTGGAAAGTGGTGTTTAGAAATTTTTTACCTAGTGGATTACTGGTGATAGTGGTATGTTGGTCGGAATGCATCAATATTGTCGTTTTCCCCTTGTTCTGACGGGTTTTTCTTTTGCTTCGAGAAAATGCAACTGGATTTGTTGAGGATTTCAACTGTTCTGGCATCTGCTGGTAACAGATGACTGGTCATTGTTGGAAAATGTTGATCCATAAGAATCAATTATGGAGATCTCCTGTTTTATTTCGTCTCTATTAACCGCAAAAAAAGATCATCTACAATGCATCTGTATCATGCTGCTGTGCCTTACAGAAGCCAATCTGTTATTTTATTTCAAATAAAAAATCTGCTGAATCTTATGATTCATGGTATGTGCTATTTCATGTAGATGTTGGTTGGTTAAGTACGTGACTTATTAAATTATTACCGTTGTTAGAACTTCTACCAGCTAGAACATTGGCCGAAAGCTAAAACTTCAAAAAGGGACTAGGTGGTCTGATTGATTGGGCGTGAGGTGGGATGGAAGTTAGGATTGGGCGTGGCCAAAGGATATGAGGGAGGATTGGTTGGCAGGCTGGGATGGAAAATTTGGGTTGTTCAAGGCCAAGGCTAGGTTGTGTACCTTCTTCACTAAGGCTTGTAGGAGGAGCACTGAGACTATAGATTCTTCATCTCAATGATCAGAGTTGCCATTGTGGTCTAAGGCTCTTTGAGCCTAGTGTTAATCTCAGCCATCCATGGTGTAGAAGTTTGCTCCGGACCAGTTGCAAGACCAACACCTTCCTCTTTATCCATGCTTCGAGTCATTGCCACCTCCATTACTGGAATTAAGCTTGAATCAACATGCTCTAGTACCAATTGATTAAAAAATAAAGATCTCAGGCAGAAAACAAGGGCTAGAATGAATTTAAGGCATGAGTGGAGAAAGGAGGGTGAGAGAATGGCTTGAGAGAATTTGGGTTTTAGCTAATTCTAACAACTAAGTTACAAGTTTCTTCTTTGCCCCTTGGCTCTCTTTTGACTCTTGAACACCCACTGTCTAGGAACTATGTTCCTCCTCTTTCGTGACCTTTGAGATACATTACAATCTATGTTGGCAGGACTTTTCTTACCACAGTAAAATCATTCAATTACATCTGAATTTGTGAAGTTTTCCTAGAGCTTCTAGAAAGATCTTCCTTTTTATTAGGCTCCTCTTTATCTTTACCTTTTTCTTCCTTGTCAGGCACCTTCTTGACTTGTTGGCCGGCTAAGGTGCTACGTTTGTTGTTTGGAGTGCAGCATATGCCAAAGACTTCAACTATGTTAGGTTTAACAAATTGGTCTCTTAAGTTTCGTGGACTAACATTTTTATTGTTGCTAGACCTTTATTTTGTGCAACTCTTTGGGATTAGATAAATGTATCCAACCTATCATGACTTACAGAGAATTTATCTAAATCAGACTTTAAACAATCTCTTTCTCTTTCTAAGGATGTATACTTGGCCTTTTAAAGCCTAATGGTCATCAATGCACGAACATGCATTATGTAATTTTTCATTACGTAGTTCTTCCTTCTCATTGATTAGTTTGACTAGCTTGTCATTCTTATCACTTAGCGAGTCTAGCTGAGCAACTACATCATTGTGAATAGCATTTATCTTTTTCAAGTTTTTCTGCATTGTATACTTTAGTCGATTTCCTATTATTGACTAGTAAATATTCACATATTTGAATAAGCTTTTCATCATTTTTCTATTCTACATTCATCATTTTCTATTTCAGAGCATACCTCTTCGTCTAATGCCATGAGGGCCAAGTTGGCAATTTCTTCCTCTTCGGCTTCATTATTTGAACTGGAGAGTGCTTCATGACTTTTTTCTTGTACAATTTTGCTTCTTCTTCATTGGGTAGTCAGCAATGAAGTGATTTTTGTTTCCTAATTTGAAGTATCTGCTTTATATTTTTGATTTGTTTGTCCTTCTTTCTACCCTTTGCTTTACATAAACTTAGACAATCTTTTGAATTTCTTAATCTTAACAAACATAGCTATTTCATCATCCAAATCAGTTTCATGCTCAAAGTCATCAGTTTTATTAACTAAAAGTCAATCTTCTTTTTTCAAATTTCTTTAAGGTCATTTTATAAGTAATAAGATTATCCATAAGCTCCTTTATTCCCCTTGTTTCATTGTCAGCTAGTCCCCTTAGCATCCATTTCTGAGAATTTTGTCGACTTTTTTATTTGGGGAAGGTAGTAGTGTCAAACAAAGTCAATTTACTTAGGATGTTTTAAATCTTTGTCTCGCTTGTTTTCATTCTAAGATTTAAAAACTTTACTCGAACTCATCCAGTATATCAGAATTTTTTGTGGTTCACAATTACTAGTTCAGATTGCTACTGTGAAAAGCTAAACGAAATCTAAAGCTTAGGACCAAGAGGTTCAAGTTCAGTATTTGCTCAGACACTTTTGGATTTATAGTGGACAACTCTAGGTAGACCCAAAAGATTTTTTATTTTTTTTTAATACTATAAACTACAAGTAAATTTTGTCTGATTGACTTATGAGCAAGGTTTAGCTGCTTGAAGATATTCTTGTGTAGGAGACTTCAATCTAAGATTTAAAAAAATCTAGACTCTAGAAATAAAATTAAAGACCTACAACCAAAAGTCTGGGTAGTGATGTTTTTTGGGCATTAGGGTTGATAGAAACGTCCACTTGGCCGTTTTATATCAAGGCCTGATTTTGACTTGACCGGTTTGTTGTTGTCCTGAGCCCCTTGATAGACAAAGGTGGACCACATTTTGACTTTTTTTTTTTTTTTTTGTTTTTTCTAGCAAGTGGGTCTACTAAACCTTCATGGACAAATACCATCGAATGATAGCTACATAGAGTAGATGATAAGAACTTGAGATGTAGTTATATCAAGGCAGGGGGGTTTCAAGTTTGCAAGGAAAATTGCAAAAAACTAAAGGCTTTATGTTGTTTTTCTTGAAAACCAATGTTAGATGAGTACGGTTGGGCTAACTTTGATATGTGTAACAAAAATATGAGTAATTAGATAGGTTGGAGCAAAAATGAGTAATTAGATAAACCTTTAAAGGAACATATTGATTTCAGAAAGTCAAGACTTTCCAAGAACACCGACCATACTTTCATTCGCCATGGTAAGGACAAAAAAAACACACAGAGCATAACTCAAACCGGCGAACTCGGTAGACATGCATGAGTTTCCTTGACTGAATTTGTTGCATGACCAAACAAATTGCATAAGACAAACACCCTTGTAGGTAGCAAGGAATAATTAAAGGCTAAAATAAAGGGAAATTAAAGGAATATGGTACATAAACATATTTTCTACTTCTTCAAATACTCCTTCAAGTTGGTGCATAAACATCAAATATACCTAGTTTGGAGCAAGAACTGCGAAAGGGTAACGATGTCAATATGTTGGCTCTTGAATGGTATATATTGCATAATGATGCTTGCTTGCAAATGATCTCAAATTGTTTTTATGTGCTCACAGAAATCTGAGTTTTTCACAAATCTGAAGGAAACTCGAGTTCAGCCAACAAATATTTGAGCCATAACATCTTTTTGATTACATGATCCATGGCAAGATATATTCATCCTCTACACTTACTCTTGCAACGACACTTTTTTTCTTGCTTCTCGAATAAACAAGGCTGCCAACCACTAGAGTACGATAACCCCAAGTTGATTTTCAATCATTCGGAGAACTTGCCCAATTTACATCTATAAAACTTTCAATGTTAATATGATTGTGACATTTTTATAAAAATCTCAATCTCTAGTTTTTCATTAGATATTGAAGGATTTTCCTTGTTGAAAGATATAATTAGGTGTACTTATTCTCCTGGAAAAAATATTTTTTCTTTAGATATTATAAAGAAGAGGGGTAAAAAACCTAACGTTCTTACTCTTTTTCTCCTCCAAATTTCAAAGCAGAGTATAAAAATTCCCTTTTTTCTTTTACCTGTTTATTTACAACCCAAGGAAGAATGCTAACTCGTTCATCATGCTTATTGGAAACTCACTTTAACAGCCAGGAAAAGTGTCACCTCGGCCGGTCTTGGAGAAGAAGAGGACTAGATGATTCCTCCCTCTCAACAACTTAGTGGTTGGAAAAAGTAAGACGCAGGCGACGAGAAAGGTGGGGACTATAGCAATGCACTCCTCCCTCTCTGCAACTTTCAGCATGATCAAAGAATCTTCTGCCGCTTACAAGAAAAGAAAAAGAAGGTTGGTAGAGATCATGACAGCCAGTCCGTTCTTGGTGACTGACCGACTCTTTCGTTTTTTCCATTCTTCTGCACCCAACTCAGAGCAGATCGCTCAGAGTTTCCGTTTTAATAAGTCGGAATCAAACTGTGACTTACTGCTCCAAATAAGAAATGGAAACGAGAAACTGAAATATGGCTTTGAAGCTGTCTGCCTCAGCCACCAACCTCTCGACAACTACGTTTCATGGGTCAAATGGATTAGGCGAGAATGAATCGTGGTGCTCCATGGCTTTAAAAAAATCTCAGATATTTTACTAACTACCATATCTTCCTCCAAATCACATATCAAAGAAATTTGATGAGGAAAAGTCTTATGACTCTTCATTTCTAATAGAAAATGTTTTGCTCTCATGGTTAGAAAACATTAGCTTCCTCCTTGACATTAGTTAAAAGTTCTCATCATCCAAATCAAACAAAGACTAAAGATAAAAAGTGAAAGAAGATGGGATTTGTAGGAAGACTTTAAAAAATAAATTATGTATGTTTAATTTTCTTAAAGACATTATGATCGTGTTACCTCAATTGTTATATTAAATTTTACTTGCAAGACTAGCTACGTCAAAATGATAGATTAATCAGTCATATTTGAAAATACAACATCTAATAAGGCTTAATCGTAAGTTGTAAGAGATAGGGGTAGCATTGAGTCAACTTGGGGGGGAGAGAGAAGAGGAGTCGTCGTTGAGGGAGGCCGTAGAGAGGGAGACCGGAGAGGGATAATAGAGACGAGAGAGGGAGCAGAGAGTTCAGGGTTCAGGGAGACGACAACAGAAATGAGCGAGAGGGTGTGCAGCAGAGAGATTCTCAAAAATCGGGTAGAAAACACTTTCCGCTGTTTACTCTTGGGACATGATCTCTTGAGTCATGGATGATCATGTACATGATATGATTTACATGGATGACTGGGTCAGGTTTTTTGAAGTTCAAGTTTGGGGATTTGGTAGGTGGAAGACAGTAACACTTCATTTATATTGCATCTCTCTACGTATATCCATCGTACATTGGTAACGAAGCTTAGGTGCGGCAGGTGAAAATGCTTTAGGTTTGGTGAGGATCTGGTGGTCGCATCACTGATTGGCACCGAGGAAGCTTAGGCCTCTCTTGCTTGTGGGCTCCATGTTCAAGCCACCCAGGAAGCTCACCAACCCCACCGCGCCTCCCCTCCCATAAATACCCACGACCCCCACTCTTCCCTCTACCGGTGAAGTAAACGGAAGAAAACCGACAAGTCAGAGAGAGAGAGAAGAAGAAGCTCGTAGAGAGTAGATCAATGGCCACCAAGCAGGAAGAGCAGAGTCAGAACCAAGCAGGGCGACACCAGGAAGTCGGCCACAAGAGTCTTCTCCAAAGTGATGCTCTTTACCAGGTAAATATTTCTTCGCTGACGTCTTCCCATTTTTTGGGCCATTTGTCCATGTCGATTCTTTGCCGACTGTCTTTAACCTTTCTCCTCCGCTTTTACAGTATATTCTTGAAACCAGTGTCTACCCACGAGAGCCCGAGTGCATGAAAGAGCTTCGGGAGATTACAGCCAAGCATCCATGGTAGGAGCTATAACATTCTTGAAGCTCGCTGATATTGAAAGATTGTAAATATCGGAGTTGTTAACTCTTTTTTTGATAATTTTTTCAACAGGAATATTATGACGACTTCCGCCGACGAAGGGCAGTTCCTGAACATGATCATCAAGCTCATTGGCGCTAAGAAGACCATGGAGATTGGTGTCTTTACTGGATACTCTCTCCTCGCCACCGCGCTTGCCTTGCCGGAGGACGGGAAGGTAAGATTTTTGGTGCTCTCGGATGCTTTTTTTTTCTGATATGGAAGTTAATCGACATTTTCTAATGGTGGGAGATGGATCTTAATGGTGTTTTACGGTTCGGACGTTTGGATTGTTCCAGATTTTGGCCATGGACGTCAATAGGGAGAACTACGAGCTTGGCTTGCCAGTGATTCAGAAGGCCGGAGTCGCCCACAAGATTGACTTCCGCGAGGGACCAGCTTTGCCTGTTCTCGATCAATTGTTGGAAGATGTAACCTCCTCATGAATCTTTCACCTTAATTTTTAAGCATTTTCTTAACTGTTCTTTCTTTTCTAGTTTTTTTTCCTTTAATTTTTTTAATCGAGTTAGAATCGTATCAAACTCCGAACCATTTCATCGTGATCAACTGAATCGGTAAACTGTTTGCCATTGCAGAAGAGTAACCATGGAGGATTCGACTTCATTTTCGTCGACGCTGACAAAGACAATTACCTGAACTACCACAAGCGACTGATCGACCTGGTGAAGATTGGTGGGCTGATCGGCTACGACAACACCCTCTGGAACGGTTCGGTGGTGGCCCCGCCAGACGCCCCTCTCCGCAAGTACGTCCGCTACTACCGTGACTTCGTCCTAGAGCTCAACAAGGCACTTGCAGCCGATCCCAGGATCGAGATCTGCCAGCTCCCCGTCGGCGACGGCATCACTCTGTGCCGACGCATCAGCTGAACTCGCTAGAGAAGCGGTCGCCAAGGCATACTTTCCCGTTTATTTTTTAACAATTTATCATCTTTGTGGATGTTCAATATTGGCTGGCTCGTCCTGAGTGATGATTAAACAAAGTGGCAGTGGTGGTGATGGGTGTCCCACTTTTCGAGTTTATAATTATTCTATTTCGGATTTCAAAACGAGATTCAAACGAAGAAGGTGGGTAGACGAAAAACAAATCCATCCTACTGAATAAAACCATCGCCCTTGAATTCTCGCTTATTTTACTGAAGCCTGTGCAGTTTATAATAATTTATTACCTAAGAACTCGAAGAAATGGTGACGAGCCGCAATCTCCCCAATATCGATCTACAAAACCAACTATTTGCCTGTTTCTTCTTTCCGTTTTTTCTCTGCATTCCGCCAATACTGATCATATACTGAAACAAGTTTAAATCATCACCAGCGTTGTAGGGAAACACTTCCCCTGCAACCTGTATTTAAAAAAAATTGAATTTACTGGGAGAGGTGATCTCTGCTAGTAAATTCAAAGGGAGAATCGATCCTTCTCTCTTCATATATATTTTTATTTTTTATTTAAAATTATGTATTATGACATCATCACTAGGTCAACTCGTGGTCAAATCCAATTGGCCCAAGTTCAATAAACCCTATCATCTTCCCTAGTCACCGACTGGTTGAATATTATAACATTAGCTAGATTAAAAAGTCATTTTTGTGGTTTTAAAAGTCCTCATCTTCGTCCAGGATCGATCACTGATTGCTCCAACTTTGAATGGAGAAGTTTCGTGACAGCAACTCCTTCCTTACAAGGGATCTGCTCCTCTTTGATTTTTGATTTAGATTTTCCGGCTAACACAGAAAGGAGAAGTGAGAAAGAAGAAACAAAGACTGGGCCCCAATCCCCATCTTGCAAGTTAAGAACTGGCAATATTAAGATAAGTGACCCACGAACAAGTTCGAAACAAAGACGTTAGAAAGAACTGGCAATATTAAGATAAGTGACCCACGAACAAGTTCGATTCACAGGATACTGGCAATATTGATTCGTAAAAGTTTCAGAAGCTTCATTACTGAATTCTCAAATTTTCATAAAAAATCTATTGAAAAAGAAAAAGAATATGAGCGCATCCGATGGCAACTATATGTAGTTCACAGCATTCAAATTCTATCAGTTGACTACTTTTTACAACTATGTTACATAACATTAAGATTTGCCAACTGGTTGAATACTTGCACCTTACCCTCAATCGCAACTTCATCGTACTCAAATCCAGACAACTCGAGCCATGTAGAGAATTCTTCAAATGTGAGCCCAAGATAAAGCTTTATTGCACATAGGGGTCAGTAAGAGTATTGCAGGGGAAAGCAGGGGGACTTCAGAAATCTAATCTTTCACTCTTGAGATCATCAGTGGGCGAGTTTCTTCCTGTATGCAAACTGAAAAATCACAATAAAACACGAGATTGAAGTTAGTCACAGAGCTAGAAAAAAAAAAAAAAAAAAAAACACCGTGAGAGACTCATCTTTTTATGAAACTTTCGTTGCATCAAGCACCTCTCTTCAAGTGCCACTTACCTCTGAAGATGTTGAAGAAATATCTCGTTATCTAATAAATCTTTTGGGAGTATAATTTGAGGGTTCCTTGGAGGTATCAGGCACGCTTCCAAACAGTGTCCCTCACCCAGAGTGAATGCCGAATGTCCCTCTAAAGTAAGAAAGCCGGTTCTTTATTCATATTAGTTTCTGACAGACCAAATATAGAATAAACAAGAGAAATTCTACACCAACTTCTCATGCAAACCTGCACACGGTTAATTTCCAATGGCCTTGGCAGAGTGCGGCCTTTGCGACACCACAAGATTAACGAATTATTTCACTATGGGCTATAATTGTTTTTAACGGTCAATGTGTTCATGAGATGCACCTGATGGGTTTGCAGCAGAGTGGCTAACATCCAATTGTGGTCGTTGTAACATGTCCTCTGCATGTAACTCCTTCACAGTACAAGTAAAGTGGTCAGCTCCACTCAAGTGATCTCATGTGATGATAATTGATTGACAGTTATGACTTACCTTGTCCACCGTTGTCATCTGAACTGAACTTTGACGAGTATGAGATAAGTCCAAGCCCAAAGAAGTCTCTGTATTGGCCATATGCATCATACTGGGTAAGGATATTTGCTGATGTGAAGATGTGGATTGATTTGATAGACCAAATGGGGCTTTTACTAAGGACTCTACATTCGTAAGCAGCATGCTCATTCCCATGTTGTTCATGTGGAGTGTGGAATCCCCTGGATCCATGCCTATGTGCATCTGGGACATTTGCAGGGGTTGAATTGTTCCAGGTAGATACATTGGGTGTAAGCTTAGTCCATTTCTCATTGACAACATCTGTGAAACCCCAGGATGCAGTTAGAGAAATCTCTATCTGGAGAATTATCAAATCTTTGAAGTATCAAAGAACACCACAAATTGCACAAAAATACAGGGGTTTTAGTCCCTAAGGTCGATTTTGCAGAGTGCCGAGCCTCAGTGTATTGTTCAATTCATGTGCCTTTTTGCAACAATAGAACCTCTGTAAGTAATAACAGCAACTCCAAGTAATAACAGTTTAAGTTCCATTGACATCCAAACATCTAAACGTCTCTAAATGTTTTTTTTTTTTTGGAAATGTTAGGGCCTATATATTTGAATAAAACATAACTTCTCTTTGCAATTGATAGTGTTCTCTCCCGTAAGATAACTATAGGATTACAGCTCTCTCATGAGGTAACTATAAATTCTGGTACGCAAACAGATAAAGAATAAAGGGGTCAATAACATAAGAAGAGAGTCTTCTACTTCAGGAATCTGTTGTTGAAGAAGGTGTTAACTACAGAGATTGCATTCAAAAGTTTGACCTGCAACGAAAACTCCACCTTCAGAAGGAAAAGTCAGATGTTGAGTTCATTGCCAGCATAGCTCTTCAATGCGCAGTCTAAACTTTGCAGAGGACAACAATCTCTCCTTCCACATGGCTCATGCCACACAAAACCGTGCAAGTTTTCATGCATATTGCCACAGATGCTTTCTATCTGTAAAGTAAAGTCTCTGCATTCCAGAACATACATTTGGCACTGTTGAAATTTCTGGAATTGAAACTTGAGGTATTATAGATTTTGTAAATAGTATCTCATACTGTAATGGATGCTTCACTATTTGCAAGGAAGATTGTGGTTCTCAATATTTGGACCTTACTTTGCTTATAATTATCATTGATATGTATAATTCAAGTCTAATCCATGACTGATTGATATATGTTAAAGAATAATCCCACAAGGATTAGTGAGTACAAAGATCTTGAGTTTATTAGTTGGGAAAGAGGTTTCCTAAGTTGATTAGTCATTTTGGGATAGAGCCTTGGACCCAATTTACCATGGTATCAAAGCTGGTACTCATATGTGGGGCCAGAAGAATGGTAAAATATATAAATGATGATCCTCCGATACCTGTTACAAAAGGCTATTTATGGACTTAAACAGAGTCCATGGACCTGGTTTGAAAAGTTTAGTGATGTGGTACTACAATTTGGGTTCTATAGGAGTCATTGTGATCATTCTATGTTCCTACTTAAAAGGAAGACTGGTGATGATCTTGATGGTATTATAGAAGTTAAACAATATCTGGCCACACATTTTTAGACAGGATTTGGGCTCTCTCAAGTACTTCCTTGGCATTGAAGTCGCTCGTAGCAAGCGAGGTATTGTTCTTTCACAGAGAAAAATGTAATATTGAAAATATAAGAAATGACCAAAATACCCCTGAACTTGTATTTTAACACTCCCCTTCAAGCTGGAGAGTAGATATCAAACAATCCCAGCTTGTCACTAAAGGATACATGTTCACATCTCCCCAAAGGCTTGGTAAATATATCTCCTAACTGGTCTAAAGAGTTACCACCTTCCCTGCATAACTGCATCTCTAATGAAGTGGTAGTCAACCTCTATATGTTTTGATATCTCATGGAATACAGGGTTGCTGGCAATAAAAATGGCTGCCTGGTTATCACAATTCATAACCATAGGGTTAGGTAACATAAAACCAAACTCAAGAAGCACAAACTTAATCCACATAAGCTCATTAACTGTATGAGTCATTGCTCGATACTCGGCCTCTGCTTTGGACCTAGCCACAACTGTTTGTTTCTTACTTTTCCAACTTATCAAGTTGCCTCTAACAAAACAACAGTAGCCTAATGTAGAACGTCTATCCATTTTACACCTAGCATAATTAGCATCAGAATACCCAAGTACATCAATTTTCCCATTATGAGTATATAGAATACCTTTTCTAGGTGCACCCTTCAAGTACTTCAAAATCCTCTGAGCAGCTTCTAAATGAACTTTTTGAGGATTTTCCATGAACTGGCTCACAAATCCCACAACAAATGATATATCCGGCCTAGTAACTGTAGCTTACACACCTTTTTTGTCTCCCCCTGAGAAAATACCCCAGAACTTGTGTTAAAATACAAGTTCAGGGGTATTTTGGTCATTTCTTATATTTTCAATATTAGATTTTTCTCTTATAGTATGGCTATTAGATTGAGAGTGTCTTATTTTATCTCTAGTTAAATTTTCATTCAATTTAGACATGTATTTTAGGAGATATGTAATTTTGAGTATTGAGGGGCATTTTTGTCCTATTATAAAATTTCACTTAAACCCTGATTATAAAGAAGAAAGAATGGCCTTTCTGGCTCGGATTCGGAGGCAGAAAGCTGCCTCTCTTCCAGAAATCCATTTTCTCTTCTATTTTCTCCCCAAATCACCTATTTTTCAAGGTATCAGAGCAGGTACTCATATGTGGGCCTACACCTAAAAACTATCGACTTGTAGAGCTACAAAAGAGGGCCTACACCTAAAACTATCCACTTGTAGAGCCACAAAAAGATGGTCTACACGTGAGGGGGAGTATTAAAGAATAGTCCCACATGGATTAGTGAGTACAAAGATCTTGAGTTTATTAGTTGGGAAAGAGGTTTCCTAAGCTGACTAGTCATTTTGGGATAGGGCCTTGGACCCAATTTATCAATATATGTTGGCTGCTAAAGGATCTAGCTGGCAAGTTAAGAGTGCCGAAGCTACGAGTAGTAAAGACTAGTGAGCCAAGCTCCTCAAGAAATGATTCTCTATTAAGGTGAATGAGGAAGCTGATACAAAATATGGCAATTGTCTCAATACACCATTTTATGTTACACAGAAGAGGAGTTTGTTGGAAATGTCAATTGTCAAGTTAAAGAAAACTTTCACTTTTTTTTTCTTTTGGGATAGTTGTCTAAATTGTCCTTCCTGGTGGTGTAAAATTTTCTATTATTCCTTGAACAAGAATAATTTACCAAATTTCAAATTAGTAGAAAGGTTTTTTCTTCACAATAGTGGCCTTAAGATTTTAAGGAATCCCAACAGAGGACATAAGTTTGGTCTACTTTAAGATGACAAATTAAGATTTCAATGGTGATTGCTATCCCAATGGAATGCATGATTCCTTGTCCTAGCAATCAAGAAACAGAAAATTCTGCAAATTTAAAATCATGAAATAGGTTTTTACAATAAAAATTATGTTTTGACATGCAAAGAGAAGCTCTAAACTCGATGAAGAATTTTAAAATAAACTGACTATATTTTTCTTTCTTTCAAAACTAAGATCATTAAGTAAGATTAAAATTGTTCTTCCATTTTAACACTTGTTTGTAACTCTGTGTTGAATATTGAAATTCAAGGGCATAAGAGTCATTTCACTTATGGAGAGCTCAGTCATTACACGATTCTATCTCTCTCATATGTCTACTGTATACAAGTTTCTGAAATTATTTTTTGTTTATTCAAACAGAACACTGACATGCTGTCTAATAGAGTAAGAAGGATGCTTTAGACCTTTTTAATCTTTCTACTTACGTTAACATAAACAGGGAAGAGGGATCAAACTTGATGCCTAACAGCTGCACCCAGTCTTTGGCGGCATCTTCTCCTTTCCCTATTCTCTTCTCTCTTGCTTCCTTCTTACTTCTCTGTTTTACCTTAAATCTCCAACTTCACACTCCATTTGTGCAAAGTTGATGGAACCTTAATTTTTTTGAGTAGGAGCCTTAAAATCTTAATACCATTCTGGAAATAGGCTTACTTATTCTTTTAAAATTCATTGAATTTGAAGACATTTTTTGGAAGATAAGTCCCATTCTAAAAAATTCTTAACTTAAATAAGACAAGGTGACTATTGATATGCATGCACATGCATGCATTTGCTTGGATTAGGAGAAAAAGAGGAACTCATCACAGTCATACTGCAACATGACCAGATACAGATGCCAGTAAGAGTATCAAAGATGGAGACTATGATGCACTACAAGGACAAGCAAATATTTGTTAGTTGAATACTGCCAACCAAAGTGATCACCAATACTTTCAACTACTGGTTACACAAACAATTATATGAATGCGAAAGACAGCTTTAGCAGTCTCGATATCTTCCTACAATTAGATCCCAGTTAGAATGCAATGAAAGACAAAATGACTACAAACTAATTCTGAAAAAAGTCTGGGATACGGTAATTGACACACTTCCAATGAAAGTCAAGTGACAATGATAAAAGGAATGAAACTTGAGCATAGTGATAAAAACAAATGATCAGGTAAAATTGACCAGACCTACAAGTAGCCACAGTTATAATGGTTGTACTAGTTGTGGCTATATTCATGATGGAAAAACCACCCCTAGTAGAAGTGTCCTCCACACAGACAAACAAGAAACAAACTGAGTGAGCTAGTTCACCTGTTGCCTTTTGAGAACAAAGAGAAAACTCTAGCCTAAAAGGAAAAAATTCAATCTGTTGACAACACCTTATGCTCATAGCACGATTCAGCTTATAGAAAGCTTTTGATAGAGATGGGAATCTCCTGTATCTGCAATCTACTATTGTCATCAAGGGGTAGCAAGAAACCCTCTTACTCCCCCCACCCCAAGCCCCAACAACAATCAAGGTGTCTTCACATGTTCTACGAAGAGATTGATGACATTAGCACACAAATTACCATCTTATCGATTTACACAGGAAGGCAAGCCATCTTCCTGAAGGGCTCTTTCACAAGAAGTAGAACCTTCTGACAAAACCTTCGGAGTTTCCTTCTTCTTGACCCCCTTTAGGTTGTTTTGCTGGTATCTTCCATAATGTAATTCCTTACTTGATGATACCCTTTAAGACTTTTTGTAACACTCTTGATGAAGTTTCACTTTTTTCTTGAAAGAAGTTAAAAAAGGAAAAGTATTTACAAAGCTATCATAAAGTAGGAAAGAGAAAAAACCATTTGAAGCATAATTTGCCAAACCATACTGAACTATATAGACCAAATCAAGCTGTTCCAGCTGGGGCCGGGATAGGCTGACAGAAACATGACTTTTGCTGACACCAAAGTAGCTGACATCAATTTGGTAACCCCTGCCTCGGACTATTAGATGGAGCTAAACGATCTCACGAACCTTAGTGGACTCGAGAGAAGGCGTAAAACTTAGAAAAATCGCTTTTTGGCGTAGTTTCGATATGAAGTGGCCTTGATTCCAAAGCATCTGTATTTTCGATCTGAACTAAATCTAGATATATATCCATGCCAAAAATAATAAAAATCACTGGCTTGCTGTAGTATATTGTATAAATGCACAAGAAAATCGCATTTTTATCTGCAAGGGACGCAAAAATAAGGACTCACCTGCACTTGGAGCTGAAGTTGCTTGAGATATTCAATGGCTTCATCAAGCATAGAAGCCTTATCCGTCTGCAAGAATTAAGCGAAGGAAAATTCAATAAAATCAAATTATAAATGAAACCAAATGCATGGTCCGGACCGGAACCCAACAAAAACCAATGTCTTTGGATCAAAGCGAGCACCTTGTTAGAATTAGGAATGAGATTTTGTAAGGCTTTCATTTTCTCATTAATCCTGCTCCTCCTTCTCTGTCCAGGCAATCGACAATTACAGCACTCAACATAAGAGCAACCCAAATGCATCTAAACAGAGATCAAAGCCATATATGAACAGAAGACACCAATAACCTTTTCCGATAAATTGTGTACTTCAGCTGCTCTACTCCTCTTCAAGCCAGTCCGAGGTGGGACTGGCTTGCATGACTCCTCTGCCACTTCAGTCCCCTCCTGTGTCATACAGGGGGAAAAAAAAGGGAAAGTTTAACAACCAAAAGAGAAAAGAAAAAAAGCACTACCGGGGAAGAACCTGGGATTTAAGAGCAACCCACCTCGCTCTCGTACTCAAACTCATCCAATTCGACCGACTCCCCTTTCCTTCTCTTGACTGACGCAGGCCCGCAGCAGTCCAATCCCCCGGAGAAAAGGATCGGCGAAGATGTATCCAGCAAGGCGCTGGAACCCCCACTACGGCCAAAATCGTCGCCAAGAGTCTTGACGAGCCAATCGGAAACGGGTGCTGCCTTGGCTTTACCCGAGCCAGAAGAGGACGCCGAGGAAGAGAGAAGATGGCGCATGAAGAGAGACATGTCGTCGTCCTCATTAGCAGAATCCGGAGGCGGCGGAGAAGGTGAGCATATTTTCCCATACATGGTTGCTGCCGACGTTCAGACACCCAACAGACAGCACCAGCAGGTCCTCCTGCAACACCATTCCAACGCCATCACCTTAATTTCTCTCTCTACTCAGATTTCTGCCACAGACAACGTAAAAAAAAAAAATTTTTTTAAAAAAGCGAGAAAAGAAATCCTGAGCTTTAAGTTAAGCTTAAAGAAGATGCTCGTTTCCAGTTTTGGCCGAGTTTAAAGGACGCAAGTCTTCATTAAGCGGCGGGGTTTTAGACTTCAGAGACTTAAGCACCATTTTTGGGATGGTGAGTGATGGGCGCCAACGACACGAGTTGTCGGATGCGCGGATTCACCGGGAGGGGAAAGCCCGGAGCCGGGAGAGATTGTGGGCCCCACATATATTTATGGGGTACGAGTACCGATGCTGGCGATGGGGTTTTCGAGTTTGACCGGAGTGAGACTTTATCACATCCAAGGACCCGCATCTGTCCAAGTGGCAGAGGTTTGATGGCCTTTGATTTTGTGGGCCACTCCCGGGGGCGAAGTTGCTTGATCACAAATTACAACTATGCCGGCTGGCTACCGCGTCCGACCAAAGGCCTTCCACTCCTAAAAAGTCTTCCCTGCCACCTTCTCTATCATCAATTATAAGTAATCACAGGGAGTGTTGTTTTCTTATGGCTGAACAAATTATTCCCTATTTTAAACTTGGATTATTTAGTATTTTTGACATTTTCATGTTAGACCATTATTAACCATAGAAAACTTTGGCCACTTTAGCCAATTCAAATTGGGTTCAATTGGAGTAAGAGCCCCGATTAAGTCACACAAGTGCACATACACACTCTTGAACCAATGATTAAGTCAACTAAGTAGATTTACCGATTAAACTTGGCCTAGTCAAGTGGGTTTTGACCCAATTTTGGAGGATGAGAACTATCCCTTGTCTAGTGCAACGAGAGCTTTCCACTTCTAGTTGTGATGGAAGGGCCATTATCACTTTTTTATAGTAGAAGGGGTAGGGGTGGCATCGAGCCGAGTCGAGTTTGATTTAAATATTTCGAACTCGAGCTCGAGCCGAACCTCGAGCCTAAAATTGTTATCTAGTTCGAGCCCTATAATTTTAACCGAGTTCGAGTCGAGCTCGAACTCAACATTCATTTAAAACTTTTCAAAAAATACACGTCTCAAGTTCAAGCTCCAACATATATTTAAAATTTTTCAAAAAATACATGTCAAATAAATTGTATATAAAATTATGCATACATTTTACATAAAATTGGGCATACATTTTACATAAAATTGGGCATGACCTCTACATAAAATTGGACATAAGGGTGGCATCCAATCCAGTTGAGTCCGAACATTTTTATGTTCGAGCCGACCCTAGCCTCAAGCCTAAAATTGTAATCGAGCTCGAGCCTAATAATTTTAATCGAGTTTGAGCTCGAGCTCTAGCAAAATTCGAGCTTAACCTACATTTAATACTCTACATAAAATATATGTCAAATAAATTATATATAAAATTATGCATATATTTTAAAAAAATAATGATAAGGGAGATTCGGGATTGAATTTCGATAATGGATTAGAACACACTAATATTAATTTTTTTTACCCCAAATGTTGTCTAGCTTATTTTGTTTTATTCTGACCATAAATTTACTATGGCCTCCTTAGCGCCCCTGGTTGAAAATTTATATTCTAGAAAAAACTAGAAATATTTTTCCAAAAAAAAAACTTTTAAATAAAATCCTATTACTATTAGTAATTTACTATAAAATTACAAGAAATATTTTAAAATTTTCTTAGGCAAGTTAAATGGACCTCTTATTGCCTCTTCTAGGGAAATAAATAAAAATTAAAAATTAATGTAATATATTACTATACTTATCGATAAATTTTTAATCAAATAAAATAAGAACAATAAATTGCTATGAAAATTGCCTCATGCTAAAAGTATTATAGCATCGACTGTCAAATATTTATTCAAAAATTTTCTATATAGTTTTCTATCTCATCTTGGCAGAAAAATCTTACTTAGAAAATTATATGATTTTTTAATAAGAATTACCAATTAGAAAAATATTTCCAAAAAAACATGAGGCACTAATAGTCTCTAGAAACGTATTTCTACTAAAAATGTTTTTTCAACATTTCTTGAAAAAACCACTAATAGTCTCTAGAAACATATTTCTGCTCAAATATTTTTTCAATTTCTTCAAGAGTCATGAAGAAGGAACAATCGTGGTTTAATAAAGTTTTTTTTCACTTGTTTATGATCTCACACGTGCGAAATAGTCTTCACGCGTGGGGGGGACTCTTTGGTTTTCTGTCAAAACGACACGGAAGGAAGGAGGTCTAGCGGCGCCGGCGAGGACCTGTCGTGGAGGATGACGGCTGCGACAGAAACAGAGGCAAAGGCAGACAAGGGGAGGAAGAAATCAGAGGGAAGGGGGTCTAACAGCTGGCAAGCAGTTGTTGAGGGTGACAGAGGCAGCCACAATAGCGGACAGGAAAGGCTCAGCGGCTCTCTCGCTCATGCGTGCCCGCTCTTGGTCCTGACTCTCAAGCCCGTTAACGAGCCAGCTCGCGAGATTTCGCACTGAACCATGGTTCGGTCGAGCTCGACTCGTTAACTCAAACGGGCCTTATCTGGATCTCGAACTCGGTTCAAGATCCAGATAAATTGAATCGAACCGAGCCGAGCTCAAGCTGCTTGCTAATTGGCTCGGTTCGATGTCACCCCTTGAGATGGGTGACCCTTCCCTTGCTAAAAACAAGAAGGGAAAGTGTTACAAACCCCAACTAGTCTATCTAGAGAGAGTAAAGGAATTGAGCTCTTGCATGAGACTAGTTGGGTCAAGTTATAATTTAAGAGTTTTAAGGAGCTTAAATAAGCCCATTGACAAAGCTCGAGGTCAAAGAGGAGGAGACAATTTTCTTCTCTATTCCTTGGACAGTTGGACTCACTCGACCTAGCTCTTCCTCTCCCTTCTCCCACTATCCCAAAAACCCAAAAAAAATCCTTATTCACCATGCCCACCTATGTCACGTCACTCTAGAATCTCATTAGGTACGCATCCTTCCAAAATTTCTATATTCCTACGTCTTAGGAGAAGCTGAATTCTCTCTCCCTATTTTATCTCCCCACCTCCTACATTCTCTCCAGACCACTCTAACTTCTCTCCCAAATTATTCTCAACCATACTCATGAGCCTAGTCCCTTCTAAATCATATCCCAACCACCCTAAATACTCTCTCCCTTCTCTAAAACGACCTCTACCCAAAAATCCAAACAAAAAGCAAAAGAAAATAAAAAAATTGTGTCCATTAAAAGCTCAAGGTTGCAATCAACCAGCCTTCACTAACATCAACCAGGCAGTTGTTGATTGTGGTAGCCATCATTCTCCATAGAAGATGTCATTCTTTGGGTTATGTTATCTCTTCCAACTAAAATTACCACTTGGATTAATGCAAAAGATGTTGTCTTAACCAACATGGATCAATTTGGGTGAGGTAGCAAGTAGAGTACCAAAGCCTTGAAGAGAAAATATAGACCATTATACGCAACAAGCTCGGTATTTATGATATTTTCTTAGCCCAAACTTGAGGGGAAATGTTGGAAGACATCTCAAAGGGGTATTAAGGTAAATACCTTCCCCATGTCAAAGAGATGGCAAAGGGTGTAAATTAGTGTCATTCTCATAAGGATGACACAGGGTTTTAATTAGAGAAGATGATGTATGTCTGCTTGTGTCTTTTCCTTTTGAGAGTCTGTAGCCCTAAGGGAAATATAGTCATTGTAATCTTATTTCATAAACTATAAATAAAGGCTCAAGGCAAGGGGTAGATCATAAAGTCTTCTCTCTCTCTCTCTCTCTCTCTCTCTCTGAAGACAAAGTGAAACAGATAAAACTAAAAATAACCAGATTACAGAAAACTATTACTGAGGCTATAAAGACAAAGATCATGTATCTATAAATCTGACTAAAATATTAGTAATTAAGAATATATAGGGAACTAAAAGATTCTTTAGTTGTTTTGGGAGAAATACAAAATAGCTAAATAATTCTACTGCTATTACTAATAAAAACAGAATGTAAGTATATGTTCCTATAATTTAAATCTTAAAGTGTTGTAAAATAGGCCTAGATATAAGTAATATATAGGTAATATGCGTAAGATAATTCTAAAAAATGGTCTCAATATTTTATTTACTAGCCAAATAAACATAAAAGTACTGTGGCGTTGTGGCTTCCGGGAGCAACGCTTGGCTCCGAGGAGGCAGAGGCGTTTGTCAGGGCTTAGCCCTCACCCAACAGTTTCCAGCCTAATATATTTTTATGTATTATGTACTAAACAAACACAAACACGCACAATCTATAAAACTTAGCAAACAATAAACGCAGTAAGTACTAAAGCAATAAGAACAACACCTAAGGTTATAAAAAGCACAAGCATAGAGAGGATTCGGAAAATAAATAAGAGATGTAATTCCCAAGGGGTTTGGCTTTAGATCAAAACTGTTTAGATCTTTATGCTCACTCCTTCAGTTTCGGAGAACCCAAGACATAGTGAGGTGTGCAATGTCCTAGCATTAAGCTTCTGCCACGGGCTCTAGCATTTAGTCCCAAGAAAAAGAAGCCCTAAAACCTCCTTGGGTATAAAAGGGCAGGAACAAGGGACGCATGGACCGTGAAGCATCAAAGGACTACCACAATGCTTTTACTTTGTGCTTGGGATTAACCCCGTGTTAGAGGAGGAAGGTACAAATCTAAACAGGCAGAGATCTAAAGCTTCCCCTTTGGGAAGTCCTGAAAACTAAACAAAAATGGCAGAAAACACTTACTTTTTTTAAAACAAGAGGTTGATCATGAGGAATGCTCAGGTTGAGAAGAAGAGGGAACTCATGGGTGAACAACAAGGGATGCACTGGAAAACACTCTTTCATTCATATCCTTTGTAATGTACAAGGGGGACTATTTATAAGCAAACTCTGCCGACACCTTTGGAAAAAGAGGTGTTTATCCGAGTGCTCATTGGGCCCCATCGACAATAAACTTTCCCCAGAATCTTCCAAGTGGACGGTGAGAGTTATGCCAACCCAAAAAATGAAAAAGTACACTTTTTACAAGTAAAAACAAGGTGCCCAAAACAGCAGGCAGAAATTAAAACCCACTATCTTTTACAAAACCATGGGTTATAAACCATGGGCTGAAACTATGTGTCTGCAAACCGGTGAGCTGGCAAATAGTAGATTTCTAAAACCATGTGCTTGAAAACCAGGTGCTTCTGTAAACCAGTGTGCTGGAGAGTACCGGGTTGATTTCTGGAGAGCCTTCTAGTGTTCTGAGTTCTTGAGTTCTTGAGAGTTTTTTTTTTTTTTAAGTTAATGTCTTTGTCTTTTCTATCCAGTCTCTTTTCTAAAGTACTATGTCTTTAAGTCTTTTCTATCCAGTCTCTTTTGTAATGAAGTGTCTTTATTTGCCATCAAGTGTAGTCAAATAATGGATGGCCTCTGAGTCATAATCAAAGTCTTCATCTTCATCTTGAGAATAGCATTGGAGAGTCTGGGTATCGGTTCCAGTGGAGCTAGTTTTGCTAGAAGTGTCTGAATTATTCTTTTCATACCCTTGTCCTTTAAGGTATTCTTGAAAATAGTCTTGCATCTTCTTCTTGATGTCTGCTGAATCTGTATACTGTTTTTCTTTAGTCTCTTCTTGCTGCTTGTCTTTTGACATTTTTGGCAAATGTCCAGCCATCAACGGACTTGATGTGTCTTTACCGGCTGCCGTTTGAACCGGACTAGCTAGTGAAAACCCTTCACTAGTAGGGGTCTGGGTACAAATAATACTTGTTGCCTTTGCCTTAAGTCTTCTATTTCTTCTTCTAAAGTCTGCATATATTCTTTCTGGAAGTCATTTTTCTCTTCTAATAATCTTCTCTTCTCATTGAGTCTTTGAATAGTCTTGGCCAGGGTATCACAATGGTCACAAAATATAATTCTTTTTGTATCCTTGGCAACACCGTAGGATACTTGGTCTTCTCTCATAAGTCTTAAGGAAGGGGCTATGTAATAATTGGTGCCAATAGTTAATTTGGTTGCCTCTAGTGCTTCTTGAAGGTTATTAAAGCCTTTGTCAATGGGTCTTTTAAAATTCTGGATACTTTCAACAACTTCTATCCAAGAATGAAAGACTCCTCGAGTGTGACCTTGGAAAACAACATAAAAATTAAAACTTTTCTTTTTCTGTGAAAAATATTCTGAAAGTTCGTTAATGCTAGCTAAAAAATATTTCTGGTCTTTGGGAATCCTCTGGTAAGAAAGCCATAAGTTATCTAATAAACATTGTTCTTCTTTTGTAACTGAAATACTTGGTAAAGTATTAAAAGTAATATTAGATTTTGGAAAAACTACTAATTTCTGATTACCAAAGTTGAAAAATTCTTGTCCATAATTATTGACTTTGGAGGAAGATGGTCTGGAAGAGCCGTGGTTTGGAAAATCCATCTGTTCAATTAGTCATAATATGTGTGTCAAAAAATCTTCTACTAAGAGTATCCGCAAGGCTATTATTTTTACCTTTAATATGTTCAAATTCAATCTTGTACCCATTACCTGTAATAATGTCAACAAGGTTTAACCATCTTCTCATACTTATCTTATTTTCTTTGCTTCTTTGAAAATATTTTACTATAGCTTTGCAGTTTGTTCTTAAGGTAAATACTTGTTTATTAATAATAAACAATCTAAAAGATTCTAAGGAATAAATTACTGCTAAAATCTCAGAATCTATGCTACTCATGTTTCCTTTTTCTTTAAATTTTCCACTTGCATAGATACAAATTTTTTCTTGTTCTTTTTCACTATATTTGTGGGGTTCGGCTATAAGGACTCCACCTCATCCAAGATTACTACCATCTGTCTCTATGATTAGATAATCTGAATCTAAAAGCATTTTTAATTTGGATAATGTCTGGATTTTTTCTTTAACCTTTTTAACCAATTTTTTATCTTCTTGGTTAAAGAATTTTTGGCATGTTGGAGAAGTTTTTCCATACAAAGGGCCAATAATTTTTCCTATGTCTTTAATAAAAGGTCTGGCATAATTGACCAATCCTAAAAATCTTTGGAGTTGTTTTGTCTCTGATAAATCGTCTGGCATTTCTAATATCTTCTTAGAAATATGATCTTGTAGTTCTATCTGACCTTGTCCTATATTTACTCTTAAGAATTTTATATATTCTTTAAACAATTCGATTTTTGTTTTACTAACAATGATTCCTTCTTGCATAAAGGTGGCTAATAATAATTGTAAATGTCTTATATGTTCTTCAATGGTTTTGCTAAACACTAATATGTCATCTATGTATACTAGGACAAATGTATCATATTTTTTGAATATATTATCCATTTTTCTCTTAAAAATAGCTGGAGTATTTTTTAACCCAAAAGGCATTACTAACCATTCAAAATGTCCTTCTGGACATGTGAATGTTATCCATTCTATACTATCAGGGTGCATTTTCTACTTGCCAAAATCCTGATTTACAATGAAACTTACTAAATATTCTTTTATCTTGAATTCTATTAATTAGTTGAGACTTGTCTGGTATATTATAGTTATCTGTCATAGTGTTATCATTCAATCTTTTATAATTAATCACCATTCTAGATTTTCCTCTTTTTTGTTCACTATGTTTTCTGACTATAAAAGTTGTTGATCTATGAGGACTTATAGATTTTCTAATGATTCCTAAATTTAATAATTCATTGATATGAAGTCTGAAATCTTCCTTGTCTAGATTAGTGGCTTCTATATTGGTTGTTTTGACAATATAGTTAGGGTTTAATAATTCTAATCTGCACTGTATATGGTTATTTTCCCAGTGTTTTAAAGGGTTTTCTCCAAAATATTCTAATTGATCTAATTTGTCTATGATCTACAGTAAGTGTTGTTTATCTTTATGATGGACATTAATTATTTCTAAATAAAGTTTTTCTGTATCTAAAAAGGTATAATCTAGGTCTATCATTCGTTCTATCCAATCATCGAAGTCTTCATTTTCTCCCATTATTTCTTCTGGATAATCATGTGGACTTGGGAACAGTTGGATATAAGGTTCTGGTTGTGGTTGGACTGAAACTTGGACTAAGCATGTATGTGCTACTGCTTCAGGAAAAGTTTGGGAGTGTTGTATTGAAACTTCTGTTAAGTCTTTATCTATTTCTTCGTAACAGAAGAGCTTATTATCTAATTTAACAATATTATTATCTAATTGTTGTTCTAAAGCTAAAATTGTAGAATTGTTAACTTGTTTGCAGCTGCCTAAAATTTTGCATTGACAACTAGGTTCTTTGTCATTATTGGTCTCTCTCTCTCTCTCTCTCTCTCTCTCTCTCTCTCTCTCTCTCCCCATAGCCGTCCTTCTCTTCTTCTCTTCTTTCTTCTTCTTTTCTTCTTCTTCTTCTTCTTCTTCTTCTTCTTCTTTCTCTCCTCTCTCACTCTCTTGGCCGAGTACTAGGATAAGCACTAGTGAACCAATGAAACTAAAGGGACTAGAGGAATTAGGGTTCCAAGGGGGGTGGAATTCTAGGGTGAGAGGGTAAGGAGTCACAAGATGACAAAAGAAAAATAGCCATTACTTGTATAATTCACATGAAAATGATCAAACACATCAATAGAATCATAGGTTTTATATATCAAGCCTTCCAAGAACTCCTCAGTTCTATAAACAAGCTTAAGTGTATCTTCTAATAATTCTCCATAAAGTGGCTAACCACTCCAACAACAACAAACATAATATCTGGTTGAGTAATCATAGCACAAACTAACCTCCAAATAAGTCACAAAAATAGGTCAAAACCCAATTGACCTGGAAAACTTTATCGGTTCAATAGTCAAACCAATAGACATATCTGATAGAGATAGAGATAAATATAATGATATATATAAAGATAATGATAGAGATAAATATAACTAGTGTTTGAATTAGATATAGACTCAAATTGTAAAGTCCTAATCACCTACAATCTCTCTATGTAATTCTATAAATAGATTACACTTGATTAATAATAATCATGGCAATATTATTCATCTTTCCTATATTCTATATGGTATCAGAGCTTCCGATCGATTAATCAGAACCAGTCTGCTGTCATTAGAAATCCTTATCGTGCAGCCCACTACCACCGCCCATATCTAGTGTTTTCCCCTCCCTTTCTCCATTGCAATCTCGTCAGAGGAATTTTTGAAAAAATAAAAATAAAAAATCTTTACCGTCGATTGTCCTCGCAGTCGTTGCTGCCTCAGCCACCACCGTTGCCTCTACCGTCACCACTGCCTAACTTCCCCAAACCGTCACCGACGACCACCACGGTTGTTGCCCCTGCCGCCTTCGCCACTACCTCTCCCACCGAATCCGAACCCCAGTCTGACTCTTTGCCTTTTGCCATCCATTCCTCCCTTAGCTGGAATAACCACTTTCGCCACCTACCGTCTTGCCAAAACCCTTCTTCCTTCCTTGATCAAGTCACCATCACCACTACGCCATAACCACAGCACCGACCGCCCCTAGCTTGCCGGTGCCACACACACTTCTCCCCCCCCAGCTGAACCTGTCGTCTCTCCAACTATCTCTCCCAACGCAGTCTTCGTCGCGATTTTGTCTCGCCAACACCGTCGTTCCGTCTCACCGTCATCATCACTGTCGCCATTGTTCGCCCCTCCGGCCACAATGCCAATCGGCGCCGCATAGAACCACCCGATCTTCCTTCTCTCTTCTCTCGTTGCCGATTTACCGCCGGAATAAGGATGACTCAGCTGCCGCCGTTCGTCCCTCCTGCAACAGCGCCGACCGCCCCCAGTCTGCCGGCGCTGCCCCCCGCTGCCTGTCTCGACAGCACAGAGACAACCTAAGTTAAGGGGGGAAATTATTTCCCCCCATTGGACGTGCCGTCCAGCGCACGTACGTGCGCAACACGCGAACTCGCACATGGGATTTCACACGTGTGAATTTCGCACATGCGGTATTCTTTTTATTTAAAAAAAAACTCAATCAAGAACCTCTTCATCCTATCCGCACCAGCCGACTCCAGTACCGTTGCTCTGCCACCTGACGATGAAATTCCCTCTGTACCAACCACCTCTAGTGTCGTTGCTCTGTCATTTCATTATGAAATTCCGTCCACACTAGCCGCCTCCAGTGTCGCTGCTCTACCACCTGACGATGAAATTCTGTCTGCACCAGCCGCCTCCAGTGCCACTGCTCTTCCATCGTACGATGCAATTCCGTCCGCACCAGCCGTCTCCTGTGTCGCTACTTTGCCACCTGACGATGAAATTCCGACCGCACTAGTCACCTCCAGTACCACTGCTCTGCCACTTGACGATGAAATTCCGTTCGCACCAGCCGCCTCCAGTGCAATTGCTCTTCTACCAGACGATGCGATTCCATCCACCCCAGCTGCCTCCAGTGCCGCTGCTCTGCCACCTGATGATGAAATTCCGTCCGCACCAGCCGCCTCGAGTGCCGCTGCTCTCTCCAAACCACTTCCAAGAATATTCTTTTTGAAGATCAAGATTGGACTCTCCTTTCGGAGCTCCATCTTGCAGGGGCATGATAGAGATAGAGATAAATATAATGATATATATAAAGATAATGATAGAGATAAATATAACTAGTATTTGAATTAGATATAGACTCAAATTGTAGAGTCCTAATCACCTACAATCTCTCTGTGTAATTCTATAAATAGATTACACCTGATCAATAATAATTACGGTAATATTATTCATCTTTCCTATATTCTATAATATCCTTATCAATTGGTTGTCTGCATAGTGAAATGTTCCTAACATGAGAAAAAATTCGGGAGGACACTAAAACACAAAGGGAATTTCACGAGGGGAAGACGATCTACCTCAATGCTTCTTTCACTTTTAAAAAATTAAATAATAATGACATCATCCTATATCATCATACTCAAACTCGGTTGATGTCGAGTTCAATCGAACCTAATCACCCCGCCAAGTTATTGATTGTGCCAAGTTCAATAAAACTACATATTATATGAGAATGTTAATGAAGATATATAGCCATGAGAAATTTTCATAGTTCATATCATATAAATCTTCAAAAACCTAAATCATTTAAGATACAGAAGAATTACCCGATTCTTTCGACATATTTTTATATGTTTAAACAGTTCAGTGTTGGCCGTGAAATACATCCCAAATGTCGATCCCAAGTACTCTTATCCTGTTCGTGGGTCTTCATCTTGCCATATGCTGAGAAATACAAAAGAAATGCCACTCTTTCTTTAATCTGCTTAAAATGCCTTAAACAGTAACCAAAGAATAATTTTTTTGAGAGCAGAGGTATCTTAGTCAAGCTAAAATCCCTCCAAGTGGAGACTCCAGAGTGGCTTTTCGTGTCCCATCCTTGGTTGGATTTCTTAATCCGTTTTACCAAGTCAAAATACCAGAGAAGCATTATTAAAACGAAGAGTTAAACAAGAGCCAAACGTACTTTTGACAAGCGGCCCGATATGCTCTCTCTCTCTCTCACTTGCACCAAAAGATTCGATAACAGCTTCAGCAATGACATGACCATCTCTTATTTCTTAATCTTTATCTCGAAGATGAGACGATTTCTTCAATGCCTGTCATTATCGATCGAAAATCAGGAACCGGCGACTAGGGGTAGAGCGTATTGAGGTTAAAGAGTGATCGAAAATCACTCTTTTATCTCTCTTCCGACGTGTGTTGGTTGTTTTTGCTGTTGTTTGGTATTGACCTCGATGAATGCTCCGTGGTGTTATTATCAATGGAGCAAACAACAGAACAAGACACGCATAAAAGGAATCACCTGTGATTTTATGCAGCTTCTCGTCACATCAAATATGGTTACCTTCTTCAATAATGTATTCTTGCCTGCTGCTACTTGTAGTTGCTTATTTTTTAGCTTTTTCCGGAAAAAAATCGAGCATGAACGGATCCTCGATACGGCTAATAAGTTAATGAATGGAACCGTTTTGGATTCATGGCACCATGGTCTTCAGTTTTTACAGCTGTTGATGATTGTATGCAGGTCATGAAATAGCTGTAGAGAAGAACTGTTACGAACCCCTTGTCTCAGTCCCAAAGAGCTCCAACGAGTTGTAGATGTTAGCTAGAAGAAGAAGATAGCCTTGCCCCTGCATGGGACCCAGTAGGATCGAGTCTAGTATTTTATTCACTAAGTATCTTTATTGTAAATCAGTATTTTTAACTCAAGTATGAGAGTACAAGTTGTAAGGTTGAAGGAGGAGGCTTCTCCCCAATAAAGCCACATGAGTAAAGAGAGTAGAAGAGTTAGGTTAGAGAACAAAACTATTTAGTCCCTAACAGGTTAGACCACAGTAATGTTCAATACAAGAAGGAAGCCATTGTTGCACCAGTTGAATGATGACATTTCTAAGTTGAAAACTCAGTTCAAGGTGATGTTGTATGATGAAAATAGTATTGGCTCAGTTGGACAAGCAAAGCTCTTGACCTCCCTCCCCTTCTACACCTGATAAAGCAGATACACAGTCCCCCAACCCTATCTATGCTCATGAATATTCTTCTTCTCTCCCAAGTCACCCTTCCCCTTCTTCTCACCCCCTAACCTTTGCCTCAACCAACCCATCTACCACTTAAGAAAACTACTTTTCCAATCGTTCTACATATACATCAAAACCGCCCTTGCGTACCACTTTCAACCTATGCACCACTCAACCTTCATACCTTTATAGTCTTCCTTCTTCCCCACCATACACCCTGCTATTTCTTCTCACTTCAGAGACTCCTCTTTCTTGTGTTACAAATCCCACCAGCCTCATCTAGTTAGATTTGATTCTCCTTGTTTCAAGTAGAAGAACTAACTGTTGGGCTTTTAAAATTGAAAATATTTTTTCTTGTCATCTGACTAAACAAGACCAAAAGACCGGAGGAAGATGAAAGGAAGTTGGAAAACTCTTTGCATCTTGTCTTCAACATTGTTCAACCACTCACCTTGACAAATCTTGCACTTGTGAGTACAAGAAATGAAAGTATGTATGTGGGAGAAATACATGAACGGAGCTTTATGTGAGATTCGAAATACAAGAAGGCGATACAGAGACTTTCACAGTAGGATTAGAGCCATTAAAAATCGAGTTCTAAGTGGGAAATGAAAACAAACACTAGATACCCATTTTATGTCACTATTAGTGGGGGTGTGGGACTTTGGGGAAGTCGATCTCTCCTCCATCAGCAACGACAAAAGCATAATCATGATTATGTGATTTTTAATCAGTGGTTAATCATTCGAGGTGATTTTGATTTTATGCAGTTTTTAATTCGTAGATGTGGCCAAAATAAGCCTTTCTACATGTATTGTACATGGAAAATCTGACATCCATTGGAAGCTCTTGATTGCACTCGGAATCAAATATTAAACTAAATATGGGTTTGAATTAAGAAGCTCAATTATAATTGAAAAAAAAAAAAAAAAAAAACTACAAGAGCTCACAGGACCAAGTCTGTATCAATAATCAAATGTTTAAGCAGAGAAGAATATGAATTAGGAAACGAAGAAACGATCTCCCAAAAGCTAAGTCAAATTAAATTTTAAGTAGAAAACCCGTCTTTGTGTTCACCTTCTCCTCGTCTAAGAAAAAGCTTCCATTTGTTGAGAGAAGAAGCCGAAAATAAAACAAAACAAGGAGGACAAAACAAGCCATTAAGACCACTTCAATCCCAGCGTCTTCCTTCCCCACGTCTATAAATTCATCCCATTTCCCTGTCCTTTAACACAGGAAGACAGAGAGAGAATTTCAGAGCTAGCATAGAGTTTGATTCAGAGATCAATTCGGAAAACATGGTGAGAAAGAGAAAGGCTGGAGATCAAGGAGGTGAAGACAGGGACGGGATAGAAAGCGCTATAGGCTGGGATCAAGTGGTGAAGGAGGAGGCGACGGCAGCGGCTCTGAGCGGTGGGCGGCGAGCTAGAAAGCGGTTCGTGGGAGTCCGGCAACGACCATCGGGGCGGTGGGTGGCGGAGATTAAAGACACCATTCAGAAGATAAGGGTATGGCTTGGCACATTTGATACTGCAGAAGAAGCAGCCAGGGCTTACGATGAAGCTGCTTGCTTGCTTCGTGGAGCCAACACGCGTACCAATTTCTGGCCTTGCTCATCTTCTGCAACATCTGCCCCCGCCCTTCCCTCAAAGATTTCCAACCTTCTTCTGCTTAGGCTCAAAGCGAGGAATGCTTCTTCAGGCTCTTCTTCTACCCCTACAACTCTTCCTGTGAACCATCTCAACCAGCAATCAGTGCAAGAAGAACACGAAGATGAGCAAACCCAATTCATGAGAGACGTATTTGGAGCAGAACATGACACCCAATTTTCCGAATTTCTAGATTATGCTGGGGATACAGCCGTCTCTAACAATTCTTTTGCTGCGGCCACTGGTTCTATTATTGGTGGCAGCAGCATAAATCTCTCATTCATGGAGCAACAACTTGGAGATGCAAGAGAAGATTCTGAAGGTGATCGGAATGAAATGACGAGTCAAAACTCCAGTGCCATTAGTTGTTCTTCTAGGCAAGCACACGAGGAAGAGGAAGCTGAAGACGGAGCAGATCTTGAAGCCCTCGATTTCCAATTTATTGATTTGGCAGGTTCCAGTAGCTATTACTCTCCATTCGACATTGCAGAAGAGATAGTGGAGCCCATAGAGGAGGATATCGCTGGTGAGGAGCCATCCGTGCTAGGAGATGCTATGAAGAGAATGAAATACGAGAGGAAGTTTTCTGCATCGTTATACGCTCTCAGTGGGATCTCTGAGTGCTTGAAGATAAGACTTGGTATTGCAGGCGGAAGGGGACGAGGGTCTGATCTCTTGGGTAACCTCAGTAGCATCTGTGCTAAGAAACGAGAAGAGGGGAAAGAGATTCAGATGGAGAGTTCCATTCAAGGCGGTTCTCCATCCTCTTCTGCAACAACTACCATGACAACTGAAGTCGATTCTAACAGTACAAGCCCAGTAAACGATGGAGGTGAATCATCCCTTTGGAATTCACTTGATCTCCCTCCCATCTGTGTTGTCATATAGCAGAAAGCTAGTTCCTGCTCCATCTTTTAACCCCATAGAAAGAGAATCATCCATTGTTGTCAAAACAACATATGAGATGTATGTTCGTTTGACACATTACTTTCTTTTCTTTTCCTTATGGTTTAGTTCTTCTGGAAAGCCTCTACCAAATATTCAATTATTTCTGTTTATTAATGAATTATTTCTACCTCTCACTTGTTTTCTCAACTGTTTAACTGATGTTCAACACAAATACATTCAAACATGAATGAACCAGTTGATCATCAAATATGCCCTTTCACTCATACTAAAGCAAGTTTCACCATGGATGGCTGGGAAGAGGTTGAATTGAGGAAGAAATGACTGCAAAAGTTGGTCAAGTACCAGTAAATCATAGAAAAACTGCGAAAAAAGGATGACAGATGACCTCCAAATCACATTAAAAACTCGACAATATATATTCGTTGGATGGAGAGGACTCCTCTCAACGATAAGACTTGTGGTTTGTGTTGGGGCGGCATCTGAAGAGGTGGTTAATTAAAAATAAAATTTAAAATTAAGCATTTTAGTGTGATCAAATTAAATGACCGAGTATAAATTAAAAGCATATATACACAATCACAAAGAGCAAAGAATTTTTGTTTTCGATGCTCCCCTAATGATAATCACCGATGACTATCTAACTCTAGTAGTGAAAAATATAAAAAGAATTTTTTACCCACTTAGACGTATCCAAAATCTCTCGTAAAACAATTTTCATAAAACTAAATTCCCACTCTACAAGACAATTCCTTCTAGAATTAAATATTCTAAATAACCTCCTAAAGAAATAAAAAATTTAAAAAAAAATTGCATTTTTTTGGAGAGACAATTTTCTCTTAGTAAGATCTAAACTTCCGATCTTTAAGCACGTGGAATGAAGTATGTGGAGTTGTAGAGAAACTAGGAATGCTAAGAAATGCAAAATAATTTTGAAAGATTTTGTAAAAGTTAAGATTTTCTCTTGTAAAAGGGTAGAATTAGAATTTTGCATTGAAAAAATATTTCTTCAAAGGCTTAGGTTTACCGATAAATACTTAATGAATGTTAAAAGATGAGTTTGGGGCCCCTATATATAGGTTTCCTAGCGAAACTAACCGTTTTATACCATTGTACAAAAATTTACTTCAAAAGAGTTTATCGATCATACTTTTTCATTGATAGATCAATCAACCTCCAATGACTATTTTTGAAAGTTCTTATGACTTATGATCGATCATACCATCAATCAAAGTGATTTTTATGCTTTTATAGCAGATTGAATGATCATACTGTAATGGGTTTATCAATCATGTTTTATACATTAGCTTAGCAAGATTTTCATTGATCGATCATGCCTACATAGGTTAATCAATCATGTTTTATAACTTTTACCTATAACATTTTGTACAATCCATCATGCCCAAGGGGTTGATCAATTATGCCTTTTAAATCCGATTGTGCTTACAAAGGTTGATTGATCCTGTTGTGTTGTATTGTATATGATACATATCTTCTCCAAGAGAGAGAAAACCAGAGAGAAGAGAAAAGAAAAAGAACATGTAAGAAAGAGAGAGAAGGCTTGATGACTAAGTAAACATTAAATTATTACTTCTAACAATCTCTTACCTCTTTGGATAGACTAATTGCTTAGTGGCTCGCTATGGACATGCCCCTTACAGGTCTTAGGGTTTCCTGTATTTCTCCTAATAGCAAAACTACTCCTCTACATCCCCTTGCATTGGTAATTATTCAGTATGATAAAACAAACCCTGTATGCTGACTAATAAAATAAATACGAGAACTTGGTTGTGGCAACGAATCCAGCTACCTTAGCCAACTAAAACCCCAGCAATTCATTGCAACTCTCAGTGAAAGCTGCACAGACACCTACTTCCAGATTTCAGAACCTTCATAAGATAACTTCTTTTTCTTCAAATGAATGTTGTCATTATGAACCAAGTAAGCTGAACTATTTGGCATTCGAAGTGACCCCTCCCATCCTCGTGCTTCTCAGCTTGTCATTCTGATGTATGGGGTCGAATATAAGTGCTCGCCCCGTCTTTCTAATGAAATTCAAGCCATATGCAAGGAAAAGAAACAAAGCAGGCAAGCCAGCCATTTAAGATGAAAATGACATTCTTCAAAGAATACTGTCCACTATTGAAAGTACTTTAAAAAAGAAGCAGATACTTGTAGAAGAAGCTGAAAACTTTACCCATATATTAGGCACAGAAACTAAATAGTACAGAAGCTGAGAACCATTCAAAAGCCAGCAAACCGGATTATCGGTGGACAAAATATTTAAACATTAAAACTATTACAATAGAGAATTTCCAGCAAATCAGCCAAACCCGAGCTTTTTATACTTGACCACTCCAGACTGAAAGATGAAAAGATGACCACCCTCTACGGGACATTTTTTGGGTGACTTGGGGGCATAGGTTGAGGAATATAAGGCCTTAGAGGAGTACCATGCTCAATCGGCCCGGTATTTATAGCTGCCTTCGAACTTGGAGCAGGATCAATAAGGTGGTAATCGTCAAAAATAACTTCATGCCTGTCCTTCTTAGAGGTGCCGCTCAGATCATGGACAGTCTCCTGTGGCATAACTGAGTTATAATTTTTACAGTTCTCTAAAGTAGTGGAGAAATATACAGGAAAAATTTGCACCTTCAACTTCCTTATGAGTGTGTCTGGTTGTGACAGACATTCTCCACAGCTCTGAGGAACAGAAACTGAAGTAAAAAGCAAAAACCTTCAGCATTAGAATTGTTTAGCCTTCTCATAGTGGACAGTCAGTGCATGAAATGTAGTTTAACAGAAAGTAGAAGAAACTCCATTATTTACAGGACGGTAAATGGTGGACTTGTAAAGAGGATTCTGTAAAATGCTTTGGAATGCCCACTTAAAAATTTTCAATATTTTACTTAACAGGGCAGTTGTGAAAAGGTTTTACTCGATAATAAAATATGAGTAAAATACCAACCTCAAAATGCTTGTTGGTTGCTCAATGGTATACCCAAATAATAACGTTTACCAGATGCCAGAGAGCAGAGATTCAGTTAAAGTGGAAGGCAATAATGTAGAATTGCACAGATTTGAAAGGATCTCTTCTAGAAAAATGAATAGCACATTGCAGCACCACAAAAAACATAAGAGTATTTCTCTTAGCTCACTTAATTACTCTTGGGAGACACCATTTTTTTGTTCATTTGTATTGAATAATTTGACTTATATCTAAGGCCAGTAGTGACTGTAGCCAACCAATTTATGATTGGGTAAGCTCATATTAATGGTATTAACTAAGTGAAATTTTCGTATCTTCATGAGCCATGCTGTATATCAAGTAATCAGGTAACCAGTCCATAATTTCCTAACAATAGAAGATCCCAGGATTAGCTGCAATATCAAGGAGCTATTGTATTGTAATTTAGCCCCAACAACCAGTATAATAACTTATCTATCTAAAAGCTTGTTTGGAAAAATCTGTCCATAGAGAAATGAAATACACAAATGAAAACTTTCATAAAATCAGTAAGAGAGACAGAGAAGGAGAAATATTTAAAAAAAAAAAAAAAAAGGGATAGAGATATAAAACCTGATGCAGAATCATGAGAGAGAGAGAGAGAGAGAGAGAGAGAGAGAGAGAGAGAGAAGCATATCTAGTTAGTGCACTTGAAGAAAGCAATCGGATAAAATTTCTGCTAAGTAAAAAATTAGAAAGAAGTGCACAAGGTAATTGTTAAGGAATAGTCCCACGTGAATTAGTAAGTAAAAAGATATTGAGTTTATTAGCTAGGAAAGAGGTTTCCTAAATTGATTATTCATTTTGGGATGGGCCTTAGACCCAATTTCACATGGTATCAGAGCACGTACTCATATGTAGGCCTCCACCCAAATTATCCACATGTAAAGCTACAAAAGAGAGCCTACACATGAAGGGGAGTGTTAAGGAATCGTCCCACATGTATTAGTGAATACAAATATTTTGAGTTTATTAGTTGGGAAAGAGATTTCCTAAATTGGCTAAGTCATTTTAGGATGGGCCTAGGACCCAACTTCACAACAGTAAGGCCATTGAAGGAGCACTAATACGTTTACGTTGTGTGAGAGGTTTGTGGACTATTTACAAAAATATTGGTTTTGAAGACTAATTCATCCAAAGTTAAATCCATAGTTCATTTTTAATCCTTGTCTAAATTGACTGTAAATTTTCATTCAAAGTTTAATTAAAGTCACTAACAGTACTTTGCAACAACCTATCATTCACTGTGAATTGATGAAAAAAACTTGTCAGGAGTCCATAAACAGAGCATACTAGGAGTATCATGGGTCTCAAGAAGCTGACTGGTTTTAAGTATCAATATAGAAGCAGAAATTATAGATAAAAAATAAGATGGATCCGGGAATGAAATGCTTAGACTCTGATCCAAAATAACAACAGAAAAAAATAAAAACAAAAGAAACAAAAAAAGGGAAAATAGTCATGTTTTTAGGTCACAATGAAGGAAGCACAACTAGAGAGGCGTAAAAGAAGGTCTCCTTACTCCCCCATTTGTGTGGAACAAGTAAAGAATCTAAGCCCCTTGCTAGCCAGAAAACAAGTTGGCACAGTAACTGACTCAAGACAAATAAAGAAAAAAAATAGATTTTTCCAGTGGCAGAGTTGATGAGTGATCCAACCATGAGGTTTAGGGCTAAACAACCAGAAACTCCCTGAGATCGACTTATCTGCTCCCTCTGCTCCCTCGGCAATTTCAGCTGGAATGAGTAATACTTACAGTAACTCAAGTTCTCGTCTTGTTTTCCAAATGAGATGGTTGATATTCCGAGAAAATCAAACGGCTTGAGTGCTAAAAACATAAATATCTGAAGCCAGTGCCGTATTTACATTTTCGGCAACAGAAGACTGTCGTATTTGTACATGCTGATGATGCGAACAGAAAAAATTCCTATCATACGGCATTTAATCAAGTCGAACAAATTCATTTTAGACCCATAACGCAGAAAAATAACTCGCATTGCATACGTTTAAATCGTGAATGCAAATTATTACTTGAGGCAGGATTCAAAAATGATATACCTGAACAGAACGTTGGAGAGAACAAAGCAAGCAAGATCACCACTGTTGCCACAGCCATCAGCAAAAAAACGTTTTGATTTCAGTTAAATAGTATCTTTCACAAGCTCTGCAAACCCAGAAAGTTGTATCCCTTCTTATAACACTTCAAAGCAGGGATGACGAAACGCAGATGGGGTTTACCCAAGAGCTCCAAAGTCCTCCAGAATCCCAGTGGACGACGAGATCTTTGACGAGCGGAAGTGGGATTGGGTTGCCATCTTTTATTTTCGTCATCTTTTTGTCTGTACAAAGGGTGTTGCAGAAAACCGGGAGAGTATGAAGAATAAATGCTGGCGGGTGGTGGAAAACGAGCCCTCTCAAGATCAGAATGAAGCATGGAGCACGACGCCATGCATCGCCAGTGTGGATATAAAAGAGTGGAGTTTCGTCTTTTCTTTCCCAAAGTGTCTCTTCTTTATATAATAAAATACCCTCTTTATTTATTTATATCAATTTATAAATTTTTATATTATATTTAATTATTAATGTAAGAGTAAGAATTTAGATATTGTAAAAGTAATTTCATTAAGCTTTGAACATTATAAATGTAAAAATTTATAAATATTGAATTTTAATATTTAATTAATTTAATATTTTTAATTTTCTACTTACTTATCTTATTTTATTAATAGAAATTATAAATTAAATTAAATCTATCATGTGCATACTAAAAAAAAAATTATTTTATGTTGCACTTTCCATTATATATACTACCATAAAAAATTAATTCACTTTTACTGGTTATTTACTTGAGACCGACAAGTTGAAGAATTATGCCCAAAAATCAAACTACACCTACGCTTCACGTTGATTTAAAATGTAAATACCCAAAATTCATTTGAAATTTACTATTTTTCAGTGTTGAATTCTCTTGAGGTTGCCATCTTTTTTATTTTATATTTATTTTAAAATAAAAATATAGACGCAAATTCTTCTAAGTTTAGATACACATAGTTTTTAATTTAACAACTTAAAAATTTAATTTACTTTAATTTATCAACTCATACATTCATGTTGATGTTGGTACAAGACTTTTTCTTATTTGTTTTATTTTTAATAGTAGCAAGAAATAATAGTATTTAATAATTATAATATAATAAATATCATTCTTATAAATAAAATAATTTTTTAAAAAAATATTGGGTACAGCCAAAGTCGATTGAACTTGAGTCCAGTCACCTTTTCCTCTATTGTTAAAAAAAAAATTATTTACCTAAGTCTATCTAACCTTAGATACACCGTATTTTTTTAATTTAACCATGAAATTTGAATTTAATGACTCAAAATTTAGATAATTATGACCAAACTATTAATTTAATTTAACAATATATATTGTAAAAATACCTTAATTTAAGTAAAAAATTAGTGGGACCCCTTTTGCATGAGAGGAAGAATCTGTCTCCGGGGGGGTCGGTTGATAAAAGGTTTATGTACTTTACTGCTAATTTTAATTTTTTTGTTGGGCTATGTCTATTTTTTTCTTAATTTAAAATTCTATTTACAAATTATTTTGAAAATAGTGTTCAATGTACATAAAATAAAACACCACAATGAACACATTGATTTATAGTGATTCACCACCCAAACTCCAAATATTACATTTACTCCCAAAGTGTTTTCACCCTAAACCCTAAAGCTTAACAACACTTACAATTCAAATACCACAAAAGGCCAAAATTATCACTATGATCACAAAGGGACTTACAACAACAATGTTATACTACACAAGTCTAAACCTATAAAGAGATTTTATAGCAACAAATTAGCCCAAATATATTAGTTGAAGATTTGGTCTTAGTCCACAGAAGACTTGACTAAGTACATGAAAGGGTTACTTGCTTACAATTCAAATACAAATACTACCTTTTAATGGACCAAATTTACAAGAAACGGACAAATAAAAGTACAAGCAATCGTAATGCCCACTGTGAATAGCAACTTAACTAAGCCTTTAACTACTTGATTTTAGAATATAGATTACAAGTGTATACCAAGTCATTAATTTGTTGAACAACTAATCATTAATTTGTTGGAAAATTTATCATTAGAGACCTAATTTAGATAGATCAAACTTCTAGTTTCTTAAACAACATTCTAGGCATCAACATTTGGATGGAAGGTGGCAATAAAATGCCTTTTCTTCTTGTGCTTTCGTAGGCATTAGAATCTTACTTGACTAGTCAAATGTTATTGCTTCTTCTACATACTTGAGGTTGTGCTTTAGTGTTCAAATGCCGGTGAGTGGGCATTCGGATGCTGGAATGTCTCCTTAGCTCTTTGTTTCTATCATAAAATGTCAGCTAAATGGCATTTGAATGTTTGTCATATCTTCAGATTGCTTGGCCATTTGAATGCATCCGAGCATTTGAACATTGTTAGTGTTATTGTTGTTGTTGTTGTTACTACTATGACTTCATTCTCGAGTATTTAAATTTCTGGTTGGCATTTGGATGCTATCAGTTGGTAGAAACACATTATTTTTTGCATTTGGATGCCAACTGGCATTTTAATCATTATCCCCTTTTTTATGGTTAAAATATATTTAAAAGGCTATGCTCAAGGGGCAAATGCAATAAATGATCCCCCTCTTCAAGCATTTTTAATTGACTTTGACATATTTAATAGTAGATTTCTTTAGTAGATTTAATCAATTTGAGAACAAACTGCTAATAGGTCTCTAGAGGAACAAGAAGGCTATGATTGCGAAATTTTGATTACTTTGATTCATCTTGTTCTTATTCACATCTTTCTTGTAATCTTCATCTTTTCTCTCTCTCTCTCTTACTTGGGTATTCTTATCAGAATAAAATTTGATTAAATTTTATTACCACGACATGTATAGTTCTTCATTGTTGATTACCTATCTCTTGTACTTCTTGTTCAACTTCTCCCCTTCAAGTTGGGGATTTCTTTATTCATTGTCAAGAGAGCCAACTTGCACAAAATAATGGTGATAGAAGAAAAGTTACCCCTAACCCAATGATAAAAATAAACTTCAATTTTTTTTGAAGAAAGTACTTTGAGGAGTTATGGGTGTGAAAAAATAGTAGCTCTCATACTTCAAATAGAAAGAGGTACACAATGCAACATACTTCCAAATAAGAAGGCACTTTTAAGCCGATAGATGGGTGAAAATGACCAGGTTTGACTCAAAAAAAAGAGAAAAAATTCTCTACGAATATGTATGATTGAAGAGATTTAAAAGAAAAACTCCAATAAGGAAAGTTTTTGAGATGGAACGTAATTATAAATCCTTTTTAAAAATAATATTCCCATATAAGGTAGTTGTTTTTCAACACAACTTGACCAACTTGGAAAAAAATTCAGGAAAGAAATTATGGAATTAAGGAAATTCAAAAAAGAAATATATATTTAGAATTTAGAATCAGAAAATAAGACTTTGTAATCCGCAAATTCTAGACTTTGTCATTATTAGAAGAGGCAAAGAGGATGTAGGAGGAAACTCAACTTAAACTCTCTCTCTCTCTCTCTCTCTCTCTCTTTTAATTCAAAAACTCCTAATCGTATATCAAACATGTCAATCATAAACAAGAACTGGATGAAGAAAAATGCTTCCAACTTGACCTTTGATTCTTTCGATGTTTATATCTCTCTCTTGAAAAATCAAATTGATAAACAATTTATTGGGTCAGAAAATAAACTCACATATCTTTCTTTTGACATACAATTACTTTATAAAGTCTTGGTCTTATTGGCAAAAAATCTCCTACAAATTGAAGCTTTTTTTGTAGCCTAACAACTTCTTATTCCAACCCTCATAACCTTTTCCTTGTAACTTTTAAAATAAAAAGATAAAGACCTTCACAAGTGGTTTCTTATCAACATAGTAGCAAGTGAGCCCACAATAAAAATAAACGCACGTCCGTTACACGCTAATTTGAATTCACCGACGACATCAGTTGTAGAGGCGATGTTTTCTCATTTTCCGGCCCGAGGGAAGGAGAACTGCGTCCATCTTGAGGTGTCCAAAAATTGTTACTTTGTCATTTTCTGTCTTTTTCTTGGTTTTTTCTTCTTCTCCTGCCTGATATCCGATAACGGATGTCTCTCAGCTCAGCTCTACCGCGTTGCAGCTGGGGAGGAAAATTCCCCAAAGCCTTTTTACTCTGTTACCATCAGTTTGGACTAGATTTTTTAAGTATTTGATTGCCTGTGTCGGATAATTTGTATGTGGATGCCAAGTACGGAAGATTTCTAGGTGGATTTCCTCTGGTAAAGATTTGAGGGAATATCTTTCAGATCTGTGAAGGAAGAAAGAGATAAAAGGAGCTGAAGGGATCTGTTATTTTCGTGCCAGAAATGGGGCAAGAAGGATTCGCCGTGAAGAGAGGAGGGGCACTTCCAACGACAAGAGTGGCACAAAGAGGGGTTCGTGGCCGGCAGATCCAGAAGACATTCAACAACGTTAAGATCACCATCCTATGTGGCTTCGTCACTATACTTGTTCTAAGAGGCACCATTGGCGTCGGCAACCTCTCGGCTGGTTCTGTCGAGAACGATGAGCAACGGATCATTGAAGAGACGGAACGGATTTTGCGCGAGATCCGATCAGAAGGCGGCGACCCAAATGATCCCGACGAGGTGGAAGTGAGCAACCCTAATGTTACCTACACGCTGGGGCCTAAGATCACTGATTGGGACGAGCAGCGGCGGCAGTGGCTTTCGCTGAATCCGCAATTCCCGAATGTCGTCAGGGGAAAGCCTCGAATTCTGTTAGTTACCGGATCGCCGCCCAGTCCTTGCGACAACGCCATTGGAGATCACTACTTGCTGAAAGCTATCAAGAATAAGATTGACTATTGCAGAATTCACGGCATTGAGATCATCTATAATATGGCGCATTTGGACAAAGAGCTCGCTGGATACTGGGCGAAGCTACCTTTGATTCGCCGGCTGATACTGTCGCATCCGGAAGTTGAGTGGATCTGGTGGATGGACAGTGACGCTCTCTTCACCGACATAGTCTTCGAGATCCCTCTTCAGAAGTATGAAAACTACAATTTTGTGCTTCATGGATACCCCGACTTGCTCTTCGATAAGCACTCGTGGATCGCGCTTAACACCGGGAGCTTCCTTTTTCGCAATTGTCAGTGGTCGCTGGACCTTTTGGATGCTTGGGCACCAATGGGACCAAAGGGTCCAATTCGTGACGAGGCTGGTAAGGTACTCACTGCGTATTTGGATGGGCGACCAGAATTTGAAGCTGACGATCAATCTGCCTTGATTTATCTCTTGATCACGAAGAAGGATGAATGGTTTGACAAGGTTTTTGTTGAAAACCAGTATTATCTACATGGTTACTGGGTTGGACTGGTTGACAAGTTCGAGGTGATGCTTGAGAAGTATCACCCTGGTCTTGGGGATGAGAGGTGGCCATTTGTGACACACTTCGTAGGATGTAAGCCATGTGGTTCCTACGGGGATTATCCTTTGCAGAGGTGCCTAAAAAGCATGGAAAGAGCATTCAATTTCGCTGATAACCAGGTGCTTCAGATTTACGGTTTTAAACACAGAGGATTGCTTACGCCCAAGATTAAGAGGATTAGAAACGAGACTGCGGCGCCTTTGGAGGCTGAGGACACCCTTAAACTAAGGCATCCTGTTTTCGGTAGTGTCTCCCTGAAACAATGATTTGGGTTTTGATTGCTTCTCATATGCTATGCTGTTAAGGTATGTGATCTTTAGGTGGAAATTTCATCTTTTTTCAAAAGTTACTAAATTTTGTTTTATTCATGTTCCATTGTCTGTTTATGGTACTTTATATGCGGGAATTACAATTTTCTGCTACAGATTCATAATTCAAGAAAATACTGTAGCATTCCATGTATTTCAAGCTGATGGTGATGCGTTTTGGGATCATGAAAATTGCTTGCTTGTTTTCATTTTATGTTCTCCTCTTCATTGTCAATAGTTCTTAATTACTTAATTTCGTGGCTTTTTCTAAAGACAGGATTCACAAAATGGTTTTACTCTTCCTTAGAAATAATATCCAAGACCCAGGACAGGTAGTGATCTTGCGTGGTTGTCTAATGAGAACTAAGGAATAATATGCCAAGGTGTCTTGTTGCATTTTAATTGTTTCAAATTAGTGGGTCTTTTTATATTAATAAATCCTAGTTGATTAATATTATCAGTATGAATGTTATCGATTTGAATCATTGAGTTCAAGAGATGTGTTGAAACTCAAGTCATACTTTGTTAAAAATCAGAAGATTTGTCGTATAAATACTAGCATATTCAGCTGCAACAGAACTGCTTTTCTTTATGCAGCAACTGGTTTGTGTGGCTGAAACGAATGGCCTCTTTAGTGTTTTGGTTAAATTGAAGTCTTTAAACAATCTCTTAGGATGTTTTTATTTATTTATTTTACTCTTGTTAGTCTGATTAACTTCTTTTGTTATTATTTATTCAGCCCTGTTGCTTTTCCTGCACTAGTTTTTGAAGCAGTGCAATGGATCTTGATTAGGATCAGGAAGCAAGGGCTTTATTTGATGAACTTTACTTTTACGATCTTGCCTATCATTTGGAGAAAAAAAAGAAAAAGGAAGATGTTCGTTATTCTTGCTTGACATCTGTTTTCATTTTATTTTGGTTATTCAGTTTATTGAGTAGTAAGATGCATGCTTCAGATGAATCAAGCTAAGCTGCATTGCTACATTCTTCAGGGTATCATGGAAATCCAACACCAGCAGATTTGAACTGCAGATATATAACCCATATCAGACTCTTTGGAATCTTATACAATTCAACAAAATACTTACTGCTGATAAGGTGGATCATTTAACAAACTCAAAGTCGCTTATATTGCTAAATATTCTCATATTTTTGAAAGGGAAAGAGAAACTCTTGCCCAGTTTTTTTATTTTTTAAGTTTTTTATTTTTTTATATGTTCCTTTGGCTAGTTAAATCACAGAAGATGTCAAATAACTTGGTACAGTTTTGTGGACGACAGTGCTCATCAAATCTCCACATATTCTCATTAATTTTAAATCTCTGCATAATTTTGTAATTTGATCTGTTTCTTGTTGTTCTATTTTCTGTTGTTTGAGGGGAATTGTTGTGTTAAGTTTCAACCTTTCACTGATGAAATATTTGATTCTCAAAAGTGCTCAGGATTGATCTTCCTCCAGTTAAGATCAACTGGGAGCATATAAAATATTCATAGTGTAGTCTAGAAGGTAAACTGCGCCTGTGTCTATCCATGCGGGGAAAACTGGTCCTCGCTGGGATAGGACCACTTTCTTGGTTGCTGTTCCAAGCGTATGCATGAAAAAAATTGATCAAATAAGAAAGGAAAAACTCCACCTTGTAAAATGAACAGTAGTTAGGCCTGTAGAGGAGATTAGGGTTGAGAAGCACAGGTGTAAACCTGGGTTTTTATGTTAAATTTACTTTCAAGAATCTCATACAACAAGTCCAGTAGCCAAATGAGATGAGAGAAGTCTGACCCAGATTTATGGAATCCTTTAAACAACCCTAAAAGAGCTCTTCTCGAGCTTGGCAAGCTATGAAAAAAGATTTAAATATTATAAAAAGGGAGGCACATATGCTGGTGGAAAATGGAAATTCCACCTATCTATGGTGTGAATAAACGGGTGGGTGATTGATGGTCTCCTTCTAAAGACAGACCTAGGTTTTGTCTTAGTAGATGGTCATTCTCTTGTTCTTTCTCAGGTGGAAGGAGGTTCTCTTTGAAAAAGTTAAGGCTATCTAAGCATGGCTGATTTCTTTCTTACCTTGTACTTTATTTGAAGTCTAGAAGGTGCAGGAGCTGTTGTTGGAAGCTGCTAAGATTGCTCAACTCGATCTTGATGAGCTAGGGTTTTCCTCATACATCTGACCAAAGACTCTTCATCCTATGGTTCTAAATCAATTGTGTGCAAGCTCCTTTGTTATATGAAAATTTGGCTTTTTTCTAGAGGATGAGGGAGTGATTTGGGTTTCTTTCCCATTTTGCTCAAAATTAGTTCCGGAAAGCCAAAAATCAAGTTTGGGAGAGGAAGTGTGGGAAAATGAACAGCTTGAGAGAAAAAATTTCATACTTGGAGTCGACTCTGATTCCAAAATTTCGATAATATCTCCCTACACTCATCATGTTGTGTCGATCTAATTTTTTTATGCGCATGCATTATACTCCGTCGCCAATACGAAATCAAAGAGATGCATCCAAAATGTATTAGCAATTCTATTCAAACTATAACACCAACAATAATACACAAATTTTACAAGTCCTAAACTGTTCTATAGGATAATTCTAGAGTTATACAAAGTATATTTAGTAAATGGGCATCTCAAACGTTTCATAAACTAAAATATACATTATAATCTCTTGAACAAGTGTAGTAACATTAGTACATTATTATGATTAATTAATTAAGTAATAATTAATATATTATTATCTATCTACTAATTATATTTTAAAAAATTATGATTTATTAATTTATAATTTATAAATAATATCTAATTTTATAAAATTATAAAATTTTAATTAATAACTACTATATCATTCAATAATTAATTATTATCTATTAACTACAAAATTTTACTAGTTAAAAATTAATTATTAATTATTAGTTATTAAAGTTAGCTCTTAATTATTAATTATACATTCAATTTATTAATTATTAATGTCAAAACCCAGATGGGTTTTATAAGTTTCATTTGTTATACAACAAAAATGGGTCTAGTCAGATTGATTTTCCCTCTCCCCCAATTTTTTTCATATCTAAACCCAAACAAGGGGATTGGATCTGGTTAAACCTAGTTCAATAGGCACGTCCCATCACTCTGAGCCCATAGGGATCTGTGTCGACAATAGGGATGGGCATGAGCTCCATTCTATCTAACCTGACCCGCAAAAATTTGGGTTCGGGTTTTTTCGAACTTGACCCGAACTGGACCCACATATCAGTTAGAGATGTAGACGGGTCGGGGTTGGATTTGACGATTTGGGTGTTTTTAGATTCGAGTTTTGGGGTCGGGAATCGGATTCGGGTTAGGAGTTTTGGTAAACCAGTCGACGACTGCGCTAATTGTAATAGAGCAAAGCTCTCAAGGGTAAATTCGTCCAGATCAAAAGGATGGACGGAGACGGACGGACGGAAGGACGATTTCGCTTTTAAAGTAGAGTGGAGACACGGATGAGGACCCTAATACCTTCCCTTCTCTGTTCTGTTGCGGCCGGTCTCGTCGTGGCTGTTACTCTGTCCTTTGCGGGAGTTTCACAGAGTCGGTGAGAATTTTTTATTTTCTTTTTCTTTTTCCATCGTGTTCATTCTCTTGATGTGCAAATCCTACTTTATTTTTCGTTTCTTTTAGATTTTGTAGAGTGCCTGAAAAATTCGCTTCGTAGGGAATTCTGGTTTGCCTCTTTTTGTTCATCCATGTGATCTCTTCTTCTTTCGCAGTGTACTGTGGAGGTTGATCTTTAATATTCTACCTCTTTTCCTTTTACGCATGTTCGTCAGTACGAGGTTCGGTCGTGACGTTTTTTGCAACCAAAATTCTGCACCTAGCTCGCTAGTGTACAGAACAAGCAATCTCTGCCCGATCTTCTACTTTTAATTCTTTAATATCTAGTTTGTAGTGAGAAATTCCTCCGGCAAAAAGGGTGAAAAACAAATATCTTTTTCGTTTATTTGTATTTTTATCTGGTGTTTCCTATTATTTCTCTCCTCACTCTTCGGCGTTGAGATAAATTTCTTGATTTTTTCATGGATTCTTGTTGCTCTATTATTTATGAAATTAGGATTATTAGTTCTACAAAGCGATCAGGATTTATAGGAAAGATTTAAGTTTTTTTTTATATGTTTACAAGTTATAGCAGTTTTAGGGCTCTATCTATGTTCATGAGGTTGACATTTTATTTTTTATTTTTTATTTTTTATTTATGGAATTTAGCGAGTTTTTCTGTTGAATATGATCGAACTTTAGTTTTCAATGATGCTCTTGCCGTGTTTTTCCGGAACTTCAAGTGATTGTATTTTCCCCTGAAGATTAAGTTTGCCTTTGATGAGATTGTATGGCAAGTCATAGTTCTATCTAAAAAAAAAAAAAGAGGTGGAAACCTTTATAATACCATTTTTTCATTAGTATGAATATTGTTTTGGTTGTACACCTTATTTTTGCTCGGAAATGTGACTGAAAAGGAGAACTAGTATTGTCTGATAGACACATTCATATTCCAGGAAAGCTAATCTTGTTGGCAGTTTTCACACATAAAATTTTCTTCTGAAAATTATTTGGTTCTTCCATTCACTGGACCGAAAGAAACCACTATAGATGGGTAAGTTTAAACACCATGTCGTGGTGTCAGTGTTGAGGAACTAGGCGAAATTAGATAGTTATTCCTAACTGGGATCTCCTTTGGCCTCTTCACTCTTGTGTTATATTTTTTTAGCGACTCTGGGCAGATCTCTGGACCTTTCTATGCTGCTGAAGCATTTGGAGCTTAAGGAAATATCTACTAATACTTGTCTTTGTCCTTAATTATGGATAATTTACAGGGAGCAATATAGCAGGATCACCAAGCTTGGAATAAGACGTGTAGAGTGACAGGTCACCATTGATAAATCCTCCATTCCTGTGAAATGAGTTGAGATGTAATTTTACAATTTAGTAGAACTTGTATATGAGAGTGTTTCTTATACTTCTTAGATGCAAAACTATTTTATCTGTTAAAGTGATTCAACTACCTTTCCTACAAGTTTTCCACTGCCAAGTAATTGACTGCATTGAAACACTGTTTGAAAAGGAATTGGTTGTAATTTTAATTTTCTATCCAAAATGAAGCTTTTTATCTACATTTTTTTTCTACAAAACATGATACCTACAAGTTTTCTACTGCCAAGTAATTGACTGCATTGAAACACTGTTTGAAAAGGATTTGGTTTTAATTTTAATTTCTATCCAAAATGAAGCTTTTTTTCTACATTTTTTTTTTCTACAAAACATGATACCTGTATTGCTGATAAGAGGTTTGTGAGCAGATAATAAATATAAGATGGAAAACAAGGGGGAGTGATGCAACCCACCAATCCTAAATCAGTCTAAGAACTGAATCAATTGAGTATTAATTGATCCATAGTTGCAAGTTATCTGAACCGAGTTAGAAACTGAAAAGAGTTGCTCAGAAACCTTAGATAATGCAGAGCCTCTTATAGTATTTTGGTGTTTTTTAATTCGGTTGTATTTAAGAAAAAAAATTCCAGGGTTGCCTTAATACCAGCTTTAAGAACCCATTGATGTTGACTGTTCATGTTTTCATAAAATATCATGCATGTTGAAACTTTCACGCTGCAATATAAGACTCTCAAACAAACTAGTTACACAAATTTCTCTTAATGGTGTATAAAGTACTCACCTATACTGTGCTTCTCAATTTGGATCCACCTATAACTTGGAGTGTTCTACTGGTCAATTTTCAAGCTCTTTGTCAGTGCACGAACGTCTTAATTTTGTATGCCCAATATAGGTCAAAGTAGCTGTCAGGAAGACCCAATTATTACCATTTTTTATTGTGAAAGTAGAAAGATCCAATTATAAAGCTCTTTTTGATTCTTACTTTATTACACAAGGCAGGGGATATGAGGCCATCTGTTGAATGGCCTTTTTTATCAGCTTTGATCTTGATATGAGATGTATAACTGCCACCTAGGTGATCTAATGAATTGTATCACACCCTGCATAAGTGAGATGGATCACTGTACCCCTCTTAATTGCCTTGTTTGACACCTGGATGTCACAGTGATCATGATTTTACTGAGAAGTAATAAGATGGATAGTTTGGTTATAGAGTTACTGATAAGAAGTTGGAGATGTTTATTTTCTTGTGAGAGATATTTTAGTCAGCTAAAGAGGCAGGAAAATTGTTTTCCAAGTCCAATATTTCAGACAATTAGTCCTCAATAATTTTGGGTGCAATGATACAATTTCTATTTGTGGCTGTTGGACAGAAGTGGGTCTGATTCTTTATGATATTTATTTGTCTGCAAAAAGGTAGGTGGTTTTGTAAGAAGATCAATGTCTACCTTGAATGTTTTTTTTTAATACACCAATTACTCACACCTTTTCTCTGATTTATCTTGAGCTCAATAAGTTGTACCAACCTGAATTAATTGCAACAACAACATTGTTGTTATTCAGACAATGGATCTCTTAAAGTCTTATCTATTCTGTGGCAGGATTGGGTGGACTTAATTGGATGAACTTGCCATTGTCTGAAGTCAACTATGGCTTCAAGTATGCTGGGAGAGCGGAGGTATCATTCTATTATGATGCATGGTTCTAATCTAAATTTTTACTCTTACTATCATACTGCTTAACAAATATAAGTTTTGTGTGGAACCCATTCCCTCTGCTCTACCCATCCAACTTTTTGTCTTTTACTTGTTTACTTATTTAACATCGGTGCATTATTGTGGTTAATGCCACTTATTTGACACAGATTCTCTCTCTCTCTCTCTCTCTCTTACTTGTTATGTTACTGTCTGCGAGGTCTGTTAATATTTGAAGAACTAATGAGCCTAACTCCACTTTTCTACTTCACTAGCTACACTGTGTTGACCACTATTGGCCTAACAACCAGTAACTGTTGATGTATGTGATCTATATGCTGTCAAATTGGGGATGTTGTATCAGAAGTATTTTTTATATGTGCCATGAAAAAAATTGCTAGTTGTTATCAAATGTATTGTCTCATTATCTGTCTGTATTAGGCGGGTGTCTGCAAGAAGAGGAGGAGCTATGACCGTCTTAGGGAAAGTTGCTGTCCCCAAACCAGTTAATTTACCTAGTCAAAGGTAGTATATTTTCTATTGACCCATCCTGTGCTGCATACTGAGGTTAATTTACATTGTATTTGTAATTGTGCCCTTGTTTCCTGGTATTTCAAGGTTGGAGAACCAGGGCTTGGATCCTAATGTGGAAATTGTCCCAAAGTAAGTCTATACTCTATCTCTTTGATAAAATCAATGCTAAAGCTATTATCGGCTGTATTTAGATTTATTCATATAAAAGCTTCTGCCTGACATTTCTAGTTGGATTTGTTAGGGGCACACTTAGCTGGGGAAGTCGTACATCTTCGTCACCTGTAAATGCATGGGGTTCGTCGATGCTGTCATCTAATAGTGCTGATGGAAGTGGTGGTTCACCTGGTCGGCTCAATGCTCGTCCTTCATCTGGTGGCAGCGGCACTCGACCATCAACTGCTGGCAGTGATAGATCTATTGAACCTTCTTCTAGTGCATGGGGCCCTAGTTCACGGCCCTCATCTGCATCTGGCTTGTTGGCATCAAGTCAATCGTCTGTGGGGTCTTTGCGCCCTCGAAGTGCAGAAACTAGACCTGGCAGTTCTCAGCGTTCTCGATTTGCAGAATCAGTAGTTGAAAATTCAGTCACAAGGGGTGGACTTACAACTTCAGAGGGATTGGTGAGGCTCCCTGTGACAATTTAATCTGCTTACAACTACATTTATCATTTATCTCCTATTGCTTCTAATTTTTTTAAACTAACTGTGATGTGATTCTCTGAATCAGTAATCTAACTATGCCTCCCACTATTGCACTCTCTAGGGATCTGCATTCTCCAAGCCTAGTAGCTTCACTCTAAGCTCTGGAGATTTTCCTACGCTTGGGTCAGAAAAATGCTCTGAAACAAATGCACGCCAAGGTACTTAATGCCTTGTATTTTTTCTCGATGAACTTATTGCAGGAAGGCCTTACCTTTATAGAGTGTGTTTGATTTTCCTGCTTCCAACATAAGAGAAGGGAGGTCTGAAATGCTGCTGCACTATGCAGGCAAAGACATGTTTATTATGCTATTTTTAGAAAATAAAAAAAGGAAAAAATCAAACATGTTTAACATTGCTTGCTTTAAACGATTCTTCCTTGTTTTTCAGTATTTCTATATCATCTTACATAAGAGACTATGGCGTGGATTGTTTTTACAACTGGATTAAAAAAGGAACTGTTTGTTGTTCTACCAATGTTGAAGAGCATCCCTCAGAATTTGCATGATGTCATATATTGTGTAAGGGCTGATTCTACACCTTTAGCGAAATAAACACCTTTAATACCTTTTTAATCTTCATAGAAAAGATTTATCTTCTTCATCATAACATTTTTGAGATCAAGATATTTATCCTCTTGAACTATGTTTATACTTGTGGGCCATTATTGCTTAACATATTATAGCTTTACATCAACAGTTCATGGTAGCTAAGTGGTAGTTTTTGTGAACCTTATTTTTCTTGAATTTAGTCACTTGCCTTAATTAGTTTTATGTAAATTTTCAAGCAAGTAGAGCCAATATCTATTAGTTCGAAGTTTATTGATGGGGTTTTGAGGAAAGTGAGACACCCTTTTTCTTTCAGAAGACGTTTATCCTACTTATGTTCCATGAAGGAAAAGGTTTGTCTGCACTGTTATATGGCATTACAAAACAGGATTTTTTTGGGTGTGTTTTCATGTGAAAATGGCGACATTGATTTTTTGTGAGTTGTCAAAAAATTATGGAGATTATGTCATATGGTCAGTTTACTTAATTCTGCCTTCACACTAGGTCACAGTTCCCATGGACAGCCTTCTTCATCTTCCAGTGTGGCTGTTATGCAGGAGAGATCAGAAAGTTCTTCGTGTGGTGAGTGCATTTGCTGCACATAGTCTTACTTGTTGAGGAGGTTGTTTTGAAGTTATAAGTGATATGCCTTCCTTTTGGGATATTGCATGTTCATCTTGTAATAATTAGAACTGCTGTGTTTTTCAGATGATGGGTCTATGGATCCTAGGGAAAAGGAAGATGTAAGCACTTGGAAAAGGGGGGATAGTGTACTGCACCATGGAGGGCCTCCACCTCACATTGAAAAGTGGCAGAGAGATAATCATCAGGGACCTTCTTGTCAAAATACTAATGTTCCACCCCACCATTTTGACCCTTGGCATGGTGCTCCTATTAGGAACCATCCTCCTGATGGTGGTTGGTATAGAGGGGGACCTCCACCTGGCCCGTATGGACCAGCCCCTTCTCCTGGTGGATTTGGACTTGAACCACCACTATATGGTTACTATCATCCTCAGCCTCATGTACCAGGTCATTCAGTTCCTAATTCCCTCTCAGCTCCACGACCTAGGGCTGGGCCAGGTGGTTTTCACACTAAAAGTGGAGATTCTTATCGGCCTCTTCCTGACTCGTATGGTGTTCCTGGTCCTCCTGTAATGCCAGTTAGGTATCCTGGGCCCATACCACCCTATGATGGCTATTATGGTCCCCCACGCATGAACTATCGCAATTCGAGTGAACATGATGCACCTTCTGCAATGGGGATGGCAGGTGGTCCTGGACCTTGTGTTTATAACCGATATCCAAAGCACAATGCCCGTCCTGATTCTGCAAATTTTCATATAAGGCCAGGTGGATATGGTCCTCCTTCAGCAACAACAAAAGAGCCAATTGAAACTGGCATTGCTCATGATCCTACCCACCATGGGCAGTATAAAGTTCTTTTGAAGCAGCATGAGAGCTGGGGGGATTCTGAAGCTGTGGAGAAGAGGGAGCACTCAGCAGTTTCACCACATGTTGAAAGAGGGAGCAGTCCAGTGAGTTCACCAATGAGGGGAAATGGCATGAAAGAGCAATATGGAAATACTTGTCCAACAGATTATCCAAAAACATCATTTGCTGAAGAAGCTCTGGTTGAACCTATCAACAACCAAGGGGAACAAAGTATTGCTATTGTTACTCAAAACTTAATGGACAAGACAATCAAGATCAAATCATTTGAGGGTGATTTGGTAAAGGAACCAGAGATGTCATTTATTACAGCTGAAGGTACTCAGCCATTTCCATCAATAAAGAAAAATCCCTCCCTGATTGATAAGATTGAAGGTTTGAACTCCGAAGCTCGTATTTCTGATGGCAGAAACGATTCAAAACGATTTCGATCTACTAATTTCAAGACTGAAAATTCCATTAACAAGGCTAACTATTCCACTACTAAAGTAGGCTCTCCTGGGGCATCGGCAGGAACAAATCCCTTACCTACCCCATCTGATGAAGTGCTGGTAGGTGGTCATCCTCGAGGAGTGGATGGGAGTAGTCATGGAATAACTGTTGCTGGTGAGTCCAGACCAGGTGAACCTTCTTCTATGGAAGCTGGAGAAAAGAGTTATTCTCAGTTTCAGAGAAGAGGTCAATGGGTGCAAAGCAGAGCTGATCATAGAGGTAAAGCCAAGCCCAGTGTTCATGAGAGCGAGGAATGGCGAAAAAAATCTCCACCAATGCCAGAGCCGTCACTTACAATTAATACTATTGATTCATCATCCCATGAGGCTCCTGGGGAGCAAAACTTGAGCAATCCAGAAAAAGTTGGAGAGGTGTACAATGCAACTGATTATGAAGCACAGGTTTGTTTCTTTTGCTAATTTATCTTTATATACCATGGTTCTGCGACCTGCCAAGTTGACTCGTGAATCAGTGAATTGACTTGGTTTTTGAAGAGGTCGGATCAGTTCGGGGGTGGGGACTGGTCTCAAACATTATTCCTGATGGAGTTTATGTCATCTGTCAGAGTTGGTAACCCAGGTTACCACTCAGATTTATGAGTCCGACTCATGGTTCTTTCTGAATTTATTTGGGCCCTATGTCTGCTGAACTGGATTGACCTAATCAGACTGGATTTTCAAGGTGCTGATCTGTTTCTTGAGAAGGGGTCGCAGAACCATGCTTCGAATGGGGAGGCTTTACTTTTTTAAGTTTTTGATATATTCTTTATAGGTGTTTTGTTTGTTCTTTTCTCTAGTATTCTTTATAGGTGTTTTGTTTGTTCTTTTCTCTAGCGTGCAAAGATGAAGGAGATTGCTACTCAGCGGGCAAAACAGCTTCAGAAGGAGGAAGAAGAACGCATTAGGGAGCAGAAAGCCAAAGCAATGGCAAAGTTGGAAGAGTTGAACAAGAGAACAGCTGAAAGTTCAGATGTTAAATCATCCACAAACAGGGTTCAGCATCAGCTAGATGAAGCCCGGGCCCCTCTGATGCAAATAGCCAGTGTTGAAGCCTCTGGGGAAGCACAAGCCTGTGACACAGTTTCCAAATTGGGTGTTGTAACTCAGACGAGCAACAAAGCCATGGACAAGCCTGGAGTGTCAATTGACTTCTCCTCGAAAAAGCCCATCGGAGCTCCATTAAATGCTTTGCTTAATCCAGTGCAACTGAGTACCTCATCTGTACCATTGGGTCAAGATGTCAATTCCACAGAGTCTACCTTGCAGAAGAGTCCTTCACAGTTCCATGATAATGTATCATTGAAGCAGAAGCAGATAGGCTATAGAAAAAAGCAAAGTGATTCTCGGGAGAAGAGCCAAGATAACAAATCTACCACTCTTGCCAAAGATCATGCAACTGCATCAAGTGAGGCTAACTCCGCGACTAGCATTGTCATGGAAGATACTTCCCTGCAACACAAGAAGAAACACAGCAGGAATGGTAAGAATAAACACAAGTTAGAAGATGGGCCTTCTGATACTGATTTGGCACTGACTCCGTTGGAGGCTATTCCTGTGAAACTGCCTGCTGAAAGTGGAAAGCTAAAGCCTGCACTTCCTGTTCTGATTGACACCAGTGCAGCTATGATTAAAGTGAATATGGAAGGTCAAAGTTTTCCTAGTGATGTAGTATCTGAAGGCCAAGGATTGGCACAATCAATGGAGGAAACCCATGGAAATAGAATGAACTATCTATGGAAGCTTCATCCTAACCGGAGGATGCCAAGAAGCACTCAAGTCTCCTGGCCTATGGATAAGTTTCATGGAAGTGAGTCGGTTGTGTGGGCGCCTGTTAAGTCAACCAGTAAGCAGGAGTCATGCGAGGAAGCCCATTTGGCTGAAAGTCATAATCAGTGCTCTGGGACAGGTGCAGACGGAGTTTCAAATAATTTAAAGAGTAGGAGGGCAGAGAGGGAGAGGTATGTCCCAAAGCCTGTGGTAAAGGAACTCTCTCAGCAAAGCAGCTCCCAACAGCCTCCTCAGGCAGTCAGTTCCCTGCAGGCCACATCTGATGATACGGCTAAGACTGGTAGGTCAGATGTCACAGGCAAAGTACATACTCTTGACACAAAGAATGGGGAGAGCAAGAATAATAAGCATGTTAAGGCACACACATCATGGCGCCAACGGAGCTTGATTGATTCCTCTGTGGTTGTGCATTACTCCCATGGTGGATCTGCTTCCTCTACTGACATGGTCAAGCCAATTCAGAAGCCCAATGATCAAACCCGTCCAATTAAATTAGATGGCTATTCACCAAAGGAGCAGGGCCATTCTGATAATCGGAATGTTGGAAAAACCCAATCAGCTGAACCAGTCAGCATATATGGTGTGAAGGACCATGGAGCACCCAACAGAGGAAAGCGGCAGCAATCTAAATTGAATCAGGGCGGTGTTGGACATTTTCAAAGCACATCTTGCGTTGCTAACAATGCTGCAGATAGTGCAGTGGCAAATAAAACCAGTTCACAAACTACTACATTTGAATTAAGTGAATCTGATGGAAAAGGTGTCTTGAGGTCTGACAACGAGGTCATTGTTGAACGTGGCTCGTCCCATTGGCAACCCAAAACACAAACTACTCATCAGAACCGACATGGAACCCGTGTCAATGGGGGTCAAAAATTTGCTGGCCAAGTTGTTAGAACTATTGAGAAGGATTATGGGTCTCAGGATCAGTCTCATCATCCTATTCAGCCAGACATTCAAAAACCCACTGCTACTGATATTGCAAGTTCACATGAAAAAGAGAGAGAAAAGAAGGTCGCAGATTCATTTAAAGAAGAGGCAATCAATATTGTTCAGCAGCACCCTGAGGATTCAGATCTTTGTAATGAGCAGCGACTGGTTTTGTCAGGGGCACGCAAACAGGGGCAGCATCAAGGTCAATTTAGCAGAGGGCATAATGGTGCATCATATGAAGGTGGGGGTCGTGTGGGTCCTTGGCAAGAAAGCCACAGGCATCAGATAGCTTCACAAGGAGAGCGGAGGAAGCAAAATAATTTACACTATGAGTACCAGCCTGTTGGTTCCTACCACAAGTCAAATGATTCAAGTCATTATGTTTTAGCTGCATCAGAAGAGTCTGTGGGGGAAAATACTCGTCATTTGGGTGCAAGATACAGGGAGCATGGTCAGAATTATTCCAGGCGTGGAGGGCACTTTCCTGGCCGGAATAGGAATGCCAATGGCGAATGAAGAAGAAGAGTTTGTGAATCTCTTGTTGAATAAACTGTTGTTAGAAAAGCCATTGGTGTGGCCCAAGGAAGTTTTGCCTGAAGGTATGTTCTTAAAATTGCAGAGAAATCTAAAAGGAATATTATTTTCTAACTATAATTGTGTAACATCTTTTCAAATTAAAAGTTGTTTACATGTTCTGATCCAGTTTGCGTGTTTTATCATAGGCAATTTGAGTTTGGGTTTTCAGACTAACTAAAAAGGCATGCATGAGGAATGGCCCGAGGTATGTATGCCTGCGCAGCTTGACTTAAAATTTTACAATGTATTTTTTTTCCCTGAAACTACTTGGTCTTTCAAATCCGTGGTTGCCTTCTAATTCAAAAAACTTGGTTATCCTCTTAATTCACCGTGTGTGTCTCTCTCTATACGAACTGGTGAAATCTAAAAAGTAAAGTGATCTTGTTCTCACATTTGTCGAGAATGTATTTTTGTCAATTTATCTTCCTGATTCTTCAGAAAAGGGGATGAAGATAAAAGGAGACATTAAGGGGTGTAAGTAGAGAAGTTTGGTATGCGTCGATGGCAGAGAGATGGAGCAAAAACAGGAGGGAGGGAGGAATGGAGAGGAAAAAATATTGTAATATGGTTTCTAATAGAATTAGAGAAATGAAGAGGAAGCTGGCTTACGGAATAGTAGATTATGCTCTCTCCTTTCCTTCTTTGGAAATAAACAACCATGTTTAGGATATTTGAGCAAACTCAATCCGATTTAGGTAAACCATGTCCTATTTCAGGTTATGAGATAAGTTAATTGAATTTATGATAATCAGTCGTTTTTTTTTTTTTTATATATATATTGAGTTCAGAGCGAGAAGATATAGAGACTAGTCTTAGTGGTAAAAATTACTTTGTTCAAATTTTAAGACTCTCCTCTACATCCTCATATGGTTGGAACCACTTGTGTTGATCAGAGCGCCGTAATACCTAAACACGTGACCTCAAGTCCATGTTTAGATAACAAATATATATAATTATCATATGAAATTATATATAAACATCAACAAAAGTAATTAATAAGGTAACATAATCAAAGTAATGTTATTTGAATCATGTCAAACATGTTGGAGAAATCGAAAAAAAATAAAGAAAGTTATTTTTTTTTGTTTTGTAGAAATTATATATAATCATTGAAATAAAAGAAAATAAGAAATTTGAGGAGAAACGAAAATAAATAGAAATTTGATAGAAAATATTAATTATTACTAATTTTAAAATATTATTAAATTTATTGTTCTTTTTATTTTATAATATTAATTATTACTAATTTTAAAATATTAATCATCATTTATTTCATTTTATTTTCTTTCCACTTTCCTAATTCCAAACACAGACGGCCTTAAGAATTTCAGCTTAGCCCCGCGGTGTCGCCCACGGCCGAATGCTAGCGCTGGTTGGTCCCACTTGCCGTAGTCAAACGCCCTCGTTCTTTTCGCTCATTGACTCCGACGCGAGTTATCCTACAATGACAACTGTACTGTGAGGAGACCAGGAAATCGACCTTAGAACTCGACGTCCAGGTTACATTAATGTGAAACTACAAAAACACCCCCAAAGGAATCGACTTGGTCTATTTTACGGTTTACTTTCTGATATTCTCGTGTACTCCTCATTTGTACCCGCAGCAGCCGCCAAGCTAAAAATGGAAGAAAACCCCGCGCAGCACAACGTGTCTCTCTCAGAGACGGGCTCATTCTAATCGACCCGGTCTCATTTCGAAGCCTTCGGGGATTTTTCACGAGCGAGAAAGAAGACGACCACGTTTTCGAATGTCGGCCGTGCAAAAAAAATGAAGGAGAGAGGAAAGAACACCAAGTGCTCGAGAAGCAGCTGGTCGTTAGTCTGCTCTCGGAGTTACTGGCATTGCTAGGGTTTTATACTTGTGTTTTTTCACTTTTCTCCTTCTTCTTCTCTAGCTCTAGTTTGATGGCCGAGACTTCGTCTTTTGCGGCCGGAGAGGGTTGGAATGGATTCGACGACGTCGATGAATTGCCTGCAGTGAGTTTTTTTTATTTTTTTTATTTTTCTGAATTGGTGTCGTTTGGCTTTTGCAAAGTGATTATTTGCTTGGTGATGGTTCTGTAATGCAGGAATTGGATGATCAATTCTGGGAAGTTCGTCAGTTTGTAGAGAAAGGGAACCGAGCTTTTCGAGAGAATCGAATGGACGAGGTGTGTGCATTTGTGTTCATTTCAGCTTCATTTAAATTTGTGTTTTTGCCTGTTGGATTTTTGCTTTTTCCCGGTTTTCTGTGTGAGTCGTTCTGTGGCTTTTTAGAACAACATATTCCTGTTCGTGGTCTGTGCAGATATAATTGTCGGTTTTTCCAGGTTTAATTTTGTCTTATGCAAACAGCTACTTATTTCCAACATTTGTTCCACCGGAATTTGAGATTCCGAGAAGCTTGAGGTCTTTGCTCTTGTAGGAGTTGCGTCTTTCAAGGGATCTTTTTGTAAGCTTTACAGAGTGTCTTTTAAGGCGATGGCTCAGATAAGAGAGGACAGCATGCGTCATCAAAGACTCTGTTTTTGAGCACATCATCTTTTCCATTTTGCATATGTTTTTCTTTTTGTAACCTAATCACTTCTCCACTTGTAGGGTCTTTTACAATATAAAGTCATTAATTTGATGTTATTTTGTTAATCTTTTTTCAGTGTTATTTGTATGTTTTTAGAATTACAAAGGCTCCCACAAGAGGGGAGGGCTGTGAAATTACTGGTGAATGAAAATAAAAATAATTTGCATGACAATTAAAAGTTAATCGCAATTTTTTTTTTTTTGAATGAAGATGTATAAGCTATTAAAAAGGAAGAGAAAAATTACAATACCTTGCTAAACAGGGATTTCCTCCACACCAAGGTGTTGGAGTGAAACACCTAATTTAGCCTGAGCATCTGCTAAATGATTAGCTGACCTAGGAATGTACTTCCAATTAAAATTTAAAGAAGAGTTTAAATTACATATATCATAAAACATGTCCCAATGCCGCCATGGTGGAAGATCTATCTTTGTACACCAATTGATGACGATTTTTGAGTCTCCTTCAATGCAAAGGGGCCCAGTAAGATGACTTTTGAAAATCCGAAGTCCATTTAGTAACCCGGAGAGTTCACCATTAGTCGAATCTGAAATTCCAATTGGCCCAGCGAAAGAAAAAAGAAGAGTACCGTTTTTGTCATGAACAACACCACCAAAACCCGCTAGGCTAGGACATCCAAAAGCGTTTCTGTCAAAATTCAATTTATAGTGGCCTATTGGGGGGGACCAAATTTCCATAATTGGGGGGCGAGGTGGTTAAGACATACCAGCAATTATCTACCAGTTCTCACAAAAATTAGATCCATTTAGATTTCTGAATGCCTTATGTAGAAGGATCCATGCAGTAACTTGACCAATAATTTTTTCAACCAATGTATTGCCAGGAATAGATTTTAGATTGAATTTACGAAATATGCCCAAATGAGATGCCCAACATAGCAAGAGATTAATAATTTTCTGAGTTTTGGGAGGCTAGCATTAGTAACTGAGAGGATTGTAGCTGAGAGATTTTGAGAGAGGCAGTATTGGAGACCGATTTTTTTGAGGAGGCTAGTCCACACAAAATAGGCATAGTTGCAATGTAAAAGGATATGGGTGGTTGTTTCTGGGGAAGTTTGGCAGAAGGGGCATAGAGGGCCGGGGACATAGGTTCCTCTTCGGATTAGGGAATCTGATGTGAAAATTTTATTCCTACACGTGGACTAGATAAAAAAATTAGCACGAGGAGGGGCAAGCAAGGTTCATGCAATGGCAGCAGAATGTTTGGTTTGTGGAGGGCTGGGACAACTCAGGAAATTGTATGCAGATGAAGTTGAGAAATTACCTTGAGTGCATGGCGTCCAAATAAGAGTACCAGGCACATTTCTGTGCCTTTCCGAGGAAAGAATGGTGATGAGGTCGGATGCTACCAAGGCCTCAGAATTCGAAAGTGATCTTCGGAGATTTAAGTTCCATCCTTCAGAATCAATTCGTTGGTCCGAGATGTATGCTTCAATATTTCTCGTCAGGATCGAAACCAAGCCGTGGCTGATGTTGATGCTGTGGGTGTCGGTCCACCAGTCTGACTAAAATCTTGTTACATTCCCCATGCCAGAGTAACATTTTATAGCCGTTTTGAAAGCAGGTAACAATATTACAATTTTTTTTCACACAGGGGACAGCCTATTACATCGCCCACCCTCAGGCCTCCAACCCAATAATTTATTTGCTTTAGCAGCAATCAATTTCCTCCAAATCAATTCCGGATATAAGTTAAACTTCCAAATCCATTCAAGTAACAATGCAGAATTTGTGGTAGCAGTATCGCAGATCCCGAGTCCGCCAAGAGTTTTAGATTTACGTATCTCAGCTCATTTCACCAGGCTATATTTCCTTTCACTGATCGGTCCTCCCCACAGGAATCTCCTTTTGAGTAGTTCAAATCTTTTGCGGATAGAAGCAGGGTATCGATATAGAGAGAGAAAATAAGAAGGGATACCGTGCAAGCAAGACTTAATAAGAACAAGTTTAGCAGCCTTAGATAAAAATCTTCCTCTCCAGGACACCAGGTGGCCCTCCAAACGCTCAATAACAGGATTCCAAGAGATTTTGGAAGGCAGAGTAGGTGAAAAAGGTAGGCCCAGATATGTACAGGGAGGCCTAGCAATTTTACATCCTAGATAACAAGCCATGGAGTTTAACACATTAGGATCAATATTGAAGCCAGTAATTGAAGATTTTGTTCAGCTTACCTTTTGACCAGTAGAGTGTCCAAATAAATTTAACAGGGCTTTAATATGAGAGATTTCTTCTAAAGTACCTTCACCAAAGAGAATGGAGTCATCAGCATATTGCAGAAGGGAAATATCTTGATTGGGATCATTAGAGATGGGGGTTAGCCAACCGATTTTTTTTGCAAGACAGACCAGGGATACCATGTGTTCTGCAATGAGAGTGAAGAGGAAGGGAGACAGAGGGTCCCCTTGCCGAATGCCTTTTGTGGCGTTAAAATAACCGCAGGGTTTTCAATTTTCAAGGATAGAGCAAAAACAAAAAAAATATGTTTCTAGAAAGCAAGAAATGCCTTTGTCTTGACGTTTGAAGAGCTAACGAATTGAGATTCTTTTAGTGCAGGCAATCACATATTATTCTAAAGCTCAAACCCTGAAACCTGGTGATGCTGTCATTCTAAGCAACCGGAGTTCCGCCTTCTGTCGGTGAGCTGGGTTTTTTTGTTTTCAAGCATTTAAGCTAGTGGTGTGCATGTCTTTAGACCTTAATTTTCTGTTTCTGCTGCTCTGAGTGGTATGGAAGTGTGATTTCATGTCTTTCATTTTGTAGGTTGAGCAGAATCCTAAGAGACAGACCTTCATCTTCTTCTGAACGTCAACCATTGAATGGACTGGATCCAACAACACATGCTGAAGTATGTTCTAATCTTTGTCCTTTCTATCAGCTAGAGCCCTGGGATATTTAAGACCATTTTTGCATGAATCTACTAAGTTCTGTCATATAAGTTCTATATTAATTTTGTTGAGCTTTTCATTTCCGTTTCCATTTTTTGTCATGGATTACTGGGTTTAGCTCCAAAACACATTGACTTGACTGAACCAATACTTAACAGGGCAATTTAGCTTTTGGTAATGCGTAGAGTTCTTATATTGTCCTTTGGACATCATTATTTATTTATTTATTTCTGGTTATCATTTCAGCTTGCTTTGAAAGACGCTGAGAGGGTGATGATGCTCTCAAGTAATGCTGTAAAGTCATACTATTTGAAGGCCAATGCTCTTATGTTGGTAAGTAGTGATTTTCTCATTGAATGGAATAGTGAGGGCTTTAACTTGGTTTGAGGAAGTTAGGTGACTTTAATATCCTTTCAATTTGGCTAGATGCTTGCAGTAGAACACATTTATACTGGCTATTTTTGCTTAAGCACTTGATGGTTTGTCATTATTTATGTTTTCTATTTTTCGCACAGATATGTGCTACTCTCATTTTTGAAAATTATACATATTTCTTCTGTGCCCCTGCTCTTCCTTTATTTTGCATTCCTTTTCATCCTTTGACTTCTTTTTAGAAGGTTGAAAACTTTGTCAACACCCCCCCCCCCCCCCCCCCCCCCCCCCCCCCCCCCCCCCTTGGCCATTGAACTAAAGGCCTAATACACCTGTCCTTTGACTTTGAGGTGTGGCTTATTTCAAAAGAGCTATGCAAGAAGCCTTGCAGTCAATTTTTTTTTTTTTTCTCCTTGTATGTTTGAGTGTCCGTTTCTACTTTAATTTGAAAATACTGCAAGATGGGCGTGGTTGCATGTGATCAGCCAATTCTCTTTCAATTTTGATTATATTCAATCAATTTCTAGTTATCTTCCCAAAAGATTGGAAGCTCTCTCTCATTCTTTCTCTATCAACTGTATCATAACATGGAAAGAACCATTGACAGGACGCTGCATGATTGTAATATGCAGCTCATTCACATGTTTTGACTGTCATCTGTTAAACATTAAAAGCAATCCTTATTACATGTGACATTAGTGTTCTAGTCAATTAATATTTTGTTCTATCAATTTCATTGCAGGTTGTCTGCCTATTGAAAACTCAAACTTGCATCCTTTGACTTCTATTCAGCTTTCTCAAGTTCATATGGTGCATATATCCCATGTTTTTGACATCTTCTTTGCATGTTTCAGTTAGAACGGTATGAAGAGGCAAGGGAAGCTCTGCTTTTAGGCCTTCAGTCAGATCCTTTAAGGTTATTTTTCTGTCAATCGATTTTGTGAATTTATATAATGTGGACAAATGAGGTCAAGCATTGTATTACTATGTTTTTTAGGAGGAGGAACCTTTTGCTTTAAGACAAATCATCTGTTTCTTTGAGAGGTTGTCCTGTCAAAACATGCCTTGTGGTGTTAACAGTTCTATCATGGAGATCTTCAATTCCGTGCCCATGTCAATTATGAGTAGATTATCCTGACATTTAAATGGTGGTATTATGCAGCACTCCTCTTCAGGTCTCTCTGCACAGATTAGAGATGATCTCAGGTGGACCAAGTGGAAGCATAAGGCACGGGATACCCGAAAGGACTGATGATTTTGAGTGTACCTTGTGCATTAAGTTGTTATATGAACCTGTAACTACTCCTTGTGGGCATTCTTTTTGTCGTGCATGCTTGTTTCAGTCGATGGACCATGGTGAGGATTATTATTCTTCATCTTTTGTTGCTTTATCCTTCAGAGAAATAATTTACAATATCTTAATTTTTTTGTTTACATGACAGGTAACAAGTGTCCTATATGCAGGACTGTGCTATTTATTAGTCCTAGAACATATCCCATAAGGTAAAAGTTCTCTCTTTCATGGGGGTTGATATTCTAATATTCATTTATGTATGTTATGAGGGAACACTCATAGTGGCCTACCCAAGACATTTGGTGATTGTTGGTGACCTGGGGGTCCACCATATGAAAACCACCATCAATGGGCAATCTTCTACATGAATTGAATCTCTAAATAATATCACTCATATAGACGTGGGTGGCTACTGGGGCTGTTTGATTTTGATAAAAAATCAGTTAAAAGACAGGATGTTCTAATGGTGATTTTTGTCATCCATGCATCACAAGCTGGTGATTACTTGAGTGCACATTATGTTGTGTATGGGTAGACTTGAGACCCTTGTACTAAACCTGTTGTACGTGATTTCTCATCCTTTCATTTTTTTGTCTTTGCCGTTCTTGGTACTGCTTATGTTTCAAACCACCTGAAAACTGCTCATTTTACAATCAGTAATTTTTCGTTTCCAGTGTGACACTAAACAACATAATTCAAAAGAACTTTCCGGAGGAATATGCAGAGAGGAAGTTGGAACACGAGAATTTGACTTGCTTAGCCGCAGATTTACTGCCACTTTTTGTCATGGATGTTGTCCTTCCATGCCAGAAGTTGTCTCTCAACATATTTGAGCCCCGCTACAGACTCATGGTGAGGTTTCTTTTCTGTTATTGGTGATAAATGGTGATGTAAATTTCTGTTGAATTTATAGAAAAAAAAAAAAACTTCATTGGCTTGATGTAATCAGAGTACATGAACCCCTATTTATAATAGAGGAAAGTAGTAGAGTCCAATTACAATTAACCCTTGTCCCAATTACATCCAAACTCTAACATTTTTTTTTATAAAGATGTATTTATATATAAACAAGAAAAAATTACAAAGGAAGAGGGAGCAGATCCCTCACAACAAGAGATTGCAGGGACGCTCCCTGTTTGGCTAGCACATCTGCAGCCGAATTTGCAGATCTCAGAATGTGAGACCAAATACAAGAGTGGAGTGAGGTAATATTTAAAATTTTCCGAAAGATGTCCCAATGGCACCACGGTAGAGGGGAGGCATGCTCATACCATCCAATGACCACATTCGAGTCTTCTTCAATGTGAATGGGACCACTGCAGCTGTCTCTAAAAATGCGAAGCCCATTGAGTAGGCCATAGAGCTCAGCCGACGTAGAATCAGAAATGTTTAATGGGCCGGCATAAGAGAAACATTGATTGCCAAATGGATCCGAAATAACTCCCCCAAAACTAGCAATCCCCGGAGTGCCAAAAGAAGAGCCATCAAAATTCAACTTGAGGTATCCAGCTTCCGGGGGGATCCACTCTTGCATTGCTGGAGCCTTGATCCCAAAGTGCATCCTTGCCAAAGTACTCCAGTTTTCACAGATAGAGGTTCCTTTGAAGGAGGAAAAAACCTTCTTAGTTAGAAGCCAAGAGGATATTTGCCCCGACACCCTGTCCGCTACTCTTACTTCAAATTCATTTTTAGCATCGAACCGCCTTCGGTTGCGTTCATTCCAGAGCCCCCACGGAATGAAACTGGTACAGGCGGATACCATCACTTTTCTGAGACCAGGAAGGGGGAGGCCAACGATCGACTTGCTGAAAGAGATTAGATCAGCTGATATATAGAATTGCAGCCCCATCTTGCCTAGAACAGAGGTCCACACATACCATGAAAAGGAGCAATGTAGAAGAATATGACTGGCGGTTTCTGCTTCAATGCTGCAGAGAGGACAAAGGGGGTCGATAGCTGGGTGACCCCTTCTACTAAGCACATCACTCGTGAGAATCTTACTCTGGCAAGTGCTCCACATGAAGAATTTTATCTTTGGAAGTGTGCAAATAAGCCATACAAAGTGAATATCATGCTCTCTTTGCGTCGAATTCCAGCCATTAATGTAACTGCTGCTTTTGTTAGGCCACCAAATAAGCTTGTCCGTGTCAGAAAGTCTCATTCTGACAGAATTCAAAGAGTCCAATAAACTACTCGCTTCCAAGGCCTCTGAGTCTGAAAGGCCCCTTCGAGGATCTAGGTTCAATCATCCAAACTCTAACATTTAAAGATAAGTCTTAGCATAATTAAATAACTCAACATAAATACAAGACTAACATAACTAAAACACCTTTAAATTGAGACCTCTTTTTGTGAGACTCTTGTAAGACTCCATATTAATTCTAGCTATGTGAGATTGCTTATTGTGAGAGTCATGTAAGAGGCTTCCATATCTTTTCTTCAACTCTCTTTCTCAAGCTAGAGTTTATAACTTCAGCTTGCAATAAAAAAGATTATTGGTCTTCAATTTTCTTTGCTGCAAAAATTTCTTCATAGATGCAAAAACTTCATCTTTTGTGCTCCCCCTTTCTTGAATATTTTTGTTACATTAAAATTACCACAACATATGTAATAAAATACATCTTTCTTTTACTTCTCCCCCTCAAGCTGGGAGGTCATGGCAGTGATCTCAGTTTGAAATAAATAACATAGATGTAGTAATAACCTCCTCAACGTGGTGTCCTAAGGATAAGTACGAAACTGGACACAAACTCTCAAAAGGTAAAAATGGGTAATAAAATATAAGTCGAAACCAACCTCAAATGATTTCGAACAAATATACTGATAATAATCACTAAAGTGGGTAATGTCTGTCATTCACAAGACAATGATAAAAAAACCCAAGGGTACTAATAAAAAGTCTCAATGGACTTAACAACACCCATATATATAAAAAAAAAAGTAAACCAATTGATGAAACACACAAGAGGTTGGCCCAAAGGGGATGCGAGAGTCAAAAAAGGATGGTAGGAGAAAGGTTACCGATATTTTCCTGATATTGTTGATCAATAACAGCAACTCAAAAATGACGCAAAAAATTTGGCTTAAATTCGGATTTTTCAATGCAATAGGATATCAGCATGACTTTTGATTCTTCCATTGCGAATATATCCTTAAAGATAGATCAGATTGACGTGAAAATTTCTCCTTTTGAAACTAGACTTAAATACCTTTCATCCAAATATAACTTCTCTTCATAAAATATACTTCTTTTGAGACAAATAATCTGATAGATTTTGGTCTCTGTAATCTGGCCAAACTAAGTACTCTTTCTCCTTTTGCCAGCATGACCATTGACTCTTCCAAGATCAATATCTCCATATAAAAAACTCAGATCGAGAATTGGTTGAATAGGTAAGAAAATAGACTTACATATCTTTCTTTTGATATATAATTCTCTGTATAAAGTTTCGTTCTTGATAACATAAAATGGCTCGAAAGTTGAAGTTTTTTGCTACTGCTTGAACCTCTCTTGCAGTCTGACCTTTGCTGCTTCAAATATCGATTTCTTTTTGTAGAAAACTCCGATAGCCAAATTTCATTTTGCGTTGGAAAGTAGACTTGAATATCTTTTCATAAATATATAATATGCAATAGGAAAAGTTCTGTATAGAGGTGAAAACGCAAAGCAAACAACAGGTATAGGGACTGCAAAGAAAAAAGAAAGATACGAACTTAAACTACTAGAGATAATAGATTAGAAAATGATCGCATTATCTCTGTGGGTTGACCGAATCAACTCACAAAACCTGCTCTGATACCATGTTGAATTTATGGAAAAGAGAAAAACTTCATTGACTTGATGTAATCAGAGTACATGAACCCCTATTTATAATAGAGAAAAGTAGTAAAGTCCAATTACAATTAAACTACCCTTGTCCCAATTACACCCAAACTCTAACATTTAAAGATAAGTCCTAACATAATTGAATAATTCAACATAAATAGAAGACTAACATAACTAAAACCCCTTGAAACTGAGATTTTCCTGTGAGACCTCCTTTTGTGAGACTCTTGTAAGACTCCACCATATTAATTCTAGTTCTGTGAGACTACTTACTTTGAGAGTCGTGTAAGAGGCTTCCATATCTTCTCTTCAAAAATATCTTATAATTTATTTATTTTATTCTTTGCCACTAGTTGATCCAAATTCTTGATGATCTTTTTATTTATAGACATTTTCATTAGTTGTGCCTTAATAACTTGTAATAGTCATCGGATAGAATCGCCTTCATGGTTTATCTGTGGAAAATTCTTTGAGTTAGGCTTAAAGAAAAGAGATCATTTCTTCAAGAGTAAGCAGGACCCAGTAAGTGGCGTTTTGAACTTCTGAAACACAAGTAATATTAAAATACTTTTTTGCAAGGTGGCTCAAGGATTTTGTTTAAACCAAGTCTTACAATATGTTGGTAATGATTCTCTGGATTATCAGTTTCTTATTCGAAATTAAAAGATGGAGATAATATCGTATTTGTCTGGAGGCTATGCGTTTAGTTTTTATTTTTCATAATGATTAGCTTTGTTAATAATATTTGGAAGCAAGTTTTTCTAGTCTGTTGTGGAGGTGGAGTTCTTTTACTTTGTAAGATGTATATTTTCCAAGTTGTCACTCATTTTATTTTAAAAATGCTTTGATTCTATATCCTGCATGAAGATAATCATGGTAAACAACATATGTGTTAAAGTATCATATATGCATTTCTGGTAGTGTAACCTTCATTGAACATGGAAACAAGCAGTATTTATTTAAAGATTAGCAAAGAATATCTATTTGGCTTGTAACATTTTGAATTGATGTATAATGATATGTACATTTGACCTTAAGCTTGTAGTATTTTCTGCCCTAGTAAGACTTTTATATATTAGGCTTTAAGGGCATTTAATTCAATAGATACAGTCATTGTGTTGCCTTTTTTTTCTTCTTATCCCGCTGTTTTATAAACAGGTTAGGAGAGTAATGGAAGGGAATCACCGGATGGGAATGGTATAAGTCTTACTAGTTCTTTTCTTATCTTATTTTATTTTTTAATTTTTTAATTTTTATGAATTTGAAAGTGAGACACTTAATATTGTTTCTGAATATATTCTTCTTCTGAATGTAGGTTGTCATTGATTCCTCAACAGGTTTCCTAGCTGATTATGCTTGTGAAGTGGAAATAACCGAGTGGGTTCTACTCTTTATGTCTGTAATTCCTTACTGTCCCATTTCTACCTTTCACTTGAGCTGTTTTTTGTATTCATGCAGGTTTGAGCCACTTCCAGATGGACGATTTTACTTAGAGGTGCACGGGTGCATTTAATATTTTTAAACACTAATGCTTTTTGTGCATATTACATCAATTTTCCTGAATGACCACATCATCTCTGCTGATTGATGGGTTCTTCCCCATAAAAAATGTCCATCACAGATGATTTTTTTACTTTTGAGTTAATTTGTAATGAAGATGATGAAATGGAAAATGGTTAAAGTTCAGTTTAGTTCCATCCCAAAATGACTAGTTGGAGTTAGAAGGCCTTTGTCCAATTAATAACTGTGAAATTGGGTCCAAGGCCCAATCCAAAATGACTAGCCAACTTAGGAAACCTCTTTCTCAATTAATAAACTTAAGATTTTTGTACTCACTAATCCATGTGGGACTATTCTTTAACATTCCCTCTCACGTGTAGGCCCTCTTTTGTGGCTCTATAAGTGGATAATTTAGGTGTAGGCCCTCTTTTGTGGCTTTACAAATGGATAATTTAGGTGTAGGACCACATATGAGTACCTACTCTGATACCATGTGAAGTTGGGTCCAATGCCCATCCCAAAATGACTAGCCAACTTAGGAAGCCTATTTCCCAACTAATAAACTCAAGATCTTTTGTACTCACTAATCTGTGTAGGACTATTCCTTAACAATAATAACATAATTTTTCTTGATATTAATCCATTTGGGATTATTTCCCTAACATTGCCCTTATGTCCTGGCTTACTCATATGGACAAAGGGTTTGAGATGTGAACAATGCAAATGGGGTATAAATTACATGACTTTAACATAGTTAATTCTCTTCACGATGAGGAAGAGAATGTTAAAGTGGAATCTTTGAGATATCACAGTGAAAGATTAGCAATTTCGTTTGCTTTGATTAATACGCCACCAGGGTCTCCAATAAGAGTCATGAAGAATTTGCGTGCTTGTCATGCTGCTATTAAGTTGATCTCAAAGATTATGCAGAGAGAGATTACTGTCAGGGATTCGAGCAGGTTTCATCATTTTAGAGATGGATTTTGCTCATGTGGGGATTTCTGGTGAACTATTATTCCTGTTGGAGATTGCTCTTGCTCTTAGTTATTGCTAGAAGATTCGTCATCCAACTTCTTTGGGACAGGATTCTCATGAATTCCTCAAGTTCTTTTCCCCATAACATTTGCAAACATCTCACTTTTGTTTTGGATGCTGATGCAAGTGAAAAGTGATGTGACAAATCTCAGGATTTGAAAATATGGAGCCTATGTGGGGAATTCTTATCTGGCCATGAAACTTGAACAGGCGCTTTCAGTGCATATAAAATTTAGTTTTATACATGTGTCACCCGATCCAGATTCTATGTTTTAGAATAACCGTTAAGGTTTAAGATATTATATTGATGAAGTGCTATCCAGAGCCTATGAGAAAATAAGCTGTTGATTGGACCGCGTTCCATTTTTTGGTGGGAAAAAAATCTCTGCTATCAGAATTTGGTTCAGGCAGGTGAATGTTGATTTCATCGAGAGTTGGAAAAATTACATGACTTTCTCAAGAATACAAGACTTCTTATTTTGATACTATGTTAAAGTTGGATCTTATCCATCCCAAAACAATTAACTGAAGTTAAAAAATCTTTCCCAACTAATAACTGTATGATTTTTCTTGATATTAATTTATGTGAGATCATTCCACTAACAGCGTACAGTTTCTTTAACTGATGTACGTTTATCCATTTGAGATTGTATGTAGGTTGAAGGTCGGAGAAGATTTCATATCCTTAGATCGTGGGATCAGGATGGGTAAATCCTTTTTGTAGCCAACTCACTTTCGTGATCTTGTTGACCGAAATTTTTGTGCCTCTTTCACTGTTACTGCCTGTTGTCTTTTTATTGTATAGGTACCGTGTGGCACAAGTTGAATGGGTTCAGGACATCTGTCCACCAGAAGGGACCACTGAAAGGGATGATGTAAGCAATTTACCATCTTTTTGTTGTATCTAATTTATCAAACATGTACCAATATTTCACACGACAAATGCACGTTTGCTACTGATCTCGTGTGCACTGCGGCATTGTCCTTAGGTGGTTCTTCCACTATATAATGCCAGTAATCTAGATAGCTCCTTTTTGTAAGCCTCTCAAGGGGCTAGATTTTAGTTAATGACCTTCTTACATTCATGCCAGCGGTTGATTTAAGATTTGGGTTGTCGGCCATGTAGAGATATTGCATCTAAAAGCAGATGGTCATTCAAAGCTTCTGGAAGCTCCTAGCTTGTTTGCATTCAAAGTGAAATCTCCAGACTTCTTGCAGTCAGTTCGTTTGGATCTGGGATCAACTTCCAGTATGCCTGCCCTCTGTGGTTCGAAATAGAGAAATGCATTTAACATTTTTAAATTACAGAAATACTCATTGTAATTGGAATCTCATTCCTAGATCAGCCAACTCTTTGGCTGATAAATTGGCAAAGTTTGGAACTTCCCAACAATCTCTCATTGTTTGGGAAGGTTTCCCTGCCTCCTTTGTAAATTACTCTTTTGAGCCTTTGTCTTAATTAAAATCAGTGTCAAAAAAAAAAAAAAAAAAACTACAGAAATACTAATTTTGTGGTGTGTCTTGTCTGATGTGTTCTGGTCTGAGCTCTGTTTCTATGGTGTTAGTTTTGCTGTGGATTTCTGTATTCTATTTTCCTTTTTTTACCAGTGATGCAAATTATATCTACTAAAAACTCTTCATAATTTTCCAGTAAAGGATTTATTAAGGGTTTGAGGGGTTTCTAGTTTGACTTCTTGGGTTAAGCCTATCTAGTAATTTGGACTGTTTTGTGTGTAATCAATATTCTGAACAAAGGCTGCATAAGATTCTCAGATAACAAAGCACTTTGGGAATATGCTGTTACATGCAGTTATTGTTTGTGTCAGAATTTCGATGTGTACCTTCTCAGTGGTTGGCTATTCATTGGTTTTTTTATCATTTAAGATCTGTTTGCTTAGCGAGAAATTGATTAAACATATTGCATTTATAGTCTATCTGGTGATGATATCTTGACACATGTTTATGTATTATTGTTAACAGTTAAACCTAATGGCTGCGGGAGCAGCAGAACTGGCTCGAACATGGATACAGCGGATGAAGGATGCAACAAGAACAGGTAACGCAGTCGATGATACTACTGCTTTGTAATTCTTGGAAAATGTGGTCATTTTCTCTGAGAGAAGGAAAGGGTTATCGGTCAGATCCCTTTTTCTTCTTTCGTAGCTTTATAGCTATTCTGAGTTCCTTTCAGCTTTTGTAACCATTTTTTTAACAGCAGTAGCAACATGTAGTTGCCTATTACCAGTTAAAATACTTGACAAGGACTCGATTTGCAGAAAGACTGAGACGGATGGATCTACCTTCAACTGAGGGGATGCCCAGGCCACAGGATCCTGAGCGCTTCAGTTTCTGGGTATGATTCTTCACTGTCATTTATAGTATGTGCTATTCTTTGCTAGGGAAGCTCTGGCATTAATCTAAAACATCTTTTTCGATTTTTTGAATCTGTTCTTGCAGCTAGTCAACCTTTTGAACTTAAGGCCCTCTGATAGATTGGAACTCTTGAGGCTAAGGGATACACGTGAGGTATATAATTTACCTCCATAACTGGCTGCTAATATCAGTTATCGACCTATTTTGTTATAGCTGGTATGGGCTACATCTGTCATAGGTGATGAATCATCTGTCTGCTAACATCTTGAGTCAGATGAAACATTATGTGATGCTATCGTGCATTGTTAATGCTTAGTATAAGAATAAGGTTATATAAAAAGTTAAAAATAAGGTTATTTATGTGTTTATTATAGTAAGCATGTTTTCTCTAAACCACAATAATACAGATACCAAATAAAGTGTCATTAAACTGCTTAAAAGAATGTCATCAAGTGATCAAACCTCTGATTAATTTTATTTTATTTTAAAGAAAAAGTGATCACACCGTGGGTATCTGTTAATATTGATCGCACCGTGGGTACCTAAATTTTATCCTCGATTAGTTCAATTAAGCTTAGGATCTGAGTTTAATTTTTTTAGTATAATGCTCCCACATAATTAATAATATAATCCAAATTAATAACAAAAAGCAGTTTTTAAGTGATCTAAGTTAATACTATTTGGTTTCATATAGCAGAATATTTTGGTCTAGTAATTGATTAAATTAAATGATTAACTGATTTTTGACTCGTTATGTGTATTTTACTTTTACTTAAATTTTATATATGTACTTGAAAAAGTAGTACAGAGATTATGAGTCAGGTTTTTGTTTTTGTTTTATGTTTTATATTTTGAAGTTATAACATTTTTTCACTGATGTTTTGGATCAAATATGAGAAAATTGTCTTGCTCCGTTCAATGCTGGGTGTTGGCCGGATATGCATTAGTAGGTGGGTAGTATCAACAGCAACACAGCTCCCCATGGTTAACCTTGTTATTCTTTTGTTTACGTGTTATTACTGCAGAGAATATCTCGTGGCCTTATCCTACTTAGAGCTGAAGAGCAAGGCTGTCGAGTGCAATGATAGTGAACCCATCAGAATACGTTCACTCATCAATTTACAGATATGTTACACATCAATTCGTGTATATTTATTCTTTTCATCCCACTCAATTGAGTGGACTTAAAATTGTTTTATTGTCTTTTCCATGAGAAGCCAATTTAGAAAAAACAACTTCATTTTGCCCAGCCAATTGAAAGTGGAAAATTGTTATTCTTTCTGGTTATTTTAACTGGTGATGAAGGCAGGTATGATACTGACAAGACAAAAAGATTCATATTAAATGATACTAGATTGCTCAACTGGCTACAACTAGTGAGCACTGCAGGCTTGGGTTGTTTATCAGGTTCATCATTCGGCTTACTAACGCTATTATCTCAATTAAAAGTTCTAGTCTATGCTTTGTTTGGGCCAGGTGAATGCTTTGCTTTCTGTTGCTCGTAGTAGTACCTATGCAAACGGAGGTGAGGGTAGTTTGTAATTGATGCTTTGTTGATGTAGTTGTTTCAATACATGTGAATATCTTCTTGTAAGATGGTTCTAGTGCTTGTCAGGAGTTGTTACTTATCCTAAGGTTTTATATAATGTAGTTCTAGCTTTGATGATCACAAAAGGGTAGTTTGATGAGTGTGACTAGATATAATACTTTTTAACAATCGCCTGTGGTGTTTGACAAGATGATCGATAATTTTGCTGGATTTGTCTCTTACTTTTGTTTACTATATATTTTTATTGTTAAGTCATGCATATTGAGGGTAATTTTATAATTGTAAAACAGGGTTCATTAGTTGAGTTTTTTCCCTCTTTTCTTCTAGCGTTTTCTCTTCTCTCAATTGAATTCTCCTCTCTTCTTCTATTTTCTCAAACTCAAACTTCTGCTTGCTGTCCTTCTTCGTTACTCATAATAACTCGGAAGGATTTATAGATAAACCTTAAAATATAACTTAGTGTCAGAGTAGAGGTTCTAGGGTTACCACTCAGTGGGCTGTCTTGTCAAGAACCAAAGGATCATCAGCCATGACTACTGAAAAGACATCATCGGTTGGCGGGAGTAAGTTTTCAAATCTTCATTTCACCAAATTTTGATGATATTGAGCAAGTGAAACTAACCGGTTAAGTAGATTTGAACAAATTTCAAGTTGTTACAATGCCTCTCAGAAAAGGGAAAATCCAGAATTCCAGAATCCGGATGCCCAAGCAAGCATAACGAATACTGGTTTGCCGATGCCAGCATCCAAATGCCAAAACCAATGAGTTCTAAAAGTTTTTGGCATCCAAATATCCAAGCCCCAAGGCAAAAGTGCATTTACAAGCAGCCGTTTCTACTTAAACTTCCATCTCCAATCGATGGCATATTTATATAAAATTTTTCCACTCTAACCGACCCATTTGCAGTCGTATGGTTTTCCCTGTGGACTCTCTCGACTTAGGCACTGACATCGACCCAAATCCTTACGCCGATCACCATGCCCTGCCGTCGTTTCCCTCTTCCTTGTTCGTTTCCAACTAGTAGATAGCATCGCTCTCTGGCTTCCTTGTTCCTTGTTCGTTTCTTCCTCCACTCCCGAGTACTCGTAGTCTGTTGTCTACAAATATTGGGTATGCTAACTTCTTGATTTTTGTTCTTTTTTGTTTTTTGTTCTCAGATTTGAAAGGAGTGGTTGTGCGGTCGCCTGCGAGCTTTCGGAGGAAAACCTTCTCTCGTCCTCTTTTCTTCTTCTTTGTTTTTCTTTTACGCCGCTTCTCTGTTTCCTTCAGAGATCCGTGACAGAGGAGAGGAGCAGGTAGTCAGGCACCTCACATTTTCTTGTCTCTCGCCTGTGTTTTTTTCTTGCTTTTATTTGTCCGCTTCCTTGAGAAGAGATCCGGGGACCCTTTCTGTCTCTAATCCAAGTTTTTTTTCTTCCTTTTTTCTCTTATTCATTTATTATCAACTTTTCCTAGGCCATAAATTCTAACAAACACCATCATTGATTTTAGAAGGACTTTAGCCTAATCGATGAAGTGTCAATTAAATTGGGGATTTCGGCTTCAAATTTCGGTACTCGAATAGAAAATTTCGTTCAACTCTTGGCAATGCTTCTGCTTCATCACATTAGGTTTAGGAGAGGTGAAAGTCGCTACTGGTTATTTTCTCCGTTACCGTTCTTTGGTTTAGGAAAATGCAGTTTGAAATCGACCGAGATCTTATCTCTGCTTGGAATCGAAATGAACAAATCGTTTGCGCGAAACAAATAGTGGGTATGACAGGAATGGAGCAATTCCTTTGGAGCCAATTGAGTTTCCGAGTGGTTGTCTGGTTTCGGTGAATGGGAAAAAAAATTTGCAGGGGAAAGGCTTCTCAGTTTTTTCTAATTTCAATCAAATGCACCATTCATTAAGAATAGTAAACAAATGTCATTCAGTTTTCCCTGTTTCAACCATTCCCCGCATAAAGCTCTGCTTTGATGGTGCCTCCACACTGTCAGTAAAACTCTGAACCGACAAATACAGAAACCAAGGCGAGGAACATCGTTTCGTCCTCCCCTCTCCCTCTCGGCGCTAGCAGGAGTCGATGACAAGTCCCCCGGCGTCCGACACGGTGAGGCTGTGGTTGTGCTCGCCTTCGTAGGTGACGATCAGCATCGAAGGATCATCGAGCGCTCGTTCCACATGTTTGCGAGCTGGGCATCCTCTTACGCTTGAACATTTATAGTAACCCCTGAAAAATGAAATTTCATGCAACAGAAAAAAGGATTCAGCTCCGATTTTTGAACTCGGATAATGGATCGACGAGCCCGACGAGGGGATGATAAACTTGTAGATACATAGACAGCAAGAAAGAAACGGAAACGAAAGCGGAGATGGATTTCTGGAGCAGAGACGATACCTAGGATGTGGAGATCCTTTGATTGGTTTTTGCCCGTATTTTCTCCATGAGAACTCATCGGACGGAATATCAGCCATCTTCAAACTAATTGCAGGAACTCTTATCGTTCTCTTTACCCTCGATTTCCTACATGTCCAGACAAATCCCAAGTTAGGAGTCAACCTAGCAAACCAATAATCGTCGAAGCTTCTCAAATTAATGAATGAAATGGAGTAAACTTTTCAACCTCTTTTTTGAGCAATGGCAGCGGCTCCCGCTGGATGCACCGCCGCACTTCACAGAAAAATCCTCCGATTTAGAGCTGCACTTTCGTCTCAACAAAGAACTTGACAGAGGAGGTCTTCCCGTGGAAAGATTCACAATCTGGAAATCCGACTCCTCCGTGTCGCCGGTCAACGAAGACACGTGCGAGTTTGCCGCGGAAAGAGGCGGCGACGTGAAAGGCGCTGGGGTCGGAGGAGGGATGCGCTGGATAGGAGTCGGACAGTATACCTTACAAGGCGTCTGTCGGGGCATTCCTCCCTGTTCTACCCCCTGTATCGGCTCATCCACCTGAGGAAACGGAAGCGGGCCCCGCCGGAACCTTGCGTGACCCGTCCTGGTCCGACCCAGTAACGAGATCATCCTCTTGAACTTGGCCACCGTGTCCATCTCCCCGGCCACCATCGCGTCCGTCGTCGTCTGCTGCGAGAGCAACCTGAGGAGCTTCTCCATGCTCTGAATCCCCGCCGTCGCCGCTTCCTGCACTGCATTCTCTTCCATCCCTGCCGTAGGATTCCCGCTCCTAAAAGAACCCATCATCAGATCCACCGCCATGGAACACCAGTCTTCAACGACACTCACAGCATGGATTGCAAGCGAAGAGGAATGAGACTCCTTGGAGAAAAAGCAAAAGGCAAAGAGAGGCGGCAATGATAAAAGGGATTGGAGTCAAAGCTCTCTCGCCACTCTAGGCATCGGAGGACTGACATCTCGCTTCTGTCCAACTGCCGTCCAAGGATAAAAACCAATAAATATTCGCTTACGTCATTCGGTTGACCAAATTTACTAGAGGGGGTGAGATCGTACCGTTGGATGGTGGCATCCAGCTCGGGTTTGACCAAGCCATAGGCGTCTCCTTAAATCCGAGACGTCTCGGCCGATACGGCCTGCATGACGTAACTTTCTACAACCGAAAACCAGATACGTGTTCACGTTTTTCTTCGCCACCTGCCGACTGTTGTCCGGCCACGTCAGAGGAAAGCGACGGCGCAAGGCACGCGTGAGAAATTGAAGATCCGTCTTTGACTTTTCTCCGGCGGGTATGAAAATATTGTTCCAAATCACAAAAATTATCTAAGAGGAATCAAACAATTTTCATTTTCATCTACCCTAAAGTCCTGATTAAAAAAAAAAAAAAAAAAAAAAAAAAAAAAAAAAAAAAAAAAACACTACTTGACACAAATATATGAATTTCAACCATATTACTCAGTTTATTTCCTGATGTTCTTAAGGGAGGGTTAGTGCACATGACTCAGGACATCATGATCTTCATACGCATTAAGTAGTTCATGTCCTGATGTCATTAAGGTGCGCCGAAATTCATGTCATATACATGAATATACATGACTCAATAGTTCATATCTCAAGAGTAAAAGGCAGAAAGTGTTTTTCACCCGATTTTGAGAATCATTTACATGACTCTCGCGTGGGCTCTCTCTGGCTCAGACTGTCTCACTCATTTCTCCTCATTTCGTTCCCGCAGTCCCTTTGTCGTCTCCCTGAAGCCCGAGCACTTTGCTCCCTCTCTCGTCTCCGTCGTCCCTCTCCACTGCCTCCACCTCTCACTGCGAACGTCCTCCCGACGTTCTTCTCCTTCTCGGACTCGCTCTCCCTCTGAACCTCCCGCTCACTTCTCCCTCTCTCTTATCTCTCTGTCTCTTCTCCCTCTCTTCTCCCCTTCGGTATCTCACTCCCTTCTCCCTCACGCTATTATTTTTCCCCCCAAAAGACCTTTCAATTTCTTACGATTTCTCCTGTTTAAGTTTCGGTTTTCTTCAATTTTGACATTTGGGCTTCTCGGCCTCCCTCTCTTCTCCCTCTCTGCATACCGTCGGAGCGCTGCCTCTATCGGCATTGCCCGTCACCGTCACCGTTGCCGTTGCCCGCTGGCTCGCCCCTGAGGAAGACGACAATAGTTTAAAACTATCGTCATCAAAATCATTAATATATGAATTTTATTTATAAAATAATTATTTTTATTTATTTAATACATTTATTTTATAATTACTATATTAAAAATAGTGATTTAATAGTCATAATTAAAATATTTTTAAAATAAATATTTGATAAATTATTTTGGCATAATTATCCGATTGTTATAGTTAATTAAGTCAATGGTTTTAAATTTTGTGATAATATATTATTAATTAATAATACATAAAATATATTATGTACAAATATATAGTGTGTTAAATTTATGATTAGATCAATTTTTTCTCTTAAATTATTCATTTTTAGGTTAAAGTATATCATATGTTATTAATAACTCCACGTATTACTTTCATTTTTTTATTTATAACGTTATTTATTTATTATTTGTAATTAATGATGTGCTATTTCATTGGCTCATGTAATTACCATATTAATGCATAATAAAATATCTAATTCAATTAATAAATATATTAATATATTTAATTATACATTAAATAATTTATTCGTGTAGTAATAATGGTTGTTTTACCTAATTTGGGGTTTAAAGATTATGTTGTAATTAAGTGTATTGTAAAGGTTTAGTGATTCTCTTGTTTTCTATGTTTTTCTCATGTTGGGGCACTAACACTGAAAACTGTTTTCCAGTGCACATGAAGTCGTCAATACTAATACCAAGTGCAAAGATGATTTTCATGTACATGACTGACATGATCTTCATGTTGGACATAAACTTGATTTTCATGTATCCATTTGGGGGACTAACCCCTGGAGCACCAGTGTTCAAGTCATGTAGATGAATAAGATGAATCCAAAAATTATCTCTACTACGGTTTAATTTTAGGAATCTGGTTTTCGCACTATTTTTTAAATCAACCAGATGAAGCAGGCGTTGTGCTTCGAACCCCCTCGTAGATTTTAATTTTTTTGGCTATCTCTCCCACATTCGTCACTCTCTCGGTCTCCTTCTCTCATCTCTTCTTCCTCTGAAATTTCTCCATGTCGCTTCTCCCTTCTCCCTCACGACCTCCCTTTTGCTTTTCCCTCTCTATTCTCCCTCACCAGCGCTTGATAGACACTAACCCTCCTCCTCCCCCCCCTTGCCCCTTGGATGCCTCATCTCGCACAACATGCAAAACTTTTACGTGGGGATTGTTATTAAAAAAAACTTGCAAAATCTATTCTCAAACTGCTTTTCCTTATACAATAATACATAAAAATATATAGTATGTTAAAGTTAGCATTTGATCAATTTTTCTATTTAATCGTTATTTTTTATGTTTATATCATATGTTATTAATAAATTAATAACTTAACTTATTATATTTATTTTTTTATTTTTAACGTTGTTTTTTTATAATTAATCATGTGCATAGTTAATTGGCTCATATAAAGTGCAATCATTAAATAATATAATATCTAATTTAATTAATTAGTATACTAATATATTTTAATTATACATTAAATTATTTATTCGTATAGTAATCATATTTATTTTACCTAATTTAGGGTTTAAGTATTATGTTTTAATTATTAATTATCTTATTTTTTATATTTTTCTTAGGGCAATAGAAATTGTTTTCCCGTGCACGTAAATGAAGTAGAATGTATGTATTGTAACCCTTCTTTATTAAATTAAGTTTGAACGGGTGAATACTGAGACGCAGTACCATTGCAAGTCCTAACAGTGATGCGGTGCAGCAGAAGTCAGAACGCCTGGCGGCAACTTTTCTTGAACGTGCAGTCGCATAAATGACAAGGCGAAGCTGATACCCGTTCTGCAAAAATTCGAACTCTGCCTTCTTGTTTCTAGTGCTGGGACGTGATCGACGACTGACTACACACAACTTTCCCTGCGGCCTGAGGACCAGTACGGGTATAGAGGCCTGTGATCGAGATGTTTTTTTATTGAAGCATATCTGTTGGTGATCTTTAGAGGAACTTCTTTGTTCAAGAATGGCTCGGGGCGGTCAGGCTTGCTTACGCAGGAAGCCTCAGTTCTTCAAAATTCTTTTTGGAGATTTCTCCAAGCAACTGGTGAGTGTCTTTATGCTTGAAATTCTTGGAAGATAATGTACAAACCTCGGTTCTGAATTGTGCCGGCAAAATGCATACTGCTACTGCAAGATGAAGAGAATCTGAATCCCTAACCTTCTACGGTGGAGGCGGAGAGAGGGATGAATTCGAACTTTCAAGTCTAGGTTGCTTTAAGATTTCGGTTATCGGTTCACAGAAAGTGAAGCACTCTGCAAAATTATCTAGAATGTGTGGAATGCACTTCTTTACATTTGTTCTTGTATCGTTCTTAAGTATAATGCCATAGATATTTTTGTTGAAATCTTGTATTATGATCTATGGTCGCGTTATATCATGCTATCAGTTAAAACATTGTCCCGAGGGGTTAGTGCCCCCAGACAATGATGTCCAGGGAGACTTTGATCTCCCTGAAATTAAAGTATCCAGTATTGAAGTTTCTGACTATAAATTTCCTGTTAGTGAATGTTTCCTGAAAGAAAATATTTTTTATTAGTGAACTGCTGGGTTTAGGTAGTTAAACCAAGAGATTCTAATACCCAAATGGACTTTTAAGACTTCATAAGAATTATTTAAACTTGTGAATCACAAATATAAACACTTAGGTGGATTAGATAGGTGCAGATCATTCCAGCTGAGATTCAGCACCAAAGACTTAAATGTAGCTGCTGCTCTCCAATAAAGATTAAAGTATGATAGATGGAACAACACCGTGACTAACTCTGTAGGAACAGAAAACGCATCAAGATGAATTGAGTCATAGTATAGGGTTGCTGAACCAGTGCAATGCTACATTGCAGATCCTACATCCACTTCATGGTTTCGAAAATTAGGCTAAAATGTGCCTGAGACGGTTTTGAGACTTCCTAAAAAGAAACTGTACATTTCCTTTGGACCAAATTGATAGACATTTTGAACAATATTACCATTTGTTCAGTGTGAGCTGCTTTTTATGTTTAGTGACAATCCAAGTGTAGGTGCAACTACACTATTTAGAACCAAGCAACATCACATAAAACACTGGACGAGTCAAAAAATATTAAAAGTAATGTGAATTTCACAAAATAACTAGAAACATGTGTCTTGTGCTTGAGCCAAAAAGAAAAGGACAACCTTCAACTCTTTGCATAATTGGATGCATATGTTTGCAACAAGATGGACTTGCAAAATCTGAGGTGTGGGAGAGATTAGGGTTTGCAGACTTCTCTATCTTATAATTACATAAATACCTTTAGACAACTAATACAAAATAATACACTTTTTTTTTAATTCATATGACTAAAATGCCCCTAATTGATGACAGAATAGCATTGAATGATAGAATTACCCCTAGAACCTTAAACCTCTCGACAATCCCCCTCAAGTTGGACATTTATCAAGTAAACCTAGCTTGTTACATAACATAGTAAGTTATTTTTTGGAAGTCCCTTGGTGAGTATGTCTTCAAGTTGATCAAAGGATTTCACATGTGGGATAGATATTTTTGCACTCATCACTGCTTCTTGGATGAAGTGATAACTCACTTTTTTATGCTTCGTCCTTTTAGGGAGAATAGGGTTGCTAACAATAAAAATAGCTGTTTTAGTATCACTGAACTACTCCTGAGTCTTTTGAATAAGAAATCCAATTTCTGCCATAAGAGCCTTGACCGACATTTACAAACTGTATATGTCATAACTCTATACTTTGTCTTTGCACTTGATCTACCCAATTCAATTTATTTGTTACTGTTCCATGTTACAAGGTTCCTCCTAACAAATGTGCAGTAGCCACTACTAGATCTTGCCTATCAAGGTTGAAATCGGCATTTTCTGCATTGGGATAACCAACTACATCTAAGTGCTTATAAAGCGTATTCTTTAAACGCATTGCTGGAGTACCTTTTGGATACTTCTAGATCTATGTTATTACTTCATAATGCACTTGCGGAAGACCTTCTAAACTGACTTACCACGCCAACAACATAAGAAATGTTTGGACAAGTTATAGTGATGCATAACAGTTTTCTATCTAACTTTTGTACTTTACCTTTGGATTATCTACATCATGCAACTCAAGGCTTGAATCTTTGGGGTATTTGCTAGGTTGGCACCTAAAATCTAGTCTATTCAACAAATCAATGATATATTTCCTTTGAGAAAGCACAACTTCTTTTCTTTGAGCCACCTTTATACCAAGAAAATACCTTAATTTGCCTAAGTCCTGTGTCTAAAAATTCAGTTTAAGAGACACCCCTTAGTATCCTCAATTCCAACTTTGTCACTCTCAGAAATTGTTAAGATCACAATGCCATTTTCTCTTCAATCTAGTTACAGTCTAGCCTTTACATATACAATTAAGATCATAATGTCATTTTCTCTTTTGCGCATTGTCGAGTGTAGTGCTAGACTGTAACTAGATTGAAGTATTAAGTGTTGCCTAGAAAGATTAGATCAGTTACTTAAGTACTTTAAGTTGTAGCTATTGAGTGGGAAAAAGTCCCATGTTGAGAAGTGTTAAGAAAAAAATGATTGGGTTGTATGGTTGAGCAATAGGTCTCCTAAGTGGCTTGTCGTTTTAGGATAAACCAGGCTCAACCCAATAGTTGTATCAAAGCAGATTGAGTGTATGGGCTAAGTCCCTGTGTGTGATCCTAGGTTATTTGTGTTGTGGGCTTCATGAGGTAGAGCTAGGTTGTTTGTGTGTTGTGGCCACATCGCAAGCCTATTATGTACGCTTGGATTTGGAGGAGAGTGTTGAATGAGAAAAAGTCTACATTGAGAAGTGTTAAGAAAAATGATTGGGTTATAAGGTTGAGCAGTAGGCCTCCAAGTCAATTTGGGATAAAACCATACTCAACTCAATAATAGCCTTATAGGAAGAGTAAAATGTCCTTTAACTTTTGAGTTATGTTATTTTTGGAGAGGAGTTGATCATTTGACCCTGATCTAATTGTTAATGAAGTCGTTCGATGTCACTTTTCTTCTTATTAGCTTTCCGTGAGCTTCTTCCATGATCTCCGAGTACTAAAAAGGTGTTGTTTAACCTATTCTTCCCTCTTATTCTCTTCTTCTTCTTTTTTCCCCTTCCTTATTCATTTGTGATAGAAATTTCCTTGTAGATCTCTATTGTAGACCTCTAATGTTCATCTTTTCCTATCCTATCAACCTCTAATGTCTATCTCCCATCTTTGGATGATTATTTACTACTTTCTACCCTCTCTATGAGCTTGATCGAGTCTGAGAAGGTTCCTAAGGTCTGATAATGTTTGATAGAAATCTTGGGAAGATAATAATGAAAGTTTGTTTGATCTATATTCCTTGGCTTCTTCAGAATGAACGTAACAATAGGATTTTTCGACAAAGAGTTTCTCATTGGACTCATCTTGGAAAGCAAGCACTTTCTCAAATTATTATTTGGCTGAAGTCTCTAGATTTATTCAAGGATATTTGTAGAAATTCTTTGAGAACTTCTTGGACTCAAGTTGTGAGACTCCACAGCTCTTGTCTTCCAACTATGGCCGAAGGGATACGGCCTGAACTTGATGTCATAAAACTCAATTGTGGTGCTTCTTCTCTTGGAAACCCTGGTCCTTTGGGTATTTGAGTGTTTAGAGACTCACCTGGCCAGATTCTTGCATCCTATGTGAATCCTATTGGTAATTCGAATTTCACAACAGATAAATTACTTTGCCGCTTTCATGGACCTCTTCTTACTAAAGGAAATTCTAAAAGTGTCATCAGCTGGTGTTTGGGGAACAAAGCACCTTGGCGTCATTACTGTAATTTTTGTAAAATTCAGGTCCTTTTTGTTCTTGGATTCATGTTCCTAGGTCAGCTAACTATTTTGCTAAAGAGAGGATTTTCCTTCAATCTCTCATTGTTAGAGATCCTCTCTCTTGATTTCTCTTTTTTTTTTCTCTTGGCTTTTAATATACTCGTTTTTTCTCAAAAAAACAAAAAAAAAGTTCAGCTGTTTTTGATTGTTGTGAATGTCTTTGTTGATTAAGCTGGGTGAAGTGTGTCCTCTAGTGCCTGTTTAAGGTGTTTTCTTAAGAGTTTACTACAAGCATATATTTGGGGTGGAAGCCTACTCTAATACCATTTAGAAGTTGCGCCCAAGGCCCATCCTAAAATAGCTAACTAATTTAAGAACCCTCTTTGCCAATTAATAAACCTAAGATTTTTTACTCATTTTGTTCTTTTAGATAAATGGTGTAAGCAGCTAGGTCCAAGGCCCATCCCGAAATGACTAGCCAAGTTAGGAACCCTTTTTCTCCATTAATAAACACAAAATATTTTTAATCGTTTTTTCACATCGAACAATTCTTTTCAAAAGCCTTCCTCATGTCTTAGCCTTTTCTTCTGGATTCCACTACACGTGGACAAGCTGGGGTGGAAGCCTACTCTGATACCATTTAGAAGTTGCACTCAAGGCCCATCCTAAAATAGCTAACCAAGTTAAGAACCCTCTTTTCCAATTAATAAACTTAAGATCTTTTTACTCATTTTTTTATGTAGGACAATTTCAATAAATGGTATATGCCCAAACCTAAATATGCTTAACTATTTATTGACATATATGAATGCAAAGTTATCTATGTTGTTGAAAACAAACCCATGGGTTCTGCCCATAAAAATCTCACAAGTAATTGATAAATGGATTCTTTTGTGTTTTTTATGGGGAAACTTTTCCATTGACAAGTTAAATAACAGTATTTCTTGAAATGTAAGGAAAATATTTTTTTTTCAAATGATGCTGTAAGGAAAATAATATTATTATCATCAAATCAGATAATGTGTTGAAATATTATTGCAGAGGATACCCAAAGCCTTTCTGAAGCACATATCACATCAGAATTCAAAAAGAGCTATTTTAGAGGTTCGGAGTGGTTGCCGTTGGCATGTGAAAATGAGTAAAGACAGCATGTACCTGCAAGATGGATGGGCTACCTTTGTGAAAGACAACTCCTTAGAAAGAACCAATTTTCTTCTGTTTAGTTATGAAGGTAGCTTGCATTTCAAGGTCTTCATTTTCGATGAAACTGCATGTGAGAGACAAAATTCCATGACTGCAAAGAGTTGTCAGGAATCGGTACAAGTAAGGGGTAGACGGGAGATAGTTTCTTTGGGTTTTGATCATCTCTCACAACAAAAATCTTGCAGAGGCTTGAAGAAACCGCATAACTATTGTGGTTCAGTCCCAGGTAAGTAGAGGTATCAATAATCTTGTAATCTATGCAGTCAGGACACTGCAACACCAACTTCTAGTTTTTATCCTCAGTTCAGGAATGAGTCGTTGGTTTTTCAATCAACTTTTATTTTTTCTTGTAATTCAGGTCAACGCAGGTCATCCAAGAGATTAAGTGTGACAGAACAAAAGGACGTCAACCTGTGGAAATTTGAAAGATATCCCACAAGATGCCAATTCTCACCGTGGGAAAAAGAGAAGATTTTGGACACATACAATTCCTTTACATCTAAGTGTCCCTTTTTCAGAAAACGTATGGAGAAATCAAATGTGGGTCAAAAGCCAAGCGGTATGGTAAGTCTGACATACTATTTATTTACTTCATTTTGGTATGAATGGTTCAATTTACATATTGATTACACCTAGGAGTTTTAAGCTAACTTTTCTTATTTTTTAGGTAATACCTTCCTCCTTTTCAAGAAACCACCTTCCTCGACGAAATGTTAAGCTTAGTCTTCGAGATCCAAAGGGGCAATCTTGGAAAGTGAATTATTTAAGTCAATCTAAAGATATTTTAATTGGTGGATGGCCTGCATTTGCTCGCAGTAACAATCTAAGAGAAGGTGATGGATGCATTTTTGAACTTGTGGAGAAATCAGTGATGCAAGTCCATGTTTTCTGGTTGGCTGATGAGCCTGCAACACTACACCATGTGGGGTAGAAAGGTAATGGCACCGGAGTTGGTAAAAACCAGAAAGATGTTCGTTTTGAGCGGTTTTAGCACTTCTTGTCTGTTGTTACTGTGTTTTTTTTTTTAATCTTTAGAGAATGAACTCTTCAAGACTTGGAATTTATTTACGAAGTGAGAATAACTACATAAGACTGCTTGCTTCACTAGTTTTATACAAGAAACTACTAGGTGTTTGCTTTGCAGTTTCTAAAGCTTTATGCAGAACCAACCAGACAGGAAGCTGATGATCATCGAAGTGCTTCCAAAATAAGATTCTCTGAAAATCTGCCCAAATGTCTTTCACCAGTAGCCAATCATGCAAAGCCTTGGTACTGCCCTTGGCTGGAAATATATATCCTTGTTAAATGTGGAATATTTTTCTGGATTATGTTTTTCTAAGAAATATTTAACTTAAAATCGTATTCGTCTACTACTTAGAAACTCCTTAAAAAATTACTAAGATTTTTGTGTATAGTTATGAATATAATTTTGAATAAATGATAGAATAATCATGTTTTGTGTATCATCAAATCGACTAGGATTTGAACTTTAAGCAAGTATTCTTATTTTCACCCCCCTGGCTTGTTTTTTTATCTCCGTCAAGATGCTCTGCTAGGAATGACAAGTAATATTTGTCAAATTTACCAACCAAATCCAATTGATGGCAGCTGCTCACTTGCTTCACTAACAGAAGAACCAAACATGGTTTTTTATGATTACAATAAATGGGCAGAAAAGAGACCCAAAATGAAATGGAAAATTGAAGAGATCGTCTTACATATATACAATACACCAGCTTTTCTTTCACCTATAGAATACAGGTAAAGCTAGTAGAATTCCTGAGATGGAGATCACTCCTGTAACTTCTAATCATACAAAAATTACATCATAAACTTCAGCCCTGCAATGCCAGGAGCTGAAATCAGCATGTTCTCTGCATCCACAACCAATCAATACTTACTTACTTCAATGCCCGCTCCAGTTAAAAAAAAACGGAAGGATGGAATACGAGGTTAGCATTTAGAAATGGTACTACAGTCACAAATCATCTTCTCTACAGTTGTGTCAGGTTTTGTACGTGTTTTACTTGCAATAGATGGCCTCTTAGACTCGCCTCCTCAACCTGTATACAAGTATGTGTTAACCAATGCTTGTGAAATGCAGAAAAAGTAATCATTCCACGCTGAAAATCGCCTAACAAATAACGATTGAAATTGCAAAAATGGAAGCCACAATGCATAAGGATGCAAAGATTATAGAGCTGCAGGAAAATACAGTCCAGAGCTATTTTGGTCATGGTACTCGAGGGTAGTTTACTCATAGGCACTCTCCCACATCTAGGTTGTCATATTTCTCTTTATAGATCAGTTTCATGTTCATCTGGACAGAAGAAATAAATTTCTATTATATCAGTGAGAGGAGCAATTATGTATTATTTTTCACTTGAGAAATATAAAAAAGAGGAATCAAGCTCAGCACCTAATCTGCCTCTTCCCAAAGTGCAGCAATGCTCTTTCTCATGAATCTTTTACTCTTCGATCTCTAAAATCACATCGCTTTACATGGTGTCAGAGGGGAAAGTCGTCTGGTAAAATCTTTCTAATCTGTTGCCCTTCTTTGTTCTGCGCAGAAAATTCCCGTGGGAAAAATTCTGATTTCTTTTCTCTGAGAGGTTAAGATATTTCCTATTGGTTACAAGTGCTGCAAAAAAGATAGGTGATATCCGGACTGGTGTGGTTGCATCTGTGTTGATTGTCAGTAGTAAGAATCTGCTCCCTGGCAGTCCATAAGAAGAATTTGATTTTGTGTGGAGCAGAGAGTATCCAAGCAGCGGTGGCGTCATGCTTAAAGGCGCTGAATTTGATTTTGTATGGAGCAGAGAAGAATGCACCTTCCTGCCCTTGGCTTCTGTCAAACTCAATGGATAAAGACAGTCTGGAAATTGCCACACAAATCAGCTACTTAGAAGGACCCCGACCTGAATGGGTCTTCTCTGCATTTCTCAGCCGAACTTCTTAAGACTGGACGATCATTTGAAACACAGCTTTGGTGCTACCATCAACCGGAGTTCAGATCATACCTCAGAACTATGTGACTGGATTTTCCTCCTTTTGGAGACTGACATACACTCCCAATGTCTCCTTTCTTGGAGATACTCAAAGGCCATCACATCTGGGTAATCCGGAGGTTTACCAAACCTTTTTATCTTCTTAGGACTCCAAGTTCTCCAATTCCCAGCTCTTCGGTGGGTGAATGGCAAAGATACACCCCAACGGGGCCATTTGGATGTTCTACCAAGATATTGGGCATCCCAATCGAAATCTAGTTGGATAAGGCATTTCCAGCTTTAACTAAGAACGATCGGCAACACGGAAGATGAAAACAGGTGTCACAGGCACTAGTCCTAGCGAGCTTACTCAATTCACCCTAATTGGGTGTGACTCATCCTTCGCATCCGTAGCTCATCTCATTCTAGCCAGTGAAGACCATTTTGATATTCAAATTTCGAATCCTAATTGGGCATTACTTCCCCACTCTCACCTGGCAAAAATTCAACTCCAGTAACTATTGTCAGCAGTTAGGTGAATCCAATGCAACCTGACACAGTTGACCATCCTACACCTCCATTTCACCAGCCAACCAATCCTCTCCTACAGACATCAAACTCAACTACTTTTCCACCAAAATCAGTACTGAATGCACAAACCTCAACCCCATTACATCAAACTAATTCCATAAACTCCACCAAGTCAGCCGGAAGCAATTGATTCCACCCATCAGAAATTATGCTACCATGAATCTCATAACCCTCCCGCCTCATAAACCACAACCTACCAAACCAGACCCCAACCATTGGGAAAGTTGGAGAAAGACCCCCCATCCCTGCAAACAATACTCCACGGCATAACTATACACACCCGCCAGCGTTCACCTTGTTCTCTCAAACACATGTGAGGAAAATCAAAACCTTCTTCCCCAGATAATGCATATGTCTCCCCTTTCACCGCTGGTTAAATCATGAACTCTTTACCTTTTCGAAGCCCCGATTCCTCAACTCATAACCCCACCTCTCCTAAAGATGATGCATCAGGGCCCTACCATCTTTGACATCTATAGTTGATTAGTATAGTGATGTGGATAGCCATGGTGTATGTAACATGTATACTGATGTGGATAAAATATTTTATGGTTGAATTTGGGTTTGCAATGAAGAGCTTATGGTGAAATAATCAAATGGGTATCTTCATTATTAGAAATCCGATGTTCCATGAGAGGACTAAACACATAAAAAATGTTGTGATACATGGGAAGAGAGTGCCTCTATGGATTCAATCATCAGATCAGTTAGGAAATTTCTTTACTAAGGCCCTTGGTAGAAAGGAATTTGGAACATTTTGTAATAAGCTAGAAAGATTTTGTATATATGCTCCAACTTGAGGAGAGTGCTGAAAAATACTATCTAGGGGTACTTTGGTCAGTTGAATGAAGGATAGTTTAGTAATATGCTCTCTCACATTTAGGCTTATCGCTTTACATGATTAGTTTCCTGTTTATGTGCTAAGAAATAAGTTATATTTCTATTGTATTAGTGAGAAGAGCCATTATGTACTTTTGCATGTGTTTTACTCAAGTGAAATGTAAAAGAGAGAAGGGGTCGACTCAATCCCTAATCAGCCTTTTCTCAAAGTAGGCACCCCTGGTTTTCTTCTCTCTCTCTCTTTCTCTCTCCCTCTTTCTCTCTCTCTCTCTCTCTCCCTCTCTCTCATCTCTCAAATTATGCCACTTTACAAGCACAAATTTCAGCATATATCTTTCATTGCTCGCAAGTTCTTCAACAAACAATTTCAACATATAAAGAATCTTTCTCCTTTTCTTTTCTCGAGAAAACTGATAGATAAAGAATTTGAGCCATAATTATACGTATTATGAGATTCCAAGTTCTTACTACACAATCCCTAGGTTGGAATGACCGTTGTGTGGTATTAGCAGCTCTAAGTTTTGATGGAAAAGTGGGGTTACCCTTGTTACCTGCACTGCACCTATAGATGATAAGAGATCCTTGCATCGAGCTAGCAGAGCTCGTTCTTGTGCAGCAACCCTCGCTAGATCTGCCACCAAGGAATTCATTCCTTCCACCTGGTATAGATCATGCAGAAAAAGCATAAATTGTGACAGCCATGATAGTGAAATTTTGTCCTGGGTAATAATATTAATAATAACCCTTGATAGATAAGCCAGTTGTTGTAATAAACAGTACAATCTTATTTCATGCAATAAAATTTGGATTTTAAAAATTAATGGACAAGAAAGAAATGTGAATGAACAGTCAGTGCTGATGGAAAGGCATCTCCCTGCTTCAAAGAAAGTTTGACAGAGAGAGAGAGAGACAGAGAAGACAGGTTTAGTCACTTCTGCACAACTGGTTAACTTGCCAAGACTCCATTTTATGCCTTCAAAGTGATATAGAATTCTTCTGGGAAAAAGCATCTCTAAAGAAAAATGTTCAAGCATTCAAAGAAGCATCCCCTTCAACAATCTTTTTAAAAGAATAAATTTAGTTAGTTTGGAAGATTTTGAAAATTATAGCACAATAAAATTCTAGAAAACCCAGAAACTGCACCAGAGTCGAGTAAAATTCCTGAGAAAGGAACCAAGTCTCATCTCCTGAGTGAGTCAAGCTCAACAAGATGCATCATGAGCTAACTCTAAAAACTGCTACAAACAATTTGAAGATGTTGATGGGAGTGGTTCTTCAAAACCCTCCTTCAGTTAAAGCCGGTCAAATACCTCAGCCTGGAAAGGATCCTCAGAGTGGTTCATAATAGCATGTACAATCAAATTCTAACACAGGTGAAGTTGGATGGTAAGACTCATAGTCTAGGAAGATATCTTTGAGGAGGTTATTCTCCCTTCATAAACCATTTATCTTGCTGCCAAAGCAGAGATTAGAGAAGAATACGAAAGTAAATTATAGCAAAGCTATAGAAGAGGCAGACTCCACCTTTGACAACAAGAAGCATATTGATGACCCCATTGCCTGCATCATATCAACAGCTGAACCAATAGCGACTTTTACTTTCTGGATATCAGCCTGTAGAAGAAGAATAAAACAAATTACTACAATAAGATACCAACTAGTTCATTTTCGAAAAAAGATAACTAGTGTCACTTTTCTTGGACATCAGTCCAGTACAATTTGATGATGCTAAAATACCTTTGCCCCTTCAGCTACCGGAAGCCGAAGAGTGCTGGCCTTAAGATCTTCAATTGTCCTTGATAAACAGTTTGAGTGCTCTCTTTCCACAAGAACCCACTCTTCAAGATAAGGCAGCTGCATTCAATCAAATACAAATATGTTTGACAATGGAAATAAAAATATAGAGAGTTTATTAGACAACCTTAAATAATCTTTTCTTCAATGAATTTTCTTCATCATTCTCCAAAAAAAAAAAAAAAAAAAAAAAAAAAAAAACAGAAAAGAAGAAGATCTTATCCTCTCAAAATACAGCCAGAGTTTCCCATATCTTGTTAGATATCGTAATTCAGGGGTATTTTAGTTGGGCAGACTAGGCATTGTCTTCTCCATATACTGGTTTCTTAGTTTTTTATGTTTAGTGTCTTAGAAAAAGGGGTATACACATCTTTTGGGTGGCAACTTCTTTTGTCCCCTCTCTTCCTTCTGTTGTCTCTACTCGCTTATTCTAGATTGCATAATGCAGGTTTATTAGGCCCTAACTGCAATTCTACATTATATCATTGCCGGTTTAGGTCCTACTAAGATCTTTACAAGCTTCTTCTCCCTTCTCCTACACCAGTGTCAGCTTTTTATGAAGAAGGACTCAATTTTGTTTTCTGCTGAAAAGTTCTAGAGAAGTTCATTGCTTTGAAAGCTTCAGAGTCACCATAATAGTGGTATCTTCTTATTGGTCATCTGTCCTCAATTAAGCTACATGAACTTCTTCTTCTCTCTTCCGCTTTCTCTCAGGTGCTGCTCTTCATATTTTGATTCAATCCTCTTCCTAAGAGTGAAGCTATTGTTTTAAGAAGTCCAAAAAAACTTACGGATTTTTTTTCTGGTAACAGATTAAGAAGGTTAGAGTCACAGAAATTTCTAATTTTGGTCATTAAATGAGCTCAGAACTACTGACACCTAATCCTCATTGCTTAAGCGTAAAACGAGGGTTGCAACTCTTGTAGCAGATTATATAGTTCAATTTGATCTGAACTCAGCCACCAAATCTCCAAGTAGCTTAACAAGGATTTAGTCTTTCAATCTCCAAGTAGCTTAACAAGGATTTAGTCTTTCTTCTTCAGTCTTTCAATACTCGTAGGTTCTTTAGTTGCTCAAAAAATTTCAAGTAACTTTTTTGTGCTATTTGACAGCATCCAAGGGCTCTATATGCTCTAGATTTGAAGCTTACTTGATGTTATATTATGGAGAATGGCTCAACTAATGGATTGAATATTTTATGAAGTCAACGTTTCCTTGAAGTTATCTTCATGGTTCACGAAATTGAAGAAGTCTGCATTCATCTTAAGCAAATGCTCTTGATGAAGCACAGCACAACTCCTAGTGAGATACCTTTTCCCCTCCCCTCTCTTGTCCATAATTTGTTTTCCCTGACTAGGCAACAATTCTCTTAACAATAATAATGAAATTAGGAAGTTTGATTGGCTGAACGGATGTTCATTAGAAGTAATGGGAGTGAAAACTGAGGACCAGAGTGAGAGAGAGCGAGAGGAGAGATGAGAGGAGAATCAAGAAGAGAGGAAGACAAAATTGGGATGCAACCGGTGACATCCAAGGAAGCAAGCAGAAAGGAGAGGGCAGCTCTAGGAGGGTCAGGCTTCGAAAGGCAATCCAGTGACCAGTAACCAGCTTGAGCAAGGAGAAGAATTGCACGAAGTTCGTCAAAGAAATACAAGAAAGCAGAGGAATGGCACAAAGCATGAGGGCAAAACAACTTAAAGATATGGAGCACAATACTCACCATGGAAGAGAGAACCACTCAGTTGGGCAAAGAAATCCGTGCCACTTTGCGAAATGGCACAAAAAGATACTTCATTAACATCCCATGAGCAGCATGCACTAGCTTCATGAAGCAACTAGGCAACACCGCCCAAGATCCCCATGTTGGAGCTAGAACTAGGGAACTTTGGACTAGCAGTTAGTTTCCTACTTCTCTCTTCCAATAAAGAGAAAAGTAGGGAGCAAGATAGTCCAATGCCAAGCATATACAATAATGGCTCAGATCCACATCCCAGAGATGACTGAAACGGGATTTGGGTGGAACAATCACAAGGACAGCCCCATACCAGATAGGAACCAAATACCAAACCATGAACTGAAACTCAATTTCCCCTTGGCAAGGAAAAGCTGGAATTGGAGGACTAATAAAACACAGTGAATGATTATGCTAGCCTCATACTCAGGTCCCTAAGGTATTTCAAACTCTATATGAGGCTAGAAATGCATGCTCTACTCCAAGGGTTAATCATCTTCCGAGACCACCTAAGTGATAAGTTTTTAATTGAGGGCAACTCCAAAGTAGTGATCAGATGGTGTTCCACGAAGTCAGACGCTCCTTTGTTGCCACTGGAAGACTTACTATGAAATTGTAGACGTTTTTCTTTGTGATTGCTATTGGAATCATGTACCTAGATCAGTTAATTCCTCAGCTGACTCTCTAGCCAAACAAGGAATCTCCCTAGTTCTAATGGGAGATCTTCTTCCTTAATCTTGCATTTTGTTGCTGACTTGCCTTGAATGAAATTCGTTTCCTCAAAAACAAAAATAATGAAAGGAGGGAGATCGGCAGTTCCTCTTTGGGGGGGAGGGGGGTGGAGAGACACAAGTAGCATTCTTTTAGAACACTTAATTCTAGCGCATAAGGCTATGAAACTATTGCAATCAGCAAAGCAAGGTCCCTGATGGTCCTCTTGTACATTATATAGTAACTACAAACACCTGAAAGGATCTGCCTCCTGGCACAAAACAGAATGGTTTAAAAAACTTTTAAGAACTTGCTTCATAAACTTCACCTGTTAGTAACTTGATAGGAACTAGGAAATGTCAGACATACTGGATCATCTCACATCCTCCTTAAACGAAAGCTAAATAACAAAGCTCTTTTTTTTTCCAAAAGACAGCAAGAAATGAGATTATATTGAGAAAAGGAGGAGTACAAAGGTCCCCCTTGGAGGAAATATAACAAGGAGGAAAGGAAAGAAAAAAGAAGCTAAAAGTGAAGGAACAAACATAAAAAACGAAAAAAAAGTAAGAAAGGAAAAAGCTTTTAAGTGGGAGCAAACAGGATCCAGCCTCTAAGAACAAGGTGCAGATGAACCCGGTTCCTTACAAGAGAATTAGCCAAGAGACAGCTTCCTGAAAGGATCTGCCTCCTGGCACAAAACAGAATTGTTTAAAAAATTTTAAGAACTTGCTTCATAACCTTCACCTGTTAGTAACTTGATAGGAACTAGGAAATGTCAGACATACTGGATCATCTCACATCTCCATAAACGAAAGCTAAATAACAAAGCTCTTTTTTTTTCCAAAAGACTGCAAGAAATGAGATTATATTGAGAAAAGGAGGAGTACAAAGGCCCCCCTTGGAGGAAATATAACAAGGAAGAAAGGAAAGAAAAAAGAAGCTAAAAGTGAAAGCTAAAAGTGAAGGTACAAACATAAAAAACGAAAAAAAGTAAAAAAGGAAAAAAAATTTAAGTGGGAGCAAACAGGATCCAGCCTCTAAGAACAAGATGCAGATGAACCCGGTTCCTTACAAGAGAATTAGCCAAGAGACGACTTCCCAGAGGTATGCTCCCAAGAATATCTGGGAATCAATGCCAACAATCTAATCATGATGATCTCTATTTCCTCAATTTCACCTTTTCTATACAGATTAAATAGAAAACGAATAGGTTCAACTACAAGAAAAAAAAAAAAGGGTACAGTGGAGCTAAGATCAATTAAACCAAGCAATGAGAGTAATATACAAGGACAAGAGTTAAAAATTAAAGCTTCAAGAAAATGAAGTAAAGAGGAGGGAGATAAACCAGAAGATGATGCTTTCCAAATCACTCGAAAGAAATATATTTGAAAATTATTATGATATAGATTTAGATTCCAAGGGGACATACATATTTTTCAGTAGATAGGTATCAATTAGTGGGGCAAAAATAATCAAATATAAATCTAACTCATCTGCGCTGGTATGTAAAGCAGAGTATGTATTCAAGTCTTACTTGTCCCTTGAGGATTGTGATTAGCTTCAGAGTTTGCCTCCAAGACTGTAGCTGGATTCTTTTAACAGTAACAGAATTACGGAGTTCTGAAGTAGCAACCCACGCGTTATATAGATTTCTCTGAGTAAAAAGTAAAACTTTAGGAAATAAATATGTATGATAATACCAAAGATTAATGGATAACTAATTAATTTCCTTTTGAATGTGTGAACTAGATACACTGAATCAGCAAAACTCAGAAGAGCATTTCCAACAAAATTATGAATTTATAATAAACAAAAACACATGCACTTGAAAGTATGTCATCTGATTTTATACAAAAGAAGAAAAAAAAGTCATCAGATGTGCCTGTCATTAGACGTGCCTATGTGCCAACCTGCAGGAAGATATAGATTTATATGCACAAAGACCTTGCTTTAGTCAAGGATGAGCCAAGCAGACATTAAGAAAGCAATATAAATCCTTCTTTTATTGTGCATTGACAGAGAAATTATTGTGCTCCAAAATAGCCTCTTAAAGAAGTCCTCTGACCTCCAAAAATAAAGTGCAGGCTTAGAAGCCCTCTTTCTGAGAACTCTTACAACCTCCCTTCCTGGATTACAAGGAAAACAACTTCACTAAAGTTTTAAGATGGTACAAAATTTGAAGCTGACATCACCTTCTCAGTAAGCCCTTATGACCACGTTTGATGTCACTCACACATTTGCAGCTTTCACCTCTTAAATTATGGTGACAAAGAAGCTAAGCTGTCATCTTTGACCTCGCTTTCCTAAAACCAAGTCTACTGAAGTAATCATCCTCCTGGATATCAATTGCCGTTGCCATACGTTCCACAGGATCACAATGCAAAGATCAATAATAGATTTAACCAGATCTCACAATGCAAGGATCACATGCCATACTGAGTTTTTTTGCCTTTTCCATTGATGAGGGACTTGGTTCTCTTGTACTCTTTCCTAGTCTTTAATAAGATTTATCCACTGCTAAAAATACAGTATTAACTCGCTTAGAGTATATTTTTCTATCGCAACATTTTCTAGACGACTGTTATCCAGCTTCCAATATCTACAAGATAATAATACAAGGTAGACATATGGAACCTCTACTGAAGATGAATAATTTCTGGAAGCATTAAGAAATGGGATAGGGAGAAGCACTCAGATGCAACAAATCAAGAAAAACCAACTGTTGGGGTTCGGTCTCGTAAATTTACTCCTCCCTAGCAAAACACACTTCCCCGCATATTGCAGGGCAATAAAACAAATATGCGTACAATTATCTGTACATCACTCGGTTACAAGCAAGGTGGATTACTAAAACAATTTCAGAAATTAAACAAACCCATACCTTGGCCGTCAATCTCTGCACAGATAAAGCAGCATTGGCTCTTGCATTAGCAAACTGCCATTGCAAGTGCCGATTATACAAAAGCCTCAAGAGATGGGCATCTTCAATTTTACTCTCTCCCATTTTCCCTCTTCGAACATCCAGTGAAAAACTCAGTACGGACGGGGTACCATTGCTTAACTGACTAGTACTGGAACCTGATGCTGGGGACCTGACCCGTGAAGGGCTAGGTATGCCCCTAGCAGGGGAAGAAGTTGAAAGCTTGCTTGGCGAGGCAGGCCTTGCAGGTCCCCGGAGAGGCGACGAAAGTCCCCTATTAGTACGAGGAGAGGAGACAGGACTATCTGAATATATCTTTTTGGTGGTGCCAATCTTCGGAGAAGATGTGTCGTGCAGTCGCCTAAGCCTACTGTTTGTCTCCTGCCAAAACCTGGCCGGAACTGCCATTCGGCGTGGAGTGGACCTGCCACCTCCAACTCCAGCAGTCTCTGAAACTCCTGAGTTGCTGCCAGAGGAAACACTCTCAGTATCGGAGGTGGCAAGTTCCTGGGCGCTGACGCAATTTGAAGCATCAAAAGACGCCCGGACTGCCGCACTCGGCGTGGCAGCAACTCTCGTCGTCTTCTCCGCAGTACAGTCTAAACTTCTGGTTAGTTGATTTGACTGGCGCGACCTCGCAGCGGGCCATCTATGGTGTTCCAGTGGCTTAGAGTTCTCTGACTGCCGCGAGCCATCCGTCTTCCCCCGCAGCGGCGTGATCTTACGGCTACGATCCAGCGTAGCTGCGGCCGTGGTGGACGAATTGGGGGCAGGTTTTTGCTTGCTGATGGGTAGCGAAAATGATTCCCCCTGGAACGAAACGGAGAGACTTCGAGTAGATGTCCACAACAACTTGGCAGCATCTGTTGGTCCCGCGCCGGTAGAAGAACGCCGGCGCTCAACGGACTGTGACCGCTTGAGGGACGGCTCCGTTAACGGCGTTGTCCGAGAAACCAGTGGCGACGGGCACCTCCGGGAAGAGGACGGAGTGGAAGGGGTGGACAAGTACCTTGATGTAACTTCACGGCCTTTGGGCCGTTTCGAGAGAAACCCACCATTGTCCTTCTCGGAAGGAAGAAGAGGGGGTCTCGATGGCTGGTTTCTTGTCTCGCCCTCTTGCTGGGTCTTCGCAGTCGGCGTCGCAGAAATTGCAGCCACCATTTTCTCTTTCTCTCTCCTTGTCTCTCACTTCACTGCTGACCCTCTTTCCCTTTTTCAGTACCACAGCTCAACCCCCTCTCTTTCTCCTCTCCATGGCTCCTCACTCACTCAAATCTCCACAACACACCTGCCAAAAAACCCCCATTAGAGGCAATGCAGACCAGCTTCTCCTACAACAATCACTCACTCCATCGCATATCTGCTCAGCAATGTCTGTTCCTCCCTCCGTTCTTCCAGAGACTGTGAAGAAGCAGACGGATGAAATATAATACACGCGAGAGAAAAGAGAAACAGAAATAGAAAGAGTTCATTACGGTTTATTTTTCGGCAATGGGATATGTTCACGCACCCGCCGGAGAAAGAGGGGCGTGGTTAAGGGGAGATTTGTGAGCATAAATGTCGTGGTCAATGAAAGCAGAAAAAAATAAGTGGAATCTAATTACATGGAAATTAAATACATATATTTATACTTGATAAGCAAGCTACTGTTATTGGCATTCGCAAGGAGAGTGACGAAGGGGGAAGGTGAGAATTAAGCTCTTCTTGGTTCTTCAATCTTCAACTACAAACAAACGGCTTCTTCTTTAGTTCAACCTTTTCTTTTGTTTAGGTAGGTAATAAGTGGCCAAAACTAATCTAACTTTTGCCAAAAGCTTATATTAGATTACAAGTTTCACTTTAGTTGAACTACACATTGTACTCGTGAAAGGAACAAGGAAGAACCAAAAGTGGAGAGTCTTGGATCATCCCCGATCCTCCCTGGGGAGGGCAAGATCCTCTGTTTGAGATTACCCACTAACCCAAAAGCTCACATCAAGACAAGAGTACTATTACAGAGTCCATAGACTACTAAAGGCTGAACAGTCCATGATCAGACTAAAAGGCTTCTGTTTTTTAGCTCAAACATGTAGAAATACAGGTGGGTTTTCACAAACAATCTTGTTATAGGGGCTCAAGGAAAGGCACTAGCAGTCCCCACTGGTAGAGGTCAAAGTAAACCTAAGGGGAGTAATGAGAAAGCAATACACTCAGAATCCTTGATGTAGGAGCCATGTGCAAGGGATTAGTCTTTTATGTTGCTTAAGTTTTAAGTTGATTTTTAATAAGATAACATTTGGGACCATTGCTTGTGTGGTTCAATTACAATTGACACAAACTTTAGAAGATAAAACTGAAGAAACAATGGCTGCCAAATGCCAACTGCATCTAGGGAATATTTCTTGCCACTCGATTAGGTTTTCTCCCATCTTTTTTTTTTTAAAGATAAGGGTCCCCATTTTAGGATCCTTGTGTAGAAAGAGAAATTCCTGTAATGATGCACTCATGTCTACAAAGAGGCTTCTTTTTTCTCACAGGAATGCTAGAAAGAGTCAGGTAATGGCTCTGTGTAAGAGCCCAGTCTCACTAATCCCTGAAGGTCTGAGTAATCTAATTTTAGGAATTTTAATGAGTTTTAAGATTTGCTTAAGTCTTTAGGGGGGTTTTATGAGAGAATTATGGGGACACGCTTTAGTGATAGTGGACTTCAATGTAGATGCAACTCTGCCCTTAATTGAAACTAGAAAGCTTGTTTCTTCTTTATCTCTCTCATTGCCACTCTTGGCAATGTAGCAAAAGGCACAATATGGTGCACCCTCATGTATGCACAACTATTTTACTATTAGATCGGGCCATAATCATTTTAAAAAATTTGTCTGTAATTTCAATAAATACACTCGATTCAACTTTCTTTATATGAAATTCTAGGTGTTCTCGGTATTTTACGGGATGCCAGTGTGTTTTAAATTTTTATATGAATTTTTTTACTAGAAATAAATTTATTGTTAATAAATAAAACTTTAGATTAAAAATTATAGAATATTGACTTCCAGAGTTGGTGTGACCAATGCAATTCTTAATTATATTTAAATAATAAAAATATGATGTTAGTGTAACTAATTGATATATCAGATAATTGATGTGAATATTAATTAATTAGTATTATATTTATAATTTTAATATTAATTTATTATCATCTTGTTAAGTCATTTGTAACAATAAATAACTTGTTGTTATTCAAACTAAAATTATTATTAAATAATATATAATAAACATCTAATTATAAAATAAAAGTTAAAAAATATCGTCATTATATTATTTTAACTTAAATGAGCTATTTATTAATAAAAATTAAAATAATTTTAAACTATCATAATATAATATTTTAAATTTTCTAAATATTAAGTTAGTTATCTATAATACCCTCCTATTTCGAACAAATGAAGGCCGCCTCTCTTTTTGTTTGTTTTTCTTAAATTTCTCATTTTTTTCCTTTTCTATAATTAATTTTAGTTCTTAGAATTGAAATAGGATTCCAAAGTTCTTGCAGTCTTCTAAAAAAATATTTTTAAACTCTGCAAAAGGTATATTAACTTTAAAATTACTTATTTATTTGGAATTGAATTCCAATTCTAGAGTAATTTACACCAACCCCTTCCTAGTTTGTTCTATGGTTTAAACTCAAATTACTTTGAATAGTAAAATCTTAAAATCCTATTCAAAGAGAAAATGATTATCTTCTAGTTTTCAATAATTTTACATGTTAAAGAGATTTCTCCAATGAACTTGTCCACATATGCACCAATAACATGAGGTTACTAAAGAAAAAGTAAGCATGAAATAATAATGTATTTCAAGAACCAAAGGAATCACTTTCTAAGTCCAATATTTAAATGTTGGTGAATCTTATTAACTAACCACACCTATCAGGCATGTCATATGATGTGGCCTAACTATTCATTGGTCAAGTGACCAAAATCCAAGTTAATTAGTTCAATTGCATATGATGGTTTAAGTATGTTTAGAACCTACCAATCTCTCTTTAAGTTTGGAGAAGATTAAGGGTAATTTTAGAACTCAATTTATTGTAAAAATTAGTAAAGGAGATTTGCCTTTGTGCCTAAATTCTCTTCAACACATTGGCCAAGTCAAATCCATAGAGGATTAAACCAACTCGACTTTCAAAATTGTTTTTCAATTTTTCTGACAACAACATTGAATCAACTCCATAGAGGATCAGATCAACTTGATTGATCATAGAACAAGTGTTTTCTTGGTTTTCTTAAGTGATTTTTATATTTTCTTGATTTTTTAAGAATTTCAAACATAAACAACAAAATTGGTGATTTAGTGATAGTTAAATTGGATAATTCCGATTACATCATGTGGCATGACTATTCCACACATATATTTGACGATAGGAAGTCCTCGAACATATTGAAAAGAAAATTTTTATTCCCTTTGAATTTCTTACTATCGAAGGAGAATTGAGTGATGGACAAGGAAAAAAAAAGGAGCTGATTGTTTGTAGCATTTAAGGATATACAAGTTCTTGGTTGGATCAAAACAAATGTCTCTTGAAATTCTCTCCCACGTGCTAAGTTTGATTATGCTTATAAGTTGTAGTAGATTTTATAGTAAATTTTACGTTATTCAGACTGATGCTTGCAAAATTCTAAACAATAGGACAAATCCATTTTTCTCAATTTTCATTTTAATTAATCTATTTCCCAATCTCATGATGTTGAGTGTTTATTTACCCTATCTTCTATCATCTTGAAGGACCATTTGTCCAAGGAGATCCTTGCTAGGAGGCATAACAAGGACATCTTTACCTTTTTTAAGGCAATTATTAGCTTTAAGAAGCCTCGAGTCCTTTTGGGTCAATTAGGTCTGTCAATCTCCCAAGTAATATTTGACTTTGACTCATCTTGATATTGCCTTCTGGGTCAATTAGGTTTGTCAATCTATGCACTCTCCTCATTGGTAGCATTTTTTGAGGTGTTGAAGCATATTTTAAAGTATGTGAAAGGTAAATATTCTAATTTTGATTGGGTTGATGACCTTGAAACTCAGTGTTCTGTTAGTGGATTTTGCATTTTATCTTATAAGAACCACAATTAGTAAACTATTAGTTGTTCTAGTATTGTGGCATAATATAGAGCATTAGCAATAACAACTACAAAGATGGTTTGGATGTGTTAGGTACTTATTTTTAGACTAGGTTGTTCTGACCTACCTCTTCTGCTTTGTGATAATCCATGTGCACTGGCTTTGATTGTTAATCCTATATTACATGACCACTTCAAACACATTGAAATCGATTGTTATTTCCTCAAACAAAAAGTTGAAATTGGTGCCTTACAAACTCATTTTTTACTAAAGAGGATCAATTGGTTAATGCTCTTACTAACCACTCCCTAGTCAGCATCATTAGTTTTTATTTGACAAACTTTGCATCCAGTCCATTTCCGCCCTCTATTCTCAAATGTGAGGGAGGAGGTGACAGATAATGACGTTTAATACCCTTGGGATGATAGTGGCTTCTACGACCAATAATGTGGTCTTTTTATAATTATTAATGAGTTTGAACTCCTTAATATAATATAATATATATACAGCTGATCCAAAACGAAAAAGTCATTTTGTGTGAAACATGTGAAACAACTATCTCAGCCGTATGATCATGATCGGATGGCTGAGATTTGTCTCTCGTTTAGAGATAATGATTCCTTTTATGGATGTAGCCGTTTGTAGGGTTTTCTTAAAACCCAACAAGCATCACGGCAAAATATTTAAACGCATCGAGGATAGCAAATCAAGAAGAAATAATAACTTACTCAATACTCAGCTTCTACGCGTTTAAGAAATGCCCTGCAAACTGCTCTCTCATCAGAACAGTTCTAAATGTATCTTCTGACGCATCTTCGAATCAAAGATGTTGAAGGCCATTAAACAAATCCAAATACCAAGTTTTTCAAATGATAACCCGATTCCGTTAAATTAAAACACTTGAATCTGCATTCCGTGAGAATTTTTTCTTTTTTCTTGGCCTAACAGTGTTGGTATCTCTACTGTCATTTTTGCTCGTTATGATGCAAACAGGTTGCGATCAGAGTAACTAAAAACGGTTTACGTCTAAATTCCACAAGAAAGAGAACTGCAGATTGATCGTAAACATCATTTTATCCTTTAGCAGGTTAATCTGAAAGCAAAGATAACAAGAAATAGAGATGGGTGGACAATCTTTTTACAGGGAGACAGATAGACCATGATTACCAGGGGCTGCAGCAATCAAAGAGTCAGAACCCAGAAGCCAACCCAGAAAGGGAATGACGAGCGCGGCTTTGAATCTCCAAAGCGAGAATGATTCATGTAGGGAATAGGAGTAGTTGATGATGTAGCACTGGGAAGGGAATGCTGAGTGGAAGAAAAGCGTGAGGGGACTTTTCTAAAAGAAAGAGACAAGCATTTGCTAGCAATAATTTGCACGCTAAGCTTTCTAGGATGCCCCGTCGCCATTTCTCTGTCTCTTTCTCTCCTCGTTCCTTTGCCTTGCTTCCAACGGGGTTTTCCTCCTATTTCTCTTTTGTTTTTTTTCTTATTTCCACCTTTAATCCGTTTATTAAATGAAATAGATATGGATAAAAGTTTTTTCATATCCGATAATCTAATTACTCAAATAATTTTAACCGTACGGGAGCGACTCACAATTTCCACCTTTGCTGGGGAAGGTGAGACTGTTTCCGCAAAAGATGGTAAGACCATATCTGGTATTTTTAGATCTTACCAGAATGTATCTCTTGGGGAACTTTTTCTCTTGCATGGTAAGGTTTTGTCTGAGTTAGACTGTAACTATATAATCTTCTTTCCCTTCTGCAACTTACTACCTTATAGAATCTTGGGAGTGGTTATCCAATTGGAATTCGTATGTTTTTTACAGAAAAATATGTAAACTTTCAACAGAGAAAGCTTTTTTCCGAATTTCCTCTGTTTTTTCGGATAGGATTTCCGTTCTGATTTTTCAGAGGACTTCTTCCTTTTGATTTTTCGGAAGACTTCCTCCTTTGGAAGACATCTCATGTCAACAAAATGGTGGGTATTCGAGCCAGTTTGAAACTAACAAAAGGTTCGTACTTGGCATATAAATTAAAAAAATTTAGGGTTATTTACACCAAATCGAGACCAGTTACATTTATGTTGATTCTAGACAAAATGAGGTTATTACTGAATAGTAGAAATACTAATTGCTAACTTTGTTCTACTGCAACTTTTTTATGTACTAAACTCAACTAACTAAAAGTTTAGAATGCTTTCAGCAGGCTTCAAAACCTAATCACATGCTTAAATCTCAATAATATTCTAATCATAACTTAACTAAATCTTGACAAAGCAACTGTAAATGGGGTCATCTCTTCAAACAAGTAGCAATCAAGAGTGCCTCTCTAACGACTAATTAAGTATGAAAAGTAGATGGGTCCAGAAGAAGCTGGCTTTATCTGGTGCACTTCTGTTGAGATATTGTTTAATTAAAAAATCATGACGGACGGGGAGCTTAGACTTGGGATTCACTCTTTCGTTATTGCATTTAAAGTCGAGTCCCACTAAAAGATTTGTCCCCTCAAACGTCTGCATGGTGTAATACGTATAAAAACGAATATATTTCACTGATACGACATTCTCATCGAAGTTTACATGTAGAAACGAGGCTCATCTTCATAGTTTATCGTATCACACTGGTTGTTGAGTTGTTTGGGGAGAAGATGGCAGATAAAAACACTAACAAATAGGATATGTATCTGGGTTAAAACTACGTATATATTAGAGACTTTTAGGTCCAAACAGGTGTGCAGTATATCTTCTTTAAGAAGTATGAGTGTTTTCATGGAGGATTGAAGCTACCACGTCATATTAAAAGAAAAACTGGGCAAAGAATAAACTGATAAGGTGTAGTGATGGTGTCTGAGTTGTTGTAAATGCGGAAGAAAGAAAAAGGAAATGATAGTGATGGAATTAGCTTCGTAGAGAAGGAAAGATCTGGCGAGAGTGATCGGAGTGGAGGGGGTTGGAGCTGGTAATGTTCTTTGCCTGTAAATTTAACATAATTGTCCTCTCTCTCGGTTGGACTTGGATCCACAGGTAGAAGACATGCATATTTAGATTAATATAACTTCTCGTGGCTTCCGTATCCTCTTAGAACGACAAGTGTTTCAACCTTATTGACCTACCACGTGCTCTCGTTTAACTTTCTAGTTGAGGCTATGGCAATGGTTCAGTGATCTTGTATGAGTGTTCTTTATTGACGTCTAAAGCTCACTCTACGTGAAGGGTCTGAACATATACCCGTCATCGTAAAATTATTGTTAAATCGCCAAATGGAAGAAAGAAAAAACAAACACAAGTTAACGTGGGTTGAAACCCTACATCCAAAGTGAAGAAAGCACTGCCAAAATAAGAGTCTTTCTGTTTGACTCATCTTTAATTACCTTAGGTCATAGAGTCCCAAACTAGTAATAGAGGTATCCATGCAAAGTTTGCCTCATAAAAAAAAGATGATGTTATGTAGGAAGAACCTCTCCAAGTTAATCTTTTGTAGGAATATAATGAGTCTAAAATTCACTAAAATCAGCTCTCTGATATAACAAATAATCAATTTCAATGTGCTTTGTATGGTCATGTAGAATCGGGTCGACTATGGTTGTCACAATAGAGTGTAGACAAATTGGAACTCTAAAGGATATACTGAAGGAATTGTCTAATCCAAATCAACTAAGTGGTGGTTGTGGCTATGATGTGATATTCGAATTTGGTACTTGAAGATGCCATGGTGTTTCGTTTACAACTTTTCCAAAAAATAAGACTACCACCATAATATATACAAAACAACACTCACAGATAGGGGTGACATCAAATCGAGCCGGTTCGTGAGCAGCCCAAGATCGGCTCAGTTCGATTCGATTTATCTGGATTTCGAACCGAGTTTGAGATCCACCTAAGGTTCGTTTGAGTTAACGAGCCAAACTGGACCGAACCATGGTTCGGTTCAAAATCTCACGAGCCATCAATAGCTGCTCGCCGGCCACCTTCGTCGCTGATCGGTTCGATTTCTTCCTTCTATTTCTTCCTCCCCTCGTCTGCCTTCGCTGTCGCCTCCATCACAGACGTCAGCCCTGACGATAGGTCCTTTCCGGTGCCGCTAGACCCCCTGCCCCTGCATCATCTCGGCGGAAAACCACAGACCTAAGTTGGGGAAGAAATAATTTTCCCCCCGGCACACGAAAACATTGTGCGATTCGCACATGCGATCGTCGCTCGTGCGATTTCGCACGTGTGAGATCATAAGCACGTGAAAAAAAACAGTTTCTTGAACTCTGGCTGTCTCTTCCTCATGGCTCTTGAAGAGGCTCAAATTGTTTGAGGTACTCTTTTAATACTAACTCCACTCAAGTTTTTCATAAGAATATATTGGTAGCATTTCATAACTGTTGCTGTATGAATCCATACTCCGAAGAAAACACGAAAAAATAGGCATACGATTAAGTCATCCAAAATTATTTTTCTTAAACTTTTTCTCTATCTCCATGATTTGGTTTTTTAGTCCTTGAATCAGAACGATCTGATTGAGTACAAATAGACAAAACTAACATTGCTTTTCAAATGAATGTTTTTGTATTTGATTATTAAATAAAGTTTATGCATAATTATGCAGCTTTTATGAATAATTTTATACATAGTGTATAGATAATTTTATGCAGGATTAATATACAGAGGTTATGTTCAATTTTAAGTAGAGGTTATACCCAATTTTATGTAAGATGTATGCATAATTTTATATAAAATTTATTTGACTTGTATTTTATGCAAAGTTTTAAATGTAGATTGGAGCTCGAACTTTGTTAATATTATTGGGATCGAGCTCGATTACAATTTTAGGCTCGAGGCTAGGCTTGGCTTGAGGTCGATTCGAAATATTTAAATCAAGCTTAGCTCAAACATAGGTAGGTTCGAGCTCGGTTCGGCTCGATGCCACCCCTACTCACATATTTTCTAGTTTTTTGGTTAGCTACCCAATCATGATTCGAGAACACAACCAGCTAATCAAGGCTAAAAGCATTTTCATCACATGCATGGATAGTAGTACCATAAGCAGAAATATTTTGAATATACCTACCTCAAGTTATGCTTCAATACCTTAAAATGTGATTGTCACGAAGAGTGCGTGAACTGACAACTTCATTAACAAAGTAGGCAACTTCCAGTCTAGTTAGTGTGAGATATTACACAGCTCATGTTACGCTTAGGTAAAGTTCAAACAACTTAACAATCGTCACCTAAGGAAGATTATCTAATGACTCACATGGAGCAGAAATAGATTTATAATTTGACATTGGCACAGTCAAGTAAGTCCAAGGTATGTTTGTGATGCAACAACTATATAGCATAAACGGTTTTGTGTACCTCAATCCCAAGAAAGTATTAAAACCGCATAAGGTCTTTCACGTGAAAATGTTTATTGAGTAAGAACTTCATTTGATGGAAAGCATTATAACTATCGATCACATTAATAGTATTCACATATTGTAACATCAAAGTAACTAAACATGGAGGCAAATAAATAATGAGTGATCAAAAGGTACCTACTAAGAGTCATATCAGTTCAACATCTCATGAAACTTCTAGTATCGAGATTGAGAAGCCTCTTTGAGCCCATAAATTGACTTTCAAAGTCAATAGACTCTCTGATTGTTTGGTTCAAGACACTCTATTTAATGAGAATTTGATGATCACAAATATTTTATATTAATAAGTATGTTTTGTTAGAGTCCCCTTTAAGCCAACTTAGAATGTACAATCATGGGCAACGCCAAAAAGTCGAAGAAAGGGAAATGGTTAAACAAACCTTCTCCACCAAGCGAGCACAAACAAGCAATAGTAGAACAAAGGGGATTGTTTGAATGACAACTGCCAATACAAGCTTTGCCAATAAAGAAGCTAGTTGAGCAACCAAAATGTTATATTCGATTACGGTCTCAAGTAGAATGTTCTATTGGATTAAGGTTTCAAGATCCTTTCTCGACCAAAAAATTTTATGATAACAAACCAAGAATTTTTTATCATGATAAGTAATTTTAATTTTTTGCACAACTAAAAAAGAAATTTTGATAATAGAGACAAATGAAATCTAACTACACAAGTAACAACAAACTGCTTCAACATTGGGTCTTCGTGTCCCACATGTAGTTGATTGTCCTGTTCAAGTAGTCATCTACTTGGATGATTTCATATGTGAAGTAACCAACTACACAACAATGCAATCAACGAGAAAACAGTAGGTCTTTGGAATTTCAACAATCAATTACATTTCCAGAATATCTTTGAAAAGCAATCGACCATAGTTCAAAAAGCAATCAACTACATCAGAAATAGAAAACTTCAAATTTTCATAGTAGTTGACCAAATAGCAATCGACTCCACCAATCGAGAGAGGAAAGCAACAACAATCGACTACATGTGCTCAAATGAAGTTAGAATAATGCCACAAGCAATCGACAACTGGAAAATATTCAATCTTCAATCTTGAGGCTTTCAATCTGAATTATTTAGGTATCCAAAATTGTAAGTGACCTACTACTACAATCAACAACAAAAAATATTTTCCAATTTTTTGTAATTTTTTAGCATAGTTTTAGTTTGTTTTTGCTAAATGAAAAATGTTTATTTCTAAGCATTACAACTAGTCTTATGAACGTTGGAGAAGTGTCTATTTATATTTTTTTCACCCCAAAGAGAAATTTAACTGTTGTAGTGATTTTGGGCATTAAGTGGTAATCTGACTTACATGGTTGTCAAATGCAAATATGGGAGTACGAGTAATCTTAACTCCTTAAGGGCACACCAAGGGTTTTGGCGTGGGGTTTGATGGTGAAAGGGTAGAAAGAAGTAGAGAAGATAATTATTGGATATGTACCTGCTTTAGTCAACTAAATCAAAGTTCACACTGCCTTCCACCATGGTCGCACCAATTGTTACATACCCACCATCATGAAGTGACTCAAGATGATAGTTTTGGACTCATGTACCTGGTTGACTTGTTTCATGAAAGACAATCAAGAATTTTTACATGGAACTTTCTTAGACAATCGTTTTATTGAACTGGTTGGGCAAGATTAGGGTTTCTGACTTCACATGCTTATAACAAAAGATCTGGGCATGAGATTGGAAAATAGGGAATATGGTTAGATAGACTGAGTTAGGGATAGTAAGGTAGCAATGGAGCTATTTTTGAGTTTTTGGTTTATATGACCTAATGTGTGAAATAAGATTGGTTTATATAGACTCCAAAGATACTAGGAATGTCGGAGAAGACTTCTAAATTGGCTAGGACACTTTTGGGAAAGGCTTAGACACATTTTAATAGGACATAATCCTTCTCTAGAGATGGTGCCACTTTAGGAAACCAAATATAGAAACTATTACTTCTCTAGGGTTTCGATAAACTTAGGAATCAAAAACTGAGATTTTCTTGGATTCTTAGACTCTAATCTGACACAAAAAATGTGGGACTCAGTTAAGAACTTAGGGAAAGATTGAAATAATAAAACACTTAGGGCTTGTTTGAAACCCACGAAAAAAAAAGGGGGAAAGAAAGTTATTTTTTGTTGTTTGGCAGCAAATAATCTTTGAGAGAAAAGTTAATAATTTTTCTCTCACAAAATGATAAAATTGGGGAAGAAAAAAAAAGAAATAGAAACTTGAGAGAAAATCTTAATCATCAAAATTTTAAAATATTAGTAATTTTTTTCCTTTTTATTTTTCACTTGTATCCGAACAAAAGAAACTATATTTCGCTTCCATTTTCTCTCTCATTTTCCATGGGCATCCAAACAAGAAAAAAAAACTTTTTTTCCCTTTTTCTTTTTTTTCTTTTCTCTCCAATTTCTGTGTTCCAAACATAGCCTTAGAGAAGAGTTGTCAATTTTGCTTCTACTTAACTTTTTCTTCTTTCCTTCATGGAACCCATGCCCCAGCCACGTTAGAACCCTCTTACTCATCTAAACGAGTCCTGAGAGATTGTAACATATTTCTACTACGAAGATGGATGTTCATCCCTTTACCTAAATAACTGACTTTCATGATACCTCTATCAACTCTTGGGTTACCCAAAGTTGATACTCTCCTGAAAGAGAGTGCTAATAAAATCTACTAAAAATCTTGAATAATGAATCACATTTATACTCAATTGTTTACTGTTTTCTCTAAATGGTTCTTCTTGTCGATAATCTTCCCGAAAGCTTTTGCTCCAATTTACATTTTTATCTTTGAATCCCATTTTCATTTCTTTTCAATTCTTGCTTTGTCTACACTTATCCTTGGTTTTAACAAAAAAAAAAAAAAATTGCAATAGAAGCCTATTGATTAATGGTGGCATACCATATTGAAGAGCATCGTAGGTTTAGATACCAAATTCTAATAAACTAAAGCTCCTGTTTCAACAAGCAACGTTAGCCTAAGCTTCAGAAGGCCAATGAAGACATAATGAAGATGAGCAAGTGTACGAACAGCACTATTAAACAGAAAATTTTGAACAAAAGCTGTCAAGTACACATAAAAGGTTGAAACAAAACCAATTAACCACACCAGGTGATTGGATGATGTGAGAAATAGGAGCATCTCTCTTGGGTGTACAACTTTAATTTACTTACAGATCTTCACCTCCCCCTGCAAGCCACTGCTGTCATCGAAGTCTCTTAGGTAACTAAAATTCCAAAAATCAACTTTGATCAAATACAAAGTCGGGGCTATCTTCTTCAACAACAATCAAAAGTTCCTCACTGAGGATGAGGTTCCTAAACTACTCACTGTACTGAAAACATGAGAAATCAGCAGTAGAACATGAGTTTCTTAATTTTGTCACTTAGTTTTGGCAATGGCGTGGCTTTTGTTGGAGGACCTGCTCTTGAGTGTGTGTTTCTTGCAATTGCTATGGTATCAGATCTCTCAAGGTATAACCTACCTCTGTATGCAGCTAGATGAGCGTAGTAAGCAGGTGGCACCAAAGAAACTGCTTTGGTGCACCTCACAAATGTATAACAAAGATTGTGTACAATCTTTTGTAGCTCATCAGATGTGAAATTATTTTCATCCCACAAGATATGGTAATGTGTTGGTCTGCTTGTCCCTTTCATACCCCAGTGACTACAAAGATAGAAATCAAATTCTTTTGGATGCGTTACCACAGTATCAACAACAGTACCTGGTGGAATGTTTTCTTCAATCACCCTCCTACCGGAGTTCTCATTCTCATTTCGGAAGAGCCTGGTATGGTGCCTTTTTTGCACAACTGAGAAGGTAATTGTTGGTTTATAATTGGGAAACCTTGAACAAGCCGCTCTTATGGCTTGTAATTCCTCATGTAACACTTTGTAGAACTGGGTCTCACTGACCCCATCTCTAAAGAAGATAATTGCTGCAGGAAGTTTATTGAGTCCTTGATAGAAGTCTTCAAGCAATTCGCTTACCATTTCAGAGAGGTCTTGAATGATTTCTTGGCGATGAATCTGTGATCTCATCCTCGAAATGTACTTATTTGCAGCAGGCCAATTCATGCTACCAACAACGGCAGCAATTGAAGGACTAAAATCATCAAGAGGGTGAGGATGGGTCACATCAGCACCCATGAAAATGATGGGTTCATCCTCCCTGAATACCCTAGGAATTTGGTGATGTATTGTGTTATATAGCGCCACAGTGGATCCGCCAACCTTAGCATTTATCTTTAAGGCCAAATTTGCCAGAAACTGGGAACCTAGTTTGCAAAGATTGGAGTACAAGCAACACTGACTCACAACTCCAATACTAGTTTCGGCAATTCGCTTCAAATCTGCATATCCTCTGTGCTTTTTCTCCATTATACAAATAAGAAGTTGGAGATTACTGGAGGCAGCTTCATAAATTTTTTGCAGTCTGGATTCCAAAATGGAAATGCTACTCAAAGCCTTTGTTGACTCAAATTCTGGGGCAACAACTGCATTCCTGCTAAGAAAAATGCCTAACTGGTTGCAGCGATGAGATAACTGGCTAATAAATTTGGGAACGCATGACTGCTGCTGTGGAGTACCACCAAAACTTATCAAGGCCCACCTTTCAATTCTTGTTCCTTCAACAACATGGCTACCTAGAAGATTCCACTGGCGATCATACCGAGTTGGAATTAGATCTGTAACTTGTCCCCCATTGCCAAGTTTTAGTTTGGGTGGTTGAAGAACTCTTCCACTTAACCTTGTCATCTCTTTAGATAGCTGGAGCTTGAATTCAGTTGCATGAGGCCCACTGTAAAAAATTCAGCAAAGTTAGTTTCCTCAAGTAGTATTTGAGAGCAAAGGAGTTGCACTTTACTACCTCTTAAAAAGTAATCACCACATGCAAAATAAAAATTATGCAATTACCTCATTGGTCCAACGGATCCTCTTATTACTCCATTAATTGCTGCTCTCCTTTCCCTTGGTCTTTGACAACCCATCTTTAGAATCCCTGCAGTTTGGTCATCTGAAAGCCTACTAAGAAACTTCTGCCCTTCACATACCACACAAAGCTCCATTGGAAGATAACAAGGCTTACTTCTGCTAATCTGTAAGCAAGGCAGGTTTCTGTATTCTATATCATGGTTATAATGTTCCTTGAAGTAATCAACCAACCTCAGATCCTTACCATCCCGATCCCTGAATTTTAAACTCTCTGTAGCTTCATCAGTTAGACCATAAGTACGATATCTCTGATCTGTGTCTCTATGACAGACAAAAACTCTTACATTCTTCAAGGCTTTCTCAACTTCTTTTCTTTCTTCTGTCGTTAAAAATCGGGATTTCTTCTGAGGTAGGTCCTGTAGAAAGTCACAGCGTTTCTGCAGATACTGAATTATGCCAATACTTTCATGAAAAGCTGTCACAGAGAAATCAACATTAAGTGCCAGGCCTTGTTGGGTTGGTCTAAGGCTTTGGAAGAACCCTCTCAGACCAATTGCCCCTCCGCCAATATCTTTTGCCCCTCCCATGGAGTTTGAATACAGAGAACGGCCCACTGGAATACATTTCTCAGCAGAGCTTTCTCGAAGAATAACATCCAAGGCATGAAGGTAATCTTGTGGTAGGGGAGACCAGTCTTCCTCTTTGTTCAAGTAACTTGTCAGATTCTCACCATCTAGTTTTGAAACCAGCTTGACATAGACCTTAAAAAGTTTAAGATTTTGCTTCTTTGAAGCACTGCCTTCTCCCAGTGGCAGCTGTTTAGCAGTGGGAATGGGAAGGCTAATGAAGAATTCAAGTTTGTCATTCTGGAAACTGATAGGACTATAGAGATTTCTACGGCCATCAAAGGCAGGCTGAGCACCAGATAGAACATAGGGATTGTCTTGTACAAGTTTCCCCTTAATTAGCCGTGCAATTTCTTTGGATGGGTGTGGTGTGATCTCAACATCATAGTGAAATATTTTTTGGGAAGGATCAAATTGGACAAGAAAATGGTTGGCAAGTAGGGGTATTATGGGCCCATGTACACCACCCGAATCTGGCCTCCTGGCTGGAACAAGTGCTTGTAGATCACTTGCCAGTTTTTCGGAATGATCTAAAGAATTTGCAGAGATGCCCCTATTGTTCTCTCTAGCTGCAGGACATGCTTTCACTTGGAATTTCCCTGGTGCTGCTTGAACATGAGACAGAGAGAGACATCAACGAGAAGTATGAATCGCAAGTAATGAAGAACCAGTAGACCTGAGTTTGATTAAATTTTTTAATAATACACATGCTAACATAACAGCTGCAGGAGAACTTTTGAAGCCGGAGACACGCTAAAATTTATTCACAAGTCGGAGGATAGAAGTTGCCACCGGTTTCAATGATAAACAAACTAGGAGCCTTTGGCTAAATTTAATCAAATAATTACACAGATGAACTCCAGTCTGCAGCAAACCCTTGCCTCTTCTAATTTTCTGATTGATACATACGGTTGACACTAGCCAAAGAAGATATTTTTTTTCCAAACTAGCGGAAGAGAACATGTACCAGAATGTTTCTACATCCATTGCAAGCCTACTTCTCTACACCATTTCGAATAAAAGAACCAGATTACGATTCCTACCTCTAAACCATGCAAAACGAGTTCCTCGTATCGGTTCGCATAAAACAATGGCGAAAAAGAGCTGCGAGAGGAAAATAAGAAAGAGAGCACGACAACGGAGAACAGAGAACCTTACCTTGAGGAGTCGAAGAAAGAAGACCCTGTGAATCAGATGAAGCGGAGCAGAAAGGCTTCTGCTTCTCTGAACCCTTCTTGGAGTGAGTTTTGGGCCTGTAAGTAGGACTATGAAGAATGGGAGGAGTTAGAGCCAGCTGCTGCAGTGGCAGTAGAGGAGGAAGAGGAAGAAGCCCGGGTGGATATCCCCGCGACTGTGTTTGAAAACAGAAGCCATTGTGAAACTGCATTACGGAGCTGGGGTAATGAGTGACAGTCGTAGTACTCCGTCTGGTATTGCTGTTTTTTGCCTTTGAACTGCATTTGGCACACACATTAGCGTCCTTACTTTCCTCCATTGCTTCATAGAACCGAAGCAGCGTCCCAGAGAGAGTATGATATCTGGTTTCTGCAATCCCGCTACTTTGCTGGGGATGAGACTACTAACCCGTCGCTGTCAGCTTACACAAGAATGGATTTTTGTATTTTGCGTCCTTGTCTTCATGTGAGGCTCTGAGAAGAGTTATACTCTGCCGTTTGCCTGTTAAAAGAAAAGCAAAAGAGCATATGGGAAGGAAGGGCAATTTGCCTATTTGGTTGTATTCATTCAATGCCCCGAAGATTCAATAAACTGTCATCGTCATCATGACAAAATGGTATCTCGGCCTGTTTTGAATAGTTTGAAGTCAAAAGAGTACGAACTGGTGGTACCCCTTCACCTCTTGTATTATGCCGCCACCGAGAAGACAGAACCCACTTCCCTGCCCCTCCAAGCCTACCTTCCCCGCGCGTCAACCATCGAACCGTGATTGTAAGATCAGGCCTAGGATGCGGTTGTTCGCTGGCCATTGGAGCAGTGAGATCGTTTCTTGGGGGAAAAGCGTCTGTCTCGTTGTCTGTATTTAACGGGAGTATTTGTAACGAAAACAAAGCAGAGTGACTACGTGTACTCGGAATTATAATTCTCCGCTAGACCTAAGATAAGGTGTACGTCTACGAAGGAATTCTCTTCCCCAACTAATAAATTAAAAATATTTGTACTTATTAATTTATGTGGGATTATTCTCCTTAACACTCCTACTCACTTATAGGCCTTCTTTAGTAACTCTAAATATGGATAATTTGGGTCGAGGCCTACATATGAGTACTTGCTCTGATACTATGTGAATTTGGGTCCAAGGCTCATCCTAAAATGACTAACCAACTTAGAAAAAAAATTTCCCAATAAGTAAAATCAAAATATTTGTATTCACTAATCCATGTGAGACTATTCTCCTTAACAACAATGAGCTCAAAAGTTATGTTATCAAGATTTGTCATTGTAAAAAATTAATAACACTGACTCTAGATGTGAATTAGATGTACAAAAAGTGTTTCAAGAGTTAAAATATGTCTTACGTCAACGGTGTATCAAGCTTGTTGGGAATGTATTTAGTTTTTCTCCTTTTTAATAAAATGAAGGAGTTGCTAAAAAATAAATAAAAACAAGTACTAATATTGAAACTGTCTTGACCCAACCGGCTTGAGATGAGGATGGAGTTAACTTAAACCTAGATAATCAGTGTAGAGTCGTATTGGTGATAAGGTTTGCTTAAAAACTCGACCAAACCTTGCTTAAAAGTTATGTAAATATATATTTAATCTTAAATATATCCCTCATATTTTGTACAATATCACAGTTTTCATTTGAAAACACAAAACTAAAAAATAACAATGAATTGAGGGTATTTTAAAAAATAAATTATTTTGCCCTAAAGTAAATAATTACTTTTATACGCTCTTACATAAAAAATATAATAAAACAACAAATTAGGAAAGACAACAAAGTGAGGGTATACAAGGTATTTAAGGAAGATCAATTTTCATCAAAAGCTAACAAACTATTTTAATATCTTTACCCTTTAAAAAGACAACAAGAGAGCAAGATAGAATAAGAAATAAATTGATAAAGTTATTTTAGAAAAGTAGATTTTTTTCTTTTCAATTTACCATTATATCCTTACATTTTCTTAAAATGACTACTTAAAAAAATAGTTAATTATTAGAGGGCTTATGGTTGACTTTATTTTTCACAAACAGAGGTCGACGATGAACAGAAGCTGACGGACCAACCAAGACCAGATCTTCAAGCTCTAGATTTTAGTGGACAAAACCACCTCGTCTAGAGGTTGATGCCACAACCTAACCAAGAGCACTAATCTCTGAGATTGGTAGACGGAACCACCACCACCTCTAAAGGCCGACGGAGCAGCCTGAACAAAGAGCTTCATGCTCTGGTTTCACCATGAGGAAGGAGAACTTTAGGTTGCTGGAAAAATCTGAGAGAGCTCCTCCCCTCTTCTTCCTTTTATATTTTAACTTAGGCTTACCTTATTACATAATAGTCCATAGGCTCAATACAATGCAACCCAACCCATTAAGCCTTTTCTAATTACCCTATGTACATAACATAAATTATACAAACAAATATTAACATAAAGTTTATTTAATACACACTCCAACATATCGTAACACCCCCCCCCCCTCAAATTGATGTTGGGGAGTCAACTAGCAACAATTTGCCCATCAAAAAATTATGTTAGGGTTGAGACAATGCTTTAGTGAAAACATCAGCCACTTGAAGATTCGAAGAGATGTATGAAAGAGAGATTACCCGGCGCTCCAAAGTGTCGCGAATAGAGTGACAATCAACCTCAATGTGCTTGGTGTGCTCATGGAAAACAGGGTTGGCAGCAATCTAAATAACACTCGTATAATCTGCATAAAGAGGTGTAGGTGAAGTATGATGAAACTAAAGCTCAGCAAGAAGACCGTGGAGCCATATAACTTTAGAAAATGCAGTAGACATGGCACGATACTAGGCCTTGGTAGATGACTTGGACACCTAAATTTCAAAGAAATCAGTGCATCCCCTAAAAACATACACCAACCCGTAGTAGAGCAATGGGTATTGGGGCACCAAACCCAATTAGCATCACTGTAGGCAACCAATCAAAGAGCAAAGTTTGTAGGAACAAATAATCCACTAGTAGGTGAACCTCGTAGATAGAGGATGATGTGTTGAAGTGCCACAAGATGAAGGTACCGAGGAGAAGACATAAACTGGCTGACCTGATGAACAACATAGGAGATGTCCGGAGAAGTAGTGGTAAAGTATATGAGACTCCCAACCAGGCGTCGATAGATAATAGGATCCTCACGAAGAGCCCCTTCATCTTTCCTTTATTTGACATTGACCTCCATAGGAGTAGCAACCGAAGATGCATCCTCCAACCAAACTAGAGTAATAATATCTTGAATATACTTATGCTGGTTTAAGAAAATACCGTTGGGTCGGTGATGTACCTCCAACCCTAAGAAGTACGCGAGCTGGCCAAGGTCCTTCATATGAAAAGTGGCATGCAACACCTGCTGAAGCTTAGTAATCATGCCATAGTCAGTGCCAGTAATGATGATGTCATCCACATAAACCAAGAGAATGACCATGCCCGCGGCAAACTTGTGATAGAAGAGAGAGGAATTATACTGACTCTGTGTAAACTTGTGAAAAATAAGTATGCCGCGAAACTTCTCAAACCAAACTCGGCGAGCTTGCTTAAGCCCATACAGAGGACGGCATAGGTTGCAGACATTATCAGGAGAAGAGGTAGTCATACCAGAGGGAAACTTCATGTAAATATATTGCTATAGATCACCATGTAGAAAAATATTTTTCACATCCATCTAATGCAGTGGCCAGGACTGGGAGGTTGTGATGGCTAATATAGTGCAGTCTGTAGTCATCTTGACAACTGGAGCAAACTTCTCTTCATAATCAATCCCATATTCCTGTTTGTTCCCCAGGGCTACAAGACAGGCTTTATACCGATCCAAAGATCTATCTGAATGCAGTTTGACAGAGAAGACCCACTTACTCCCAATAAGCCAAATAATAGAGGGGCAAGTAACAATGTCCCAAGTGTGATTCTCTTCTAGAGCTTGTAGTTTTATTTGCATTGCCTTTTGCCTACACTCGTGTGTCATAGCCTGTTTGTAGCAAGAGGGAGTAAAAATAGATGATAAAGTAGCTGCAAAAGATACAAGGGAGGAGAAATCGTACCTATCAGGAGGGCAAGAAGGACGAATAGACCTGCGAAAAGTGATGGAGGCAAGAGTAGAGGGATGATTAGGAGCAGGTGCCAGGTCGGGATCAGGAGGGGGCAACAATGGAGTGGGGCGAGACTCATCAAAGCTAGGCAGAATCGACAGAGATGCATATGGCAGTGTAACATGAGATGCAAAGAAATATTGATTTTCAATGAAGACCACATTCCGAGAAACACGGATTTGAAGATGCCTGTGGATCATAGTAAACATAGCTTTTTTTATAAATGGCATAACCAAAAAAAGCTCATATAACTAATTGGGTTGTAAGTTGGTGTCGTTCTTGATTAGGTAGATGCACAAAACAAACACAACCGAATGTCCGAATGTCCGAAGATCAGTATATGATGGAGAATAACCAAATAACTTAAAGAATGGAGAAACATGATGCAAGGTAGGAGAGGGTAGGCGGTTGATTAAATGAACTGAGGTAGAAAGTGTTTCACACCAAAAGCGGGGAGGAACAAATGATTCAAGTAGAAGGGTTCAGACCATATCAAGAAGGTGACGATTTTTTTGCTCAGCAATCCCATTTTGTTGCAGTGTCGAAGGACAAGAACTCTGAGAGATAGTGCATTTGCTTTGAAGAAAATCCTAGAATTCAGTAGACTTGTACTCGCCTCCAGAGTCAGAGTGCAGTACCTTGATGTGAGCAAAAAATTGAGTTTCAAGAAGGGCAAGAAACTGCTTAAATACTACAAAAAATTCAGACTTAGCCCTTAAGAAGTAGACCCAGGTAAAAAGACTAAAGTCATCAATAAAGGTAACAAAATACTTATATTGTGCATGCGAGACATCATGAGCGATTCCCCAAACATCACTATGAATAAGATGAAAACCATGGGAGGCATGCAAGGCATGATGAGGAAAAGGTAAAATTTTACTTTTGCTAAGTTTGCATGATGAGCAGTGAAAAGAAAGATCAAGAGAGGAGCATGTTGGACTGCCTAATAAACCAGATTTAAACATTGTACAAAGAACATCCGAGTTTGGGTGGCCTAGATGTCTATGCCACATCTTAGTGCTAAGGCCAACAACATTACATGCAAAAGAGAGAACAAGAGTACGCGGAATAATGGTGGAGAGAAAGACTTTAAGTAGAAATAGTCGTCCCACTTTAGGCCCATTCGTGATCACCTTCCCTGACACTTGATCCTGCACAACACAACCAAATTTACCCCCACTGCTACTGAAAGTTCCAGATCTACCCCCATGATTTATGAAAATTCCATATCTACCCCCACAATTTTTTTAAATTCCAAATCCAACAACCCACGGTCTTTGAAAATTTCAGAAATGTCACCTTACTGTTGAACAACATTGTATGCATATAATATCAACAAGAAGAAGCACTTCAGCCCAAAAATTCTGAGTTCGGAGAGAGACACCGATCTGACCTTTCAGCTTCCTTTGACAGATACTTCGACCAAGAACCCTTCATCCCACTCCTTTGAGCTCGGACAAGAGTTTTTTACCAGACCTTACATCTCCCCGGACAAAGATATCGAGAGCTCTAACAGATCTCTGAGTCTTCGAACAGAGAGAGCTTGAGCTCCAAGCTCACATTCAACACAAAGAAGTTGAACCACCAAGTTCTGATACCATGACAAATAGAGGTCGACGGTGATGAACAGAGGCTGACAGAGTAGCCAAGACCAGACCTTCATGCTCTGGATTTTCGAGGAGAGAACCACCCGTTTTGAGGCTGATGGCACAACCTAACCATGAGCACTAAGCTTTGAGATTGGTGGACATAACCACCACCACCTTGTTATGATCTCTGACCATGGACCGTGTAACCCGATGGAAGGAGAGCTCTGCATCCAGCACAGGTTCAACACCAGGGTGTTGTGGACATCTTGGTCTTCCTATGATTTCGAATTCTGGGTGAAGTGAGAAAAATGAGAAAAGGGAAGTGCTCGGGATAGAGGGGAGGAGATGGAGGATAACCCGGCTCTGAGGGAGCCCGTAACCTACGGCTCTGAGGGAGACCGTAACCTAGTTCGTCGGAGGAGAACCTGTCCTATTTTGTGATTTCAATTTCATTCATTTTCTTCATTTCATTTTGCCCCTTTAAGCTATTCGTTGAGGCTCAATATTTACAATGATGCAATTAAGGCTTACACGCTCAAAGAGCTAAAGCATACAACATAAATATTAAGTAACTGCTGTAAATTTTTTTTACCAAAAGTGTCATTATGGCTTGCACATTCAAGAACACAAAACACACGTGATCTGCCTTCAATTGCGACGCCTTTGAATGACTCGTTCGGCTATCGAGTCTATAACATCACTCCCCCCTTTGAAAGAGAGCTTGTCCTCAAGCTCATATGAAGGGTATATGTGCTAAAACACCTGGAAGTCTTCCCAAGTAGCCTCGATCGGATCACTATGTGACCACTAAACCAAAATTTGGGGGTTGTCCTCTAGCTGCCTGGTCTGCAGAATTTTGACCGGAGTGAGAGAGACCTTACCGTCTTCAATCGGTGGTAGAGCAGGGTGGACTGAGGTGTTGGTCCTTTGAGAGGCTTGAACAGGGAAACATGGAAAACATCATGAAGTTGAGACTCCGGGGGCAGTTGGAGCTGATAGGCAACTTGTCCCACTCGCCGAAGAATTATGTAGGGCCCAAAGTACTTGGGGGATAGCTTGTGGCGTGTCCCGACAAGGGAGTGTTGGCTATATGGCTGGAGGCGAAGCCAAACAAAGTCATCGGGGTGGTACTGCACATCTCAATGGTGTTGATCATACTGAAGCTTCATGCGGGCCTAAGCTTGCCGGAGCCAGCGAGGGCATTTGCTAACAATTGATCCTTGTTTTGTAAGGCGTGATCAATTGCGTCCACGCAGGTGGACCCTATAGTATATGAGAGCAGACGAGGGGGGGGGGGGGGGGGGGGGGGGGTCTCCTGTAAGGCTGTATGAAATGATGTGTTGTAGCAATACTCGGCCCAGCTAATGCAGTGAACCCATTTCTTGGGGTTGTCCCCCACAAGGCACCGCAAGTACATCTCGATGGTGCGGTTCACTACTTCCATCTGTTTGAGGGTGGTAGGCCGACGGATATTTGAGTTTCGTGTCGTAGAGCCTGAAGAGTTCCTTCCAGAAGTAACTGGTAACGATCACATCCCAATCACTGACTATTGACTCGGGAATGCCATGCAGACGAACAATGTTGTCAACAAAAACTTGGGCAATTGTGGCTGTTATATACGGATGGGCCATGGGCATGAAATGGCCATACTTGGAAAGGCGATCAACCACAACCAAAAGGATGGATTTGCCCGCTGCTCTCAGAAGGCCTTCAATAAAATCCATGTAGAGGTCGGACCATACCTGGGTGGGAAGGTCGAGGGGCTAGAGCACCCCAGTCGGACACAAATGGTCGGCCTTGTTGCGCTGGCAGATCAGACATGCAACAACATATTCAACAACGTGAGACCTCAACCCAGCCCAATAAAAATCATTGCGTACCCACTGTAAATTTTTCTGGAGCCCCTCATGTGCACTGTCATGGTAGGCTGATAAAATTTTTAGTACCAAGTAAGATGAAGGCAAGAGGTAGATTCGCCGTTTGTACAAGATGAGGTGGTCCAGGATGGACCAGTGAGGCGCCATCTGACCTGCTGTTATTTTTTGAGACAACTGCTGTAATTTTGTTGTAGACTGGTGCTCCTAACGTATAGCCTCTAGCAGCAGTGGTGTGGGGTAATTGATGGCTGTGAGTTGCATTGCTATGTCTGACCGATGGGAGAGAGCATCCGCTACTCGGTTCAAGGGACCCAGTTTGTGTTCCACGATAAAGTCGAAGCCCATGAGCTTCCTGAACTAGTGTTGTTGAGGTGGCGTGGAGATGCATTGGTCCAACAAGAACTTGAGGCTGGAGTGATCAGTGCGGATGCAAAAGAAACGGCCCCACAAATAGGGTCTCTAGTGCTGCACGACCTTCGCTAACCCAATTAATTCTTGCTCATAGGCTGGCAATTTGTGATGGTGAAAGGCGAGCTGCCGACTGAAGTATGCAATGGGGTACTAGGATTGATGAAGGACTAACTCAATTTCACTGCCAGAGGCATTGCATGCCAGCACAAAGTCGTCGCTAAAATTTGGCAGCTGCCACACCGGTGCTGAAACGAGAGCTTGTTTGAGCACTTTGAAGGAGTTCTCTGCTGTCTCTGTCCACTGGAAGGCGTTACGGCGCAGCAGGTTGGATAAGGGCACTGCGAGGTGTGCATAATTCTGTATGAACTTTTTGTAATACCCCACGAGACCCAGAAAACTGCCTAAGGCAGCAACATTGTGGGTGGTGACCATTGCAGTATCACCTCGATTTTAGTGGGATCCATAGTGACGCCGACTGCTGTAATCACATGGCCCAAATAGGCCACCTGTGGCTGACCAAAAGAGCACTTTGAGCGCTTTAAATATAAGTGGTGCTTCCGGAGGATGCTAAAGACTTGACGTAGGTCTTGGAGGTGTTGCTCCTAACTCTTGCTAAAAATCAGGATATCGTCAAAGAAAACAAGGACAAATTTTCTGAGAAAGGGGCGAAATACCTCGTTCATTAATGCCTGAAATGTGGATGGCGCGTTGGAGAGGCCGAAGGGCATGACAATGAACTTGAAATGGCCATGGTGAGTGCGGAAGGCCGTTTTCTTTTTGTCCGGAGGATGCATGCGGATTTGATGATAGCCGAACAGCAAGTCGAGCTTGGTGAAAAATGTGGCCCCGTGGAGTTCATCTAGTAGTTCATCCACCACCAAAATGGGAAACTTGTCCTTAATTGTCTTGGCATTTAATTTCAGATAATCAACACAAAACTGCCATGTGTGGTCATTCTTCTTCACCAAGATGACCGGGGACGAAAAGGGAGAGGTGCTCGGCCTTATGAGGCCCTGATCGAGCATGACAACACATTGTCTTTCAATCTCATCTTTTTGGAAGTGGGGGTATCTATAGGGTCTCACCACCACAACCTCAGAGCCAACCTTCAAACGGATTTTGTGGTCAAAGTGGCGCAATGGCGGTAGGTTGCTGGGTAGGTGAAACAAATCTGCAAATTCATCCAATAGTGAGTCTAATGTGTTGAAAGTGGGTTGTTGTTGCTAGTATGCAGCTGTGCTGAACCTTTGGTATGACGACCCTGAAGTGTGACTCTGGTGTGCTGTAATTCAAAGCTCATAATAAGTCCCATAAAATTGTCCCTAAGGTCTGAAGCCACTTAACACCGAGAACTAAATCAAAACCAGTGAGGGGTATGATGCAAAAATCTGCTGAGAAGATATGTCTAACAATGGAGAATCGGACAGACTTGCTGACCCCATAGCTCGACACTTTGTCCCAATTGGCAATAGACACTGAAGTGATTGGCTGGGATTTCACCGGAAGTTGCAAATACTTGGTGGAGGTAAGGCTGATGAAATTGTGTGTGCTGCCTGAGTCCATGAGACTGACCAGTGGCTGGGCACCAACTAGCACACGAACTTGCATTGTGGTGGTGGTCTAAATGCCCGTAATGGCGTGGATGAACACCGCAGGTTCATCAGCAGCAACCTCTTCCACCGGTGGGTCTTCCTTGTTTTCGTCTTCCAATTCCACTGAAAAAAGTTTCTTGCAGCGGTGCCCGAAGGTATAGTGTTCATCACAATTGAAGCATAACCCCTTTCTTTTCGGGCTTCCATTTATGATTCGATGAGTTTTTTTATGACTGGTTGTTGTGTTGGAGAGGGTTTTGGGAGGGAGGGAGGGAGGAGAGTTGTAAGGACTGCTGCGCTAGTGAGTGGAGGTGGATGACCCTCCCGATGTGGTTTTCCTAGTTGGCCACGTTGGCTTATTGTTTTGAAATTTGTATTTGGCCTCCAAAGTTCGAGCAAAATTCATAGCTCGGGTCAAATCTGAGGGGGCCATGAGTTCTACTTCCAACCTCAATGCCTCATTTAACCTTGCTGTGAAGAAGCTAACTTGCTGATCTATCTGATCACTTGGCTAGCTCGGGCTAACTTCTCCTGAAATATCTTCTGGTAATCAGCAACACTGCCGGTCTGTTTTAATAGAATGAGATCGCTCAATGGGTTAGTGTGGGTGGAAGGCCCAAACCGGATGGTGCATAATTCTTTTAAATTCTTCCCAACCGATGCCCGAATGTTCCCGTTCCAGTTGGTGGCCCCACAGCTGCGCTTCTTCGAGCACGTGGAATGCGGCCAACCCAACTCTGTCCACTGCAACAGTCTGTTGATGGGAATTTTTTTTTCGCAGCGGTATATCCAAGATAAAGGGTCTTCTGACCCGCTAAAGAGCGGAAATTCCATTTTTGTATACCTTGGAATGGTGGTAGGCTTTGAACGTCCTCCATTCGGACTATAGTGTCCCCCTTGTCCCTGATTTTCTGGGTGTCCCCCATGTGGAGTGGGTGTCCTACGAATCAGGTTGGTGATCTCTTCCATATGCTGAGACATCGCATGAGCGACTAAATGAGACTCTGTGTTGTCCAACATGCTTCCAGTCGACCCTTTGCCTCGTCCTGCCTTGCTTGCATATCTTCTCTAAACCTTTCAAACCTCTCTTCCTGGCTTGATGTCTCTCCCATTGTTCCCCGCTTTGATACCAACGTGTTATGATCTCTAACCATGGACCGTGTAACCTGACAGAAGGAGATAGTCCTGGTCAACACCAGAGTGCTGTGGACGTCCTGGTCTTCCTATGATTTCGAATTCTGGGTGAAGTAAGTGAGGAAAATAAGAAAAGGGAAGTGCTTGGGATAGAGGGGAGGAGATGGAGGATAACCCAACTCTGAGGGAGACCGTAACCTACGGCTTTGAGGGAGACCATAACCTGGTTCGTCGGAGGAGAACCTGTCCTGTTTTTTTATTTCAATTTCATTCATTTTCTTCATTTCATTCTGCCCCTTTAAGCTGTTCGCTGAGGCTCAATATTTACAATGACGCCATTAAGGCTTACACGCTCAAAGAGCTGAAGCATACAGCATAAATATTAAGTAGTTGCTACAAAACAGATTTACCAAAAGTGCCATTATGGTTTGCACGTGATTCATATCGAGTCAAATTATAATATATGTAGGTTTGAGTTTGGCTAATATGCCACCTTTAGGGATGGGGCAGGGATAGGTGAAATATTAGGGAAATAGGGAAACGGGACGGGGATGGGGTGTTTCCCACCCAGTTCCAGCGTGTTTTGGGTGGCGGAATTAGGTTCGGGGTCGGGTTTTGGGAAAACAAGTCCCCAACCGGATCCGTGCCCACCCTCTCTGGCCTTTCTTTCCCACGACCCGGCATTCCGACCGTTGCGCCTTGGTTCGGACATGCACTCCTACAAGAGTAGAGTGTAGACGCTTGTCAAAACTGGTGGCCTGACAGTAATTAAGCAAAGCGACAGTGTCAATTCAAAAGCGCGCTCTCCTTGTTACGACCAAATCCTCCGTCCAAAAGTTTTCCCGCCGGTTCTTTCAGCAAAGTTCACCTGAGAGGGAAAAACGTAAGCTCTGGTGCAGTTCATTGCCTCCGCGCTTCTAGAATTGGCAAAAGCCTAGGTCAGAACCCTAATTTGCCATTTCCCCATCTACGGCGAATTCTAGCTTAGCTGGTAGTTGTTTCAGCTGCTCATTTACTTCCATGGAGGCAAGATCGACTTCCTTTGAAAGCCCTCGACTATCTCCTGGAAAAGCTTCGTTCCAGGAGAAAAATGTGGAAGAGAATCGGGTTTCTGAACTTCCTCTAGTTGACGATGAGGTGGAAGGCGAAGCAGCTGGTGTAATGGTCACGAAAAGTGTTTCGCAGCGCGTGCAGAGAATTATATCGAGAGAAGGTATCGAGAGAAGATTTAGTGCGAGGCTTCAAACCAAGGACAGAATTGACTATAGCTCGCGAAAGAAGAACTTCAGTGACGAGGAGAGAATCACGAAAAGAAAACTTAACGGCTCGTCCGGAAATGTGGAGCCTAAAGTTAACATGGATGCAACTAATGAAGTTATCGGCTCTGACAATGTGATGGATCTTGTCACTGAAAAAACTGAAGATCGAGCGGCGGGTAATGGAAGAGATTCGGTGACGGTTTTTTCAGGGAGAAGCGCATACTCAAGAGTGAAGGAAACGTTGAGGATCTTCAATACATACTACCTACACTTTGTTCAGGTCACTCAATCAATTGCCATACGTTATTTCTCTTGACTGTTCTGTGTCTTGTCCATTTCTATAAAGGCATTTCTCCCTGACCCCTAGTTTTCGTTCTTATTATTTACATTGGTGCTGGGTTTCTGGAACGTGGAGTCCATTGATTTACCGTTTAAGCCTAGAATAGCATTGTGTTGGAAAACAAGTCCGGTCATTTCATCACTTCAATAGATTTATTTTTATATGGAATCTTGTTCTACATGTTGAATTGTATCTATGGTTCAAGTTTTATCTACATAAGACATATAGAATGGGAGATATAAAGAGATAAAACTCGATTGTTTAAGCGAGGCATTTTTGTAATTTGCAAAGCCCCACTTAATTAAATAGAGAGGGGGTTGTGCACAAGCCTCAAGAAGCTCCAATCCGAGTTTTTCTCCATTCTCTCCTCTATTTCTTCCTTCTATGCTCTCTTCTACTCTTCAGTCTTCTTATATGGTATCAAAGCAATATATCGTGTCCGGGAGTGCCTTTTATCAATCTTCATCAATTTTTGAAGGGGAATCTCTTGAAAAGGGGTTTTATCAAATCTCTTGGCTACCGGCCAGTAAAAAAACTCAAGCTTTTTCCTTTTTTTTTTCTGCCATAATCCTAGGGTACTGGTTTGACCAGTCTATGAGTGATCCTTTATGATTTAATTGTCCTAAAAGGGTTTGTTTGATTCTCCTTGGGATTTGCGCCATCTATACCTGCATCATTGCTTGTGTTATCATCTGTTAAAGCTGATGTCAGCCCTATTTAAGGTTTATTTTCTTGGAAATTGGAGTTTATGTACTGATTAAAGTTGTTTGTTGCCCTAACCCTAATTTTGCAAAGTGGGGTCCACACTGGTGATATTCTAGGAAATACTTGGGAAGTGTTCTGGTGTTGATTTGTGACTCTATACAGATAATATGACGGATTCAGGTGAAGTATATACCCATTTAGAGAAATTGCATGGTATGATGGAAACGAGATGATTACTATTACTTCTCAGAGATTGACAAGGTCAAATTATCTCAATTGGACTAAATTAGTTAGGATGTACCTGAAGGCCAAAAAGAAACTAAGTTCATTCGAGATGATCCTTCAGTTCCTGTTGATGATGATTGGGACGTAGATGACAACCCAGTTATAACTTGGATTTGTCAATAGTATTGATTCTACATCGAGGAATCAAGTAATGAATTTTGAGACTAAAGGGTAGAGTATTGCCAAGCTTGTCTGGTGGCTAAAGGGTGCACCCAAACATACAGTGTTGATATTGCCCAATTATCTTTTATTCGTATATTGGTTTCTATTGCAGTGAATTAAAGATGGTCTCTATGCCAACTAGATATAAAAAATGCTTTCTTGTATGGTGATCTAGACGGGGAAGTAAATATGAAGCAACCTCCGGGATATGTTGCTCAGGGGTGGAGAAACATAAAGTTTGTAGACTCAAGAAAACAATCTATAGCTTAAAATAGACTCTGAAGGCTTGGTTTGAAAAATTCAACCAGGTGGTGATGTTTATGGGGTTTGACGATCATATTTGGTCAAATACCTAGCGACAAACTCCTATGTTCCTTTCATTACGGTATTTCCGAATAAGTTCGTGGATGACAAGCCTAAAGGTTATCTTATTGATGATATCGATATTGATGATAGTGACGATATCCGACATTGATGATATTGATGATATTGATGATGACCTTGATACGGAGCTGCTAACTATGACGAATGCGCTATTTTTGAGAAGCCACTATCACCACTCTTGGTTTGTAATGAAAAGGTCGTTTGGGATTATGGTATTGCTAGTGTATGTAGATGATATTATTTTTGTCTGACAGTGATATTTCTGGTATTGAAGAAATTAAATCCCACTTGACAACACACTTCTAAACTAAAAATATTGGGCTACTAGAATACTTTTTGGGTATTGAAGTAGCAAGAAGCAAAGAAAAAGTTGTCTTGGCACAATGAAAGTATATAACAGATATGTTACAAGAATATGGTATTTTAGGAGCCAAGCAGTTGATACTCCAATGGAGGTTGGCCATGATCTCCAGGATGATCAAAGTGCAAAATTGAATGATAAGACTATATCGAAAATTAGTGGGTAAATTTATCTTATACAACAAGCACAAGACCTGATATCTCATTTGTAGTGAGTGTGAGTCAGTTTATGGAGCATCCACGCAAAGTCCACCTAGAAGCAACATAGAGAATTTTAAGGTATCTTAAAGGGGTACTAGGAAGGGGTATTTTCTTTAAACTTAATGGTTATTTGAAAATTGAAGCCTTCTCTGATGCAAACTATGCTGGTTCCAAAATAGACAGTAAGTTGACTACTGGCTATTGTGTCTTCTTAGGGGGCAATTGAATAAGTTGGAAAAAGCAAAAAGTAGAATGTTGTGGCTCAATTTAGTGTTGAAGCTGAATATATAACAATGACTCATACTGTCAGAGAGTTGATGTGGGTGAGATCAATCTCATAGGAGTTGAGTTTCTACCAGAATGATCTATGACCATGTTTTGTGATAATCAGACAACTATCTTTATTGCGAGTAATCCAGTCTTCCATGAGAGGACAAAACACATAGAGGTGGACTGCCACTTTATTTGGGATGCCGTGAAGAAAAAGGAGGTAGTCACCCCTTTTGTTTGATCTGAAGATCAACTTGAAGATTTCTTTACTAAGGCACTTTTTTTTTTTTGAAATGATGCTGAATTGTATTATGAGAGCTCAAACGAGCAGATTACAAGAGGGGAAACCTTCCCAAACAATGAGAGATTGCTGGGAGGTTTCGAATTTTGCCAATTTATCAGCCAAAGAATTGGCTGATCTAGGAATGAGGTTCCGATTACAATGATGGATGACACAATGTCAGCAATACAATCAGTGATTGGCCAATGGAGCTAAGGAGGGGAGTTATCTTTTGAACACCAACTGATGGCAGTCTTTGAGTCGCATTCGATCATCAGCTTGCCATGAAGCAGTATTTGAATCAACAATACCCACCGACTCTGCATAGGATAGAATAGGGTTTCCACTGTTGTCTCTGAAAACACCACCAGCTCCAGCAGGCCCAGGACAGCCTAAAGCATTGCCATCAAAATTGAGTTTGATGCAGTCATAAGGGGGAGGATCCCAGGTGGCCATAACCAGATTCCTACGTGGGCCCACCATATGCGCTATCAAACCCCAATTTTCTCGAAGGGAGACGCCCGATAGAGAAGCAAACTCCTTCCTAGAATGTAGCCAACTCGAAATAAGGCCCACTGCCTGAGACGCTATATTATCTGGGTTGCTAGCCTTGGAATTGAATCTCCGGTTGTTTCGCTCTAGCCATATACACCATGGGACATGCGCACAACATGCCAAGAGAATTATTTTGCCCAGCTTAGGAAGGCGCATCCCCATAACCATCTCAAAGGTGCCAACAAGGTCCTGATGTAGCCCCATTTGGAGACCAATCTTTTGAAATATCTTCATCCAGACTTGCCATGAAAAGTCGCAATGTAAGAGAACATGCTGGACTGTCTTGTTGCACACACCACAAAGGGGACAAGTGCGATCGGGGGTAGTGTAACCTCTTTTATGGAGGTTGTCAGAGGTGAGGATTTGATCCCTGATGGCCGTCCACACGAAGAATTTGATTTTACTAGACGTTGAGAGCTTCCATGCCAAGTTTGCCTTGTGTTCATGCATGCTGTAATCTTGTTTTCTAATGTGAGAGTAGGCGGATGCAATTGTGAATCGGCCATTAACGCTAGGCTTCCATGTCACCCCATAGGTTGTTATCCTTGATGTTGAAGTTTCAGATCCATTTGAGCAAAAGGGCATTGTTCATCTCCTTCGTAGGCCGAATGCCTAAACCACCCAGATTGCGGGGCATGCAAATATCCTTCCAACTCACTAAATGATATCTGAGGTGTCCTCTGATCCTCTCTAGAGAAAACGTTGACGGATGGCGTCAATCCTGTTGCAAACAGAGGCCGAACAGTGCATGAATGATAATAAATACTGCCAAACAAGACTTGAGGAGAGTGAGTCGCCCAACAGTAAAGCTTGCCTCTCCAAGTAGCTAGTCTCTTCTCAAATTTCTCAATGAGGAGGGACCAAAGCGTCGCCGAAGGCCGAGAGTCAAAGAGTGGTAGTCCAAGATATGTAGCTAACAAATTTCCCACTGAGCACCCCAAATAGTCAGCCACACCCTGAAACACAGGTGAGTCGATATGATAGCCTAGGAGGGTGGTTTTTTTCCAGTTAATGTTCTGACCGGAAGCCAGTTCAAATAGTCCCAATACAACACGCAGTTTTTGGATCTGATCTATTGTACCAACCCCAAATCAAATTGTATCGTTTGCAAATTGAAGGATTGACACATCAAAGGCTGCCCAATTCGTCGTGGGGAGGAGCCAACCCAGGTTTTTGGCCGAATAGATCAAAGATGATAGGTATTCCGCTACCACATTGAAGAGCAAAGGAGAAAAGGGGTCTCCCTGCTTGATTCCCTTAGATCCCTTAAAATAACCGCAGGCCGTTTCGTTGAGAAGAACAGAGTAACTTGTAGAAGAGATGCAACTTTGAATCTAGAAGTGGCATTTTCCCCTGAATCCCATCTTCCCCAGGAGAGTGTCCAAAAGCTTCCAATTAACTCTGTCAAAGGTTTTCTCAAAATCAAGCTTTAGGATGAATTTTGGAAGCTTTAAAACCTTAAAATGGTGGATGAGCTCGTGACATGCCATGGCCAAGTCTAATATATTTCTTCCCTTGATAAAAGCACTCTGGCCATGATGAATGACAATAGGGAGAACTGCCCTGCGGCGATTGGCAAGGAGGCACGCAAGCACCTTGTAAGCATTGGTGGTGAGACTGATCGGCCGGAACTCAGAAGGAATTTCTGCCCCTTCTTTTTTAGGGATGAGGGCAATAAACGAAGCTTCGATGCTCTTATATCTGATGCCATGCTAATCGAACGAGTGGACCATGCAAGCAATATCGTCTCTGATGAAGGGCCAACATCGGCGATAGAATTCCCCTTTGAAACCATTCGGGCCCGGTGCACGAAGACTCAATGTTGCTTTTTCAATTTCCTTACTGGAGAAAGGGAGCTCGATGAGACTAGTTGCGGCTGAAGGAATAGCCTGGAGATGAACTCTTTCGAAGAAAGGGCGAACTAGTTGGCCATCAGAGTTTAATTTTGCAAAAAAGTTCACCAGTGAGTATGAAATAAGGGATCAATCCGAGGTACTCTCACCATTGACGTTGAGCGTGGTGATGCGGTTGGCTCTTCTCCGAGCAGAGGCGACTGCATGGAAAAATTTAGTATTGGCATCCCCTTCGAAGACCCATTTAAATCTTGCACGTTGCTTCCAGTGCATGAGCTCACTATGAATGATGGACTGCATTTTCCCTTGGAGGGCGTATCTCTGAATTACTTTTGTGGAAGAGAGGTTTCTAGATTCCTCTTTAGAGTCAAGAGTGGAAATCTGAGAAGGGACGACGGCTCTCTCGGTTGAGGAAGAGGCCTTTCTCGCAGAGGCCCATGATCGCAGCAACGACTTCAGCTTCTTGAGCTTGGCTGGAAAATTTCACCCGATCGGGCCCATCACGATCATCATCTCCCAGAAGGACTGGATAGAGGAGTCAAAAGAGGGGTCCGCTATCCAAGCATTGTTGAATTTAAAGGGGGGGGGGGGGGGGCAACTGCCGAAGTGGGTATCTACCATAATCGGCCAATGGTCAGAAACAACCCTATTGAGGACTTGGCCTGTATTACTTGAGCCAGTCGTTGTTGGCTAAGAAGTGGTCAAGCTTGGAGAGGATGGGGGGCTGTCTGCCATTTCACCAAGTGAAGGTCTTCCTAGATAGGGTAACCTCATCAAGATCCCAACTGCCAATAAAGTCTGCAAATAGCCTCATGGAGGTAGTGATTCTCCGGGAGGGCGGGGATTTCTCGTGGCAGAAGTGGGTAACATTGAAATCTCCCGCAAGCATCAGAGGAATGGGCCACTTCTGACAAGTCCTCAAAAGGTCATCCCAAAAGAGATGTCTCTCATGGTGTCTAGTAGGACCATACACACCCACAAGGCACCAAATGTTCCCCAATCCTTTCTCTCAATTTGATTCCGAGGGAGTAAGTGCCACAATAGCGATCAAGCACCTCAATGGTATTAGTGTCCCACACAATGAGAATGCCGCCAGCCGATCCAATCGCATCGATAGAAATCCTTGCAGGCTCCTTAAGAGGCCACAACTCATGGATATATCCAAGGGGCAAAGAAGCCACCTTGGTTTCTTGAAAAATAGCAACATTTGCCTTGGTGGAGGCAAGGAGGAACCGAATTGAGGCACGACGACGTACGAATCCAATTCCTTGAACATTCCAAGAGATAATGATCATTGATCACTAGTCTTCTTCTTGGACTTCTCAGAAAGGTGGTTATCTCCCCTGAGGGGCTCTGTGTAGACGGTGCCCATCACCTTGGCAAGTTCCACTATTTGTGCCCAGGTTTCTGGGTAGAATTTTTGTTGTTCTATCTAAAGAGCAGCCACATACTTCTGAGCTCTTTCACCCGTCTCTAGGAAGATGAAGTCCCCTATCTCTGGATTGCATGGGTATCTAGTAGTAGCACTTTCACCCGTCTCTTTACTAAGGCACTTGAAAGCGTGAATTCTTGGTTTTCTGTAACAAGCTGAACCTCTTGGTTATATATGCTTCAACTGAGGGGGAGTGTTGGAAAACACGTCCATGGGTATTTTGGTTATTTTATCACTTCAGTAGATTTATCTTTATATTTAATCTTGTTCTACATGTTGAATTGTATATGTGGTTCAAGTTTCTTATACATAGGACATATAGAATGGGAGATATAAGGAGATAAAAGCTTGATTGTTTAAGTGAGGGCATTTTTGTAATTTGTGAAGTCCCACTTAATTAAATAGAGAGGGGGTTGTGAATTACTCCCAAGAAGCTCCAGTTCAGTGCTTTTCTTCATTCTCTCCTCTATTTCTTCCTTCTGTCCTCTTTTCTAATCTTCAATCTTCTATTTTTACACATTGATATATGTCAAATCAAGGGCTTTGTTGTCAATTTTGTTTTTGCATAGGTACTGGTTCCAATGTTTCGTGTCTTTGAAGATCAGTGAAGTTAGAATGCTTTTTTCTTAGTTACAGTTCTTTCAATTTCGTTATCTGTAGATAATAAGTAAGCCATATCAAATCCGATTTGAGTTGGAAACGAATGACTCTGAAAATTGAAAAGATTAAGTAGGCACCATTTCTGGGTAAATGTGAGCAGTTTCATCTTATCTTTCAAAACACAAACTTTTGAATCTGTGTTATAATTCATACATGACATTTTTGGTGTTGAGCTATCCTAGGAGACAATTGACCCACACATTGTTGTTTGACAGTTTCCAGTAGATTATGAACATAAATATTTGCAAGAGTATTTGGCTTCTATTCTGGAACTAGATAGTGCAAAATGATGTACCTCACTGTTTGCTGCACCTGAATCTAATTCTATATATTGGTGTTGTAGCTTAATTATGTAGAGCTGTGCTGAAATAAAAAAAATGAAAGCCTCTAAAACAAAAATTCTCATTGGTCTTTGAATGGGACCCATTCACCCTATGTAAATAGATCCCATATGACTGAACAAAGTCCTCTGTTTCAAAAGCTCTCATTTTTTCTATTTTAGTGGATTTGATCTCAATTACAAAATATGCCTTCTTACATGATGAAAACTCACTGAACATGGTGGCTAACCCTACGACAAACCTAATAGGTATATGAAAGGTGTGATATTAGGAGATGCATGAAACAAGATGAACTTTGTTAGAATTTGCAGGAAGAAAGCAGTGAGAGAGATTAGGGTTTTCTGACCTCTCTCCCTTGTCTATAATATAAACATATATCAAAATTGCATCCATGTCGATGCAAGGCAATCTAGTTTCTAAGGAAAAATACTTTCCAATAAAATAAGTAAAATCTAGTTACATGTTCTAACACTCCCCTTCAAGCTGGAGCATATAGCTTCAACTTGTTGTAAAATCTGTCTCACACTCTCCATAAGCATAAAAAAATAAATACTGATTGGTCTTAAAAAAATTGTCTTCATGCGGATTCAACAACTTCAAAATTTGTGGTGTTTGTGGTCTTTGGCTTCAAATTCTTCATCTTCTATTCTCCCCCTTACTTGGATATTTTTTATTGCTAGTCACATAAATTTTTTTTACACAACTTTGGTAATTCTTCATGGTAGGTTGTATTAAATTCCTTATCTCTTTCTATCCCCCCCTCCCTCCCCTTCCCTCCTCCTCCTCCTCCTCCTCTCAAGTTGAGGATCACTCTTTATTTTTTTAGAGGCCCATCTTGCACAAAACAAGTATGATTGAAGAAAAATCACTCATAACTAATTGATAGAAATTCATGCACTAGTAAAAAAGGTCTAAATCTGAAAAAAGCTCTGCTTAGGCAGGCAAGCCCACTTTTTATGGTATTCAAAAATGGACTATTCACTATTTTAAGAGTAGCTAAAAAAAACTCTACCATTTTGGGTGGAAAAGAATGACTTGACTCAATCTAGATGTTGGGCATACTCTTGTTCTTTGTAGGTAGTATGTGCATTGCTACAAAGTGATAAAAAAATAAATTGAATAAATACTAGAGGTTCATTGCCTACACTTGTAAACAAATATGAACCATAACTTAAGATTAAAAAATTAACCAGTTTGATACCCAAGAGGATTGAAAGAACTAATTATCAAGGAGAGGATTTAACAAAAAAAATTGACCTGTTGTTTCTTCCCTTCCTTGGTGACACTGGCCTAGTTATCATCATGTGTTGGACATTGTTGCCAACCTTTATTGTACTTGGTCACATGTTCCCCGTTCCGCCAATTCTTTGGCCGGCAGGCTTGCTAAACATGGGACCTCCCTTATCGCAATGCTTGTCACAGGAGGTCCCCTTAGTATGTAATTTTTCTTAGTTAATACATTATCACTTTTATAAAAAAAATAACTAAAAATTGACCATAAATCAAACCAAAATCAATCAGCATGATTGACATGAAGGGTTGGGCATAACCAACAATTTGACTAAAAATTTAGGAAGAGATAAAACTAATCTCACAAGAACCAGCAACAAGTTGGCCATGAATTAGTTAAACTCAACTTACAGAGAACCATCAATCCAACAACACTTCCACTTATGAATAAATTTGTCGAATTCTCAAACACCCTTATGACCTCAACCACTATTGTTGGACAAAAAATGAAAGATAAATAGATCTCTTCAAGCATAAACCAAATTAGAATTTATCTCCAGGACTCAATCGAGTACCAAGTCTTAGCCTTGGCTAGAATTTGATGTGAACATATTGTCCTCCCAAGAGGCTCCAGTAGAGTCCAAGTTTCTGCTTGAGACAACATGGGAGTTCTTGACTGCAAGTTGTAGAGCCTAGGTTTTTTCTAGCAGTCATGGGAATTCTGTCTCCGTTGATTATGGTCTTGAAATTTTTGATGCCGAAATACCCAACTGGGGAAACTGCCAAACTATGAGACAAAGAGGTGTGCAGGAATAGGGAATAGTGATATGGTTGTCAGGTTTCCGAATTTCGAGGAGATGGAAAGATTCAAAGTGCTTGAGCTGGATAGGGTTTGGAAGTACTTCCGACTTTGCCTCTTCTATTACCTCCTTAGCAAAATGTGGCCATGGGAGAGACATGCATTTTCAGAATATTATCTTACTACTACTGTATTTATTTTTATTTTATTTTTTATTTTTAAGAATTTTAACAATGAGTATGTCATTGTTGGTGATTTTTGAAATATTATTGAGTAATTTCCCATCAGTTGAACAAAGTAGATTATTAGATGAATATATCATTTCTCAACAAAAAAAAGTTAGTATAGAAAAGGAAAAAGAGTACTTCGGTTCTTCAGTCAAGTTGGTGAGGCATTTGTATTTACTTTTTCGTTGCAAGCCTGTTAAGTTTTACTGATATTGTTTACAAGCACATGAATGATAATTTCTTGGGATTTTTCTTTTGTATTGAAAGTTTATTAATTGAAATGTTATTTCATATCAACTTCCTTTCTTTTGCTATGTTGTGGTGAATAATTTTCATATTAGTTGCTTAGCTCATGTACTGATTTTGTTGATCTAATGTATTTTCTTCCTATGGTAACAGGAAGAGGAAAAAAGGTGCAAAAAAGTAGAAGCAAATGGTAAGAAAAATGTCAAAGCCTCAAAACCTAAGGTGCGTTTGTTTAGGTTTAAAGTCTATGAAGTTTGGAGTCTACTCCATTTTATTTTTATTGACCTTGTTGCATCGTGAGTTTAATATTTTGTAAGCATATTTTGGAGTTGCACTATGTTTTAGAATAAAGAAAAACATTTTGTCTTGTAAAGATTGAGCTTGGTCTATCCCAAAATGATTAGCCACTTAGGAGACCTATTGCTCAACCTTATAAGCTAACAATAATTCTTAACACTGAACAAGATTACAACATGCATGAACACAAGGCAAACCTGGCATGAAAGCTCTCAGTGCCTAATAAAATCAAATTCTTCGTGTGGACGGCCATCAGGGAACAAATCCTCATCTTTGATAACCTCCATAAAAGAGGTTACACCGCCCCTGATCGCACTTGTACCCTTTGTGGTGTGTGCGATGAGACAGTCCAACATTTTCTCTTACATTGCGACTTTTCATGGCAAGTCTGGATGAAGATATTTCAGAAGATTAGTCTCCAAATAGGGCTACATCAGGACCTTTTTGGCACCTTTGAGATGGTTATGGGGATGCGCCTTCCTAAGCTGGGCAAGATAATTCTCTTGGCATGCCTTGCGCATGTCCCATGGTGTATATGGCTAGAGCGAAACAACTGGAGATTCAATTCCAAGGCTAGCAACCCGGATAATATAGCTTCTCAGGCAGTGGGCCTTATCTCGAGTTGGCTACATTCTAGGAAGGAGTTTGCTTTTCTATTGGGCGTCTCCCTTCGAGAAAATTGGGGTTTGATAGCGCACATGGCGGGCCCTCGTAGGAATCCGGTTATGGCCACCTGGGATCCTCCTCCTTATGACTGCATCAAACTCAATTTTGATGGCAGTGCTTTAGGCTGTCCTGGGCCGGCTGGAGCTGGTGGTGTTTTCAGAGATAGCATTGGAGACCCTATTTTATCCTATGCAGGGCCGGTGGGTATCGTTGATTCAAATATTGTTGAAGTGAGTGTTCTTCTGCTCAGCCTCCAAATCTTTAAAGAGTGGCTCCATGGCAAGCTGATTATTGAAGGCGATTCAAAGACTGTCATCAGCTGGTGTTCAAAGGAAAGCTCCCCTCTTTGGCGCCACTGGCCAATCATTGATTGTATCGCTGACATTGTGTCATCCATCTATTGTAATTGGCACCTCGTTCCTAGATCAACCAATTCTTGGGTTGATAAATTGGCAAAATTCGGAACCTCCTAGCAATCTCTCATTGTTTGGGAAGGCTTCCCCTCGTGTAATCATAATAAAATTCAGCATCATTTCAAAAATATAATTCTTAACACCAATTAATGTGGGGCTAGTCTCACTAATACTGCCCTTCCCATCCAGGCTTACACATACAGTTGACTGGCGTGAGGCTTGGGCAACACATATAGGATAGAACCTCAATAGGGTGTAAATTAGGCTTAGATCCAGGCAGACGTCCTATTATCTTACCATGTAATTAACCACTCAAAACCGGAGATTAACCTCAGATTACTCAAAAAGAGGTGTAGACTTTGATGACATCGACACCAGTTATGATGATGCAAGCAATTGCATAGGTTTGGAAGACCTACGTGGGCACAAAATTGGGGAGAAACCACCAAACAACCCTCTAGGGTCACATAAACCACATTAAACTGCTCAATTGGTAGCATAAGCCATTAATCCTTGGGTTATGGTAAAACAGAAAAAGAAGAAATATAACTTTTAACTCTGATGGAAGAGGCATAGCTCATGCAATGTGCGAGTTAATGTGGGTGATATTATTGATTACAAGGTTTTCCTAGTTGACAAATTGATGGTGAGGGGCTGTGCCAAAAAACTTGCGGAACTTATTGCCTAGAATCTAGTGTTTCATAAGGAGACTAAACATATTGAGGCTCACCGTCATATAATTTAAGATACTATAATAAGCAAAAGGTTACAGTACCTATGTGATATCTAAAGAACTCACCGTCTTTTAGTTTAAGATATTGTCATGACTAAAATGTTACAGTATCATATATGATATCTAAAAATCAGTGTAATAATATTTTTGCTAATATCTCGAATGAGAAAGAATTCAACAACTTTTCGTTCAGCTGGGGTTGTTTAATATATATTCCCTAACTTGAGGGAATGTTGAGTTATGTATACATAGGTGTTAGGGGTAAGCTTGGAATTGGTTTAGTTGATTTTATGTACTGTTTAGTTAAGGGCAGAACTCATATTACGTGTTGTATGTTTAGAAGTCTTCAAGTGAGGGACATATTTGTGTACTTTTGTAGTAATGTGAAGTGAACCTAATTAAAGACATGAATCGTCCATTAGCACAAATCTCTCTGTCTCTTTTTAACACAAATTCATCTCATTTTTTTATTGATTTTCTTTATTAGAGATTCATTTAAAATAATGACCTTACTTTTCTGTGGATTTATTGTAGCTAATTGGGAAAAGGCTAAAATTTGTACAGGGAAAGAATGCATCTGCACAAGATGTCAGAGGGTCTTCCAAGAGACCGGATTTGAAGGCAATGACAAAGGCAAGTGGCAACATGCATTATCTACTATTGACATGGACCTTATGGTGGTCAATTTATCTATTGATCTTTTAAGCATCATTTGATGTTATTGGCAGATGGTCGAGACAAATGCAATTTTGTACCCCAAGAGAATTGGTGCCCTTGACGGTTGGTGGTTTTGCCTTTTTTAGTAAAACCAATGCTTGGTTTTGTATCTTGCACTATGACTTCGATATTCTTCTAAAAAGATGACTTCAATGATACGAGCATGTACTGAATGAGTGTAAAGATGGTTTTTCCTTTTTATTTTTTATTTTTAGGAAAATGTGTAAATATTTATTCAAGGAGAGAAGAATACAACAAACTGATTTTTATTTATTATAAAAACTTGGAGTACATAAAAAACCTCAGATTTCTCCTTAAGGAGATAAATCCAAGTGCACCTATTAAAATCATCAATAAATGAAATAAAGTACCTATGACCGAATTGACTAGTCACAGGACAAGGACCCCAGATGTCTGAATGTGCAATCTCAAAAAGTTGACTAGACTTGTGGTATGAGACTGGAACGAACTCTTGTGATGCTTGCCTAGTTGGCATTGCTTGTATTGAAAAGAAATACTAGAAAAAAATTCTAAAAATTCTTGAATCAGTTTTGGTGTGAATGGATGACCTAATATCTGATGCCACTATTGAGGTGAGCTTGTTGAGTGTAGTGCTTGGATATTATCTGATAGGTGGGTCTCTAGATAATACAATTCGTTTATCTCACGAGTGGAACCAATCATTTTCCTTGTTACGAGATTTTGAAAGACATAATGAGTAGGATAAAAGGTCTGATAACATTTCATAGACTTTGCTAACTGACTGAAAGACAACAACTTCAAGGGAAATTTAGGGACATGTTGTGTTGACTGAGGAGACAAGAAGGATGTTGGAGTGATAGTACCCACTCCCTAAACTGATGAAGTAGACCCATTGACAAAATTGACATGCTTTATATACAATGACTTCAAGTCAGAAAAAAATGGATGACATACTTGAAATATGTTCAGTAGCCCCTGAATCGAGAACCCAAGATGGTGACAAGCGTACATGGAAGATTGATGTATTTGAACTGGTCCCAGTGGGAGTAGGGACAAGAACATAAGCATGGGCCACATATGCAGAGGATGAAACAACGGAAATCTAAGCCATATGTAGTGCAATCTACTGCCGTTGCTGAATTAACTGCTACGTTTCATCTAGGGCTCCTAGTGTAACAAAGGCAACAACATCAGATGCACCACTATTGCTATCATGGATAGTTGAGTTGGTCCATGTGGGTTTCCCAAATTTAACTTAACATCTATCAAAGTAATGGTTGTTGTGTCCACAATGAATGCACTTCCTTTCAAACTTACCATCACCGTGACCTCTACCATGACTTGAGCCATCTCTACCTCTACCAGCACCTATATGGCCTCTAGATGAGTCTATTGAATCTCATATAGGGGGGGGTTAGTGCACATGACTCAGGACATGATCTTCATGCGCATTACGCAGTTCATGTCCTGATGTCGTTAGGGAGCGCCGAAATTCATGTCATGTACATGAACATACATGACTCAAGAGTTCATGTCTCAAGAGTAAAGGGCGGAAAGTGCTTTCCGCCCGATTTTGAGAATCATCTACATGACTCTCGCGCGGGCTCTCTCTGGCTCAGACCATTCCCGCACCTCGCTTTCGTTCCCACAACCCCGCTGTCGTCTCCCTGAAGCCCAAACTCTCTGCTCCCTCTCTCGTCTCCGCCGTCCCTCTCCGGTCTCCCTCTCTACTGCCTCCATCTCTCGCTGCAAACGTTCTTCCGGCGTCCTTCTCTTTCTCAGACTCGCTTCTCCCTCTCTCTTATCTCTCTGTTTCTTCTCCCTCTCTTCTCCCTTTCGGCATCTCACTCCCTTCTCCCTCACGCTATCATTTTTTTCGCCAAAAGATCTTCCAATTTTTTGCGATTTTCCCTGTTTTAGTTTCGTTTTTCTTCGATTTTGACATTTGGACTTCTCGGCTTCCCTCTCTTCTCCCTCTCTGCGTACCGTCGGAGCGCCGCCTCTATCGGCGTTGCCCGCCGCTGTCGCCGTTGCCCACTGGCCCGTCGCCATCGTCGTTGCCCGCTGGTTCGCCCCTCACGAAGACAACGACCCTGAGGAAGACGAAGATAGTTTAAAACTATCGTCATTAATTTATAAAATTTATTTATAAAATAATTATTTTTATTTATTTAATACATTTATTTTATAATTACTATATTAAAAATAGTGATTTAATAGTCATAATTAAAATATTTTTAAAATAAATATTTGATAAATTATCTTGGCATAATTATCCAATTGCTATAGTTAATTAAACCAATGGTTTTAAATTTTGTGATAATATATTATTAATTAATAATACATAAAATATATTATATACAAATATATAGTGTGTTAAATTTATGATTAGATCAATTTTTTTCTTAAATTATTCATTTTTAGGTTAAAGTATATCATATGTTATTAATAACTCCACGTTATTTATAACGTTATTAATAACTCCATGTTAAACTCGGATATGCATGCGTAAAACATGTTTAAGATGCAAATGACCTAATGATCTAAAAATTTCATGCAGTAGAAAAAATGAATTCTCAAATTAATGTGCGGTGGGATATTTACCAGAGCCAAACAACCCACTTTTTGCCAATTTACAAAAAGCAGACAGAACAATCATAGATCATCGTAAATGTTTTTATCAATTAATGATGTGTAACGGCAATAAGTTTTGTTAGAAATGAGTTATGGTTTGGGAGTCACCACTCAGTTAAAAATATCTCGCCCCCCTTTTTCAATGATTGCAAAACCTAATATATAAAAAACTACAAGAGTTTACAATCCTTAAAAATCACATATAATTACCATATTAATGCATAATAATATATCTAATTCAATTAATAAATATATTAATATATTTAATTATACATTAAATAATTTATTCGTGTAGTAATAATGGTTGTTTTACCTAATTTGGGGTTTAAAGATTATATTGTAATTAAGTGTATTGTAAAGGTTTAGAGATTTTCTTGTTTTTTATGTTTTTCTCATGTTGGGGCACTAACACTGGAAACTGTTTTCCAGTGCACATGAAGTCGTCAACACTAACACCAAATGCGAAGATGATCTTCATGTACATGACTGACATGATCTTCATGTTGGACATGAACTTGATCTTTAAGTTTCTGAGGTATTAAGAGCATTAGCTTCCACCACCTTAACATCTTTACCTACTTTGGGTTCAATTGTCTTCTCAACTCTCATAATCCTGTCAAATGGTGGTAGATAGAGTGAGAATCTCATCAGAGGCTAATACCTTGGCCTTGATTCCATCAAATTCAGCACCCAATCTATCAGGAAATTTTACTACCAACAGCCGATTTTGTTGTTTTCTTAATTCCCTTTCCTCTGTATGGAATTGATGATACACTTTTATCTCTTGCCAGATCCTTAGAAATGCATTATAATATTTTTTAATTGTTTTGTTTCCCTTTTCAGTCCAAAGAAGTCAGTGTATAATTCATACACTTGAGAAAGATTGCTCTCCTGGGCATACAAAGACTCTAAGGACACAAACATGTCTTGCACTGTCTTTCAATTCATTACTTGATTCCTCAATGTAGAATTAATACTATAGACAGTCTAAGTCATAACTTGGCTATCCTTTGCTTCCCAATCATCATCTGTAGGAATTATAGGATCATGTTGAATGATTTTAATCTTCTTTTTGACCTTCAAATACATTCTGACAGATTTGGCCCAATTGAGATAATTTGACCCTGTCAGTTTCTTAGATGTAATGATAATTGTATCTTTTCCATCATACCCTACAATTTCTTTAAATGGAGTATATACTTCTCCTGAATCAGCCATATTTTGTGTACAGGATCATAAATCAACCAAACAACACTTCCAAAAATCTTCCAAAAATATCACCAATGTGGGCCCCACATCCTAAAATTAGGGTTAGGGCAAAAACTAGGATGTGGACACTCCAAACACCTTTAATCAATGCATAAGCTTCAATTTTCAAGAGAATAATATCAATTAACCCCTAATTAGGGCTGATGTCAGCCTAAAGAAGGATGATGTAGGTAGTTGATGCTCATCCCAAGAAATCTAAAAAAATCCCCTTAGGGCAGTTAAATCATAAGAGACCGCTCCTTCACTTTTCTAAAAAAAATAAAAAATCATAATAGATCACTCAATGATCATTAGAACTAGCAAGCTAGGGTTGTGGCAGAGAAAAAAGGAGAAAAGGCTTGAGTTTTTACCAACCTATAACCGAAAAACTTGATGAATCCTTCTTTTAAGAGATTGGCCCCTTCAGAGATTGATGGAAACTGATAGAAGACGCTCCCAAATACGATCTATTGCTCTGATACCATTTGAAAACTGAAGATTGAAGGTTAAGAAAGAGAGAAGAAAGAGGAGAAGGAAGAGGGAGGGAAGCGTTTGAGAGATGCTTAAAATAGAGCTCGTTGGGGATCGTGCACGTCCCCTCTATTTAATTAAGTGGGTCTCTAAAAATTACAAAAAGGCCCCCACTTATACAATCTAACTTCATTTCCTTGTAACTCCCATTCTATATATCCTATGTACATAAAACTTGAACCATAGATACAATTCAGCATGTAGAGCAAGATTATATATAAGAATAAATCTATTGAAGTGTGAAATGACCAAAATACCCTGGTTTTGTTTTCCAACAAGTTTCTTTGAGATGATTTATTCAGATGTGTGGGGACCTTGTCCGGTAATTAGTATGTTTGGTTACAAATATTTTGTGTCCTTTATTGATGATTCTAGCAAAATTACTTGGGTGTATCTCCTATTGGAGAAATCTGAAGCGTTCAATATATTTTTGACTTTCTACAATGAAATAAAAATTCAATATGGTGCTTCACTTCGAATTTTGCATACTGATAATGAGCTTGAATTTATAACTCACAACTTTATTTCACTTGTCATTCTATGTGTGCCATTCATCCGTCATCTTTTGTGTATGCTCCACAACAAAAGTGGAGTCGTAGAAAGGAAGACCCTCATTTGCTAGAAGTTGCATGGATTATGTTATTTCATCTGCATATTCCCAAATCGTATTGGGATGATGCAATTCTGATTGCCTATTTTCTCATTAATAGGATACCTTCCTCTGTGTGGAGGCAAGATTTGATTTAAGATGCTTGGTCTGATAGTGAGTTATTTCCCTTGTCTCCTTGTGTTTTTGGCTGTATTTGTTTTGTGTATGTGTTGGGTCCTATACTTGATAAACTCTCTCTTGACAATTAAATGTTTTTTCTTGGGTTATTCATGCACACAAATGGTATACATGTTATTATTCATCTACGAAAAAAACCTTTGTTTTAGCTGGTGTTACTTTTTTTTGAAGACACTCCATATTTCTTTATGTCTAGGTCTTTACCTGTTACTTCTTTCTAGCTAGTTCATGTTGCTCCTAGTCCAGTGGAGGAGACTTCTAGCTCAATTCCACTAGTTGAAACATCAAAACCCTTGTAGGTAGATTAACGTAGAAAATGTCATAAGACACCACAGAAAAATCTCTTTGCTACTTGTGTTATAACGTTCGTTGTTTGAGGCTCCTGAGGTAAGTGATTTACGTCTTCCTATTACTGTTCGTACTTGCCCAAGATATCCTATTTCTTATTATGTCTTTTTTGACTTGTCTGGGTCCTTTAAAGAGTTTTCTCTGTCATTGTAAGCGTTGTTGTCCCCTTTGTGGAAATAGGCTATGGACGAAGAGATGGAGATTCTACTTTTTTTTTTTTTTTTTGTAATAATGATGTATAAACTATTAAAAAGAGGGAGAAGAATACAAACCTAACTAAGTGAGCCTTCCTCCACAAGATGGAGGCTCTACTTGATCGTACAACATGGACATTATGTGATCTACCTCTTGGTGCCACAAGTGTAAGATGTCGTTGGCTGTACACAGTGAAGTATAATGTTGATGGGTCCATTGAGAGGTATAAAGCCTGCCTTGTTGCAAAAGTATACCTAGACTTATAGAATTGATGTATTTGAAACATTCTTTCTTGTAGCCAGATTATCTTCTATTCGAATTCTTGTTTCAATGGTAGTAACTTAGAGTTGCTCTTACATCAATTGGATATAAAAAATATGTTCTTATATGGAGCTTGGATGAGGAAGTGTATATAGAGCAACTTCCTGAGTTTGTTACTTAGGGGGAGACAGAAAAGGTATGTAAGCTGAACAAGGCAATCTACGGTCTCAAGTAGAGTCCTTGGATATAGTTTGATAAGTTCAGCAAAGTATTTGTCTTTGGCTTTCTCTAGAAGTCGTCGTGATAATTCATTGTTCATTTTATAAAGACATGCTGGAATTGTGACCCTACTTCTTTATATGGATGATATAGTCTTATTTGGAAGTGTTATGCAAGGGATTGAAAAGGTAAAAATATACCTCGCTAAGAACTTTCACACAAAAGACTTAGGGTGAGTAAAATAATTTCTGGAAATTGAGGTAGCTAGAATTAAAATTTGAGTTGTATTAACTCAACGTAAGTATGTGATAGATATGCTACAGGATTATGAGTTACTTGGGGCAAAACCTGCGGAAACTCCTTTGGAAATCAGTTTCAACCTCCTTGAAGACGCAATGGAACAATGGTTACTCCTTATGTTTGGTCTTCTACTCAGATCGATGATCTTTTTACTTGGGCAAGGCAGAATTTGGGATTTTTTGAAACAAGCTAAGCTTTCTTGATATATGTGCTCTAGCTTCATGAGTGTTAGAAACTATGCAAGGGTACTTTAGTCATTTCTCTCTTCTTGATACTCAATTCTTGAGGTAGCAATAGGCTATTTATCCTGATAAGTCTATATTTCAAGTTTGGTTAAGTTCTGAATAGTATTGAGTGAGTTATGAAGGTCTAAGTTGTAAAGCGCATTTTTGTATCTCGTATAGTTTCACTGTCTTTTAATAGAGAAAGGGCTCGATTTTGAGCCTCAGTTTGTGCTGCCTGACGCACACTTGCCTTCTCTTTCTTCTCCTTTCTTCTTCTTTCTTCTTCTTCTCTCTAAAGCTTGCACCATCTAAGTTTGTTGGCCTTACTTTCTCTTGCTGTGATGACAGGAATCGACGTTGGACACCAATTCTTTTCTCGAGCTGAAATGGTGGCTGTTGGTTTGCACAACCACTGGCTTAAAGGCATTGATTATCTGCGAAAAGATTTTAGTAAATTGGTATCTATCTAAATTTCACAGTTAAATTTGAAGGGTTTCTACTGTTATCGATCATTAAATTTTGTTTGAGGAAGATGTTACGTCAGAACAGAGGATGTGAGAAATATGTTTTAGAAAACTCTGATAGTTCTGGTTTTATATATTGAAAGATCTTTCATTGGGAATTTCAGTATGGGAAAAGCTTCTAACAGAGCAAGTTTTTAAAGGATTTTGCTCATTAAATTCTTTTTTTTTTAAATGATGTTGAATTTTATTAAATCAAAAGTTCAGAAGAACAGGATTACAGGGGGGGAAGCCTTCCCAATGGCGTTTCTCATGATGATTCCTTTTTCTTTCTTCAGTTGCTGCCTAGTTAGCGTATTGGTGAACTCTGTGTTCCCATAGATGCACATTGTCAAACTTCTTCAAGAAACACATTGGGTTGGTCAGTTCTCAAGTTTTTGTTCTAGTTAAGAGAGAACAAATTCTATGATAGATTGAAACTGTCTTAGTCTTGATATGTTGTCTAGTACTCCTTTATTCATTGTACTTTCTTTTTAGAAATCCACTTCCATTTCACTACAAAGCAGGTGATATACTAAATTTAGTTTACTTCAATTTTTTACAAAGCTGGTCATTTGCTAAATTTAGTTGTACTTAAATATATGACAAAAAGCATTGACAATTCTCAGGTATTGTGGTTGGTCTGCAAATGTGTGTCGTACTTCTTATTTGCTTCCACCTTATACTGTTTTTTTGGAAGTGGTGCTTCCACCTTATACTTGCTCCACAATTTCAGTATATCACTCTTTGGATCCTTGTCTCTTTGTTAAATATTACAGGATGAGTACAAAAACTATACTTTGCCCTTGGCGGTGTCCATTGTGATATCAGGCCAATATGAAGATGATTTAGACAATTTAGATGAAGTCGTTTACACGGGTCAGGGTGGAAACAATCTACTTGGAAACAAGCGTCAAATGCAGGATCAAGAACTGACTAATGGAAATTTGGCACTCAAGGTGTCTATTAAATTATATGCAATTTGAGATAATGAAGTTTATTCTTTCTTTATGTTATATTTTTCTTGCTTTACTTGTAGGCATATACTTGGTGAATGTGCCCCTTGTTGATCGTTGCCAGTTTCTTTGTGTACTTGTAGAACTGGAGAGAAACCGAGTTCTGTAATGGAGGACAATGACCAGCAAAATTGCCTCAAAGAGATTATTAGGAGGGATTAGGGTGATTGGTTAACCCCTCTCTTATGTTCACTGAATTAATGTTATTAGAGTGAAGACCAAAATACGCTTAATGTCAGCCTCGTACTTTCCTTACAATAAATTATGTGGCTAAAATACACCTTAATAAAGCTACATAAATTCAAACCCATAAATGACAAAAACTACCACTGTTTAATAACTCTCAATATCCCCTCAAGTTAGGGCCTTTAAACAAAAAAACTCCAGCTTGTTCCAAAAGTAAATGAAACTCTTGCTTATTTAAAGTTTTGGTAAACTCATCATCAAACTTATCCTGTGACTTTACATATAGAGTTGCAATCACAACATCTTGGATAAAGTGACAATCAACCTCATAATGCTTGGTCATTTTAAAAGTACTTGCTTACCAGTTATAAAGATAATAATAACCTGATCATTCTTAAAAAAAAAATAAAAAATTAAGAAAGATGGTGGTGTGATCACAACTCACTACTGTAGGTTAGTTGAGTGAACACCTAAATTCAGTTAACAAAGATTTGACCACATCAATTCACATCCAGCTTGAGCTATGGTGTGGTATTTTGCTTCAGAACTTGACCTTGCCACTTCTATTTTCTTCTTGTTTTCTATAAAAAGCTTACCACTTACATAGAAGGTTCTACTTACAAAGGTGCAGTAGCCCCAAGATGACCTCCTGTCACTTCAGATCTTGTAGAATCTGCACTAGAGAAGCTAGCGATGTCAAGATGACCATATGGTTTACTTACAAAACAAACTTCCCCTAGAGCTCAGTTTTTGACATCATAAAAACTTGTATCCTGTATTTAAATATATTTTCCTTGGAGTGTCCATTAACTTACCACACTTTCAGAGATGTCCACTCTAGCCACTGTTGCTTATATTAGCTTCCGAATAAGTTTGTGATACTGTCTTATCCTTTAGTATGACACTCTGTTCATCATGTACATCTACTTGTTGACAACTGTGTGTGCTAGTTCACTTCTAGTAACCCTTGTCTCTAAAAGCATATCTATAAAATTTTTCCTTTGTGCTAGCACAACTCCTTGCTATTATGTGTAATTTCTATATAATGGTAATGTTGTGGCTGCCTCAAACCTATTATCTATGAGTATTCTTTCAACTACACTTTAATGCATTTAATTTCCTGCAAGTCACTTCCAAACATGACAATACCATCTGCATTGACAATCAGTGTTACAATATTTGCACCTCTTTTAAGAACATACAAAGTTCTCTTGAAACCTTAAGTTCACCATAAGTTGTTAAACTACCATGCCCTTGGATTTTCTTTGAATTCATAAATAACTTTTTTCAACTTGCAAATTTATCTCTGTATGAGCAAGAAACAAAAGTGGTTGCTCCATATATATATCTTTCACAAAATTTCCATGCAGGAATTTTCTTTTTTACATCAAGTTGATGCAAAGACTACTATTTCTTTACAAAAATTGATATCAGAATCTAGACTGAGCTCAGCTTAGCGATGGGAGAAAAAAGTTTCAAAGTTGTTAGCACCTTAAATTTGACTATATTCTTTGGCTAATAACCTTTATTTCAATTCTTCAGTAGACCCACTTGGATGGAACTTTGGTGTACACCCGTATGCAACCAATTATTTCAGTATGAACAAAAGGATCACAAAAAACTCAAGTGTGCCTAGATTCCACAATTTGCATCTCCTTATCCGCTGCAGGTTGCTGCTTGGGTTTTCCAAAGCTTCTTTGTGTTGCCAAGGAGAGGGTAGCCCAAAAAGAAGCAATTGATTAAGGAGATAATTTATCAAAAGGTCCAAGACAATGAACATAAAAAATACAACTGCAAAACAAGGAGAGAGGATATAAAAACAAACTTGGTTCTAGTATCTCAAGTGGAATTTGACACCACAAAATAGATGAAGGCATTCATTGTACAAAATAACATGAAGTGAGGTTGACATCTCCCCAAAATCTTTTAGGGATTTTCATTTGCAAGAGAAGAGTTTTTGCAATATCAAGTAAATTTCGATTTTTTGTTTAGTCATTCTATTTTGTTGTGAAGTGCATGCACATGAACTCTAATGGAGAATGCCATGAGAAGAATAGAAGTTAGGTATTCTTTTGCTTGTAAATGTGAGGGCATTATCAGCATGTGGAATAGGAATATTGGAATCATAGTCACCAGCAAAGGCAATAAAATACTGGAAACTGCCCTAAATATCTGAATGAACTACACTAAATAGGGATGTATTTCTTTTATGAACTCTAGAGGGATATACAGTGCTATGGTGTCCAACTGACACTGCTATCAAATGAAGATACATGACTGAAATGAGTAGATAGCTGATGCCACTTCTTTGGTGAGGGATGACCAAGTCAAAGATGCCATTAGTATGGAGACTCAAAAGTGTGTAGTGGATTGGTATCTTGATTGACCACTGCATGATAGTAGAGGCCTTTTTTTTTTCATGCCCATTTAACTTCATTATTTGAATCTATGGTTGTATTGTCTTTCTCATCTTTTTCAACCCTTATTGAGGAGTAAGAACTTCACCAGGCCGTTTCACTATGTCACTAAAACTCACCAGATTTCATATTAAGGACTTGTTGGACCACTTGAAAGGTTGTAGTGGAAGGTGAAATCACTAGAGAGTGACAAAATTGGGTTAATGGGCAGGAAATGTTGGGGTGGAAGTTGCTTCACCCAAAGAAAGTGAATCACCCCATTTCTTCATAAAATGGAATGTGGGTGGTATTTCACTTTCCATTTCTGTTGCAATTTCTAAAGAAAGGTAGTGTAATAAAATATGAAATCAAGGTCATTTTGGTCATTACACGTATATTTCATGGTCTCTATTGTTAGGAAGGTCATAGGATAGTGATACATCAGAGCCGAGAGGCGAGAAATGAGAGACACCCTCGATTAGAGTCTCCTCCCAATCGTGGTGGCAGCCGCCGACGTTTGCCCTGTTGTTCTCGGGACCAAAGCCTGACGGAGCGGCTAGAATCCTTTTTCCGGCAAGCGGCAGATAACAGCAATGAAGATCACGAAAGGTCTACCCACGCTCTGATAGGGCTTCATCGCTACAATGAAGACAACAAGACGAGGAGCTCTTGGCCTGGCATTCACCGTGACACTCCGAGGACCGACGCAGAAGACGACAACGACATTGAATGGATTATAGTTAGCAGATGACAGACTCGGAACAAGCATCCACACGATGTCAAACAGCCCTCTGCAGCCCCCTTTTGATTCGTCTATGAACCCACCACACTAACGATCACTTGGGTTGCCCTCCATGCCATTCCTTGCGTTCAGGTGACGGTGAAGACCTGGGTAAGGTGTTCCTTCATCGCCATCCTGATTGCAGCTTGCGCCTCCTTCATCACTCAATTCACAGAGGTTACCAGGAGCAGCCGCGATTGCCCACCGAGGTCCAAGGAGCTCTGGACAAAGCCTTGCCGCTTCAGCTTCCTCATTGTTCACTTGAATAATGCTATTGATTGCCACATTGTCCTCTATCGAAACTGCACCACCATGGGCCAAGTCGCCATTCCGGAGGCCATTAACACCTTCGGCTGGTCCAAATTCATCCACTGTCTGCGAAGCTTCCTCCCAGCCCCGCCACTAGCCAGCCCTCATCACGCCACCCCTGCAACAAATTATCCCCCACTCCCCCCAACCGAAAGCCCTGTAGTCTAGAACCTCTTCACGACACTCCCCGCGTCATGTCCTCCCCTATCCCAACTGATTCACCTATCTTTGTCTCGCACAACCCGACTAGCCAACCCAAGCCCACTTCCACTCTAAACAAGCCAACTATAGTGGTCCCCATACACCTACTTCACATTGGCCTCGATAGACTGACCTACGCTGCCTTCGTCATTTTGGAAGCTTTGCCTGATGATGGAGAGGACGTTTCGGATTGGTTCATTCGGCAGCTACACTTGGACTACCGGCCGCAGTGCTCATATCTGTGCCTCGACATGTGGATTGTCACTTTCCGATCACTTGGGGATCGGTGGATGGCTGCTCGACTTCCCACTTCGGCATTCATCTCCTCTGTCCAAGATTGGTCTCCATCCTCACACTGCCGTTGCCTCGGCCAATGGATCCAAATTTCTGGTCTCCCACTAGAATTATGGGATAATAGTGTTTTCCAACTCATTGGTGATCACTATGACTCTCTTGTTTGGCTCGATGGTCGCACTGCTAATTGATGCAGGCTTGACTTCTCTTGACTTTTCATTAACCCCAACAATATACACTTTTGAAGTTCTTTCGTGTGGCTTGAAGTTGATCAATCTACTTTCTGGCTCTGTATCACCTTCAACGACCTCACCGGTGACACAACAACATCCAGATCAGGGAGGACGCCCAACCCGGCGACGTAGCTCGAAGCAACTTAGTTAGCCCAATGAGTTACCTGGCTTACCCGTTGATTCCTTTGCCACCCTTACCACCATTGAGACCCCTAACACCGTCCTGCCACTCTGCCTGTAGCTGCCTCCCCTTCCCTTTAATTCAAATTTGAATTCCAACTTTCTAACATTGCAAAACTTCTCCTGCCACCCTGAGCCCTTTGCCCCCTGACAGACACTGTTGACAGTGCAATCACTTTGGAACCATGCCCTCCCTCTCCCTCGACCACCTGGCTCTTTCTTCTCCCATAGGGAGGCCCCCCAATCGAAAAGCCCACCAATGCACCAAACTTTATCTCCTCGCTTAATTTCTCTCATTATGCCCCCCAATTGCCCTAGACCAACATGATCTTCCACCCCTAATTAACTAGCGGTAAGACTCCCCACTATCCCAGTCGGAACCAAGACCCTCCACTTTCCACAATTGGCCTCTCCCATCCCATGGCTCAGGCCTCGCTCTTACCCACCCACGAGCGGTCTCTTATTATGTTTTCTGTTTTATTTTTGGCTTTATATGGCTGTATACAACAAATTTATGTACCAAGGGCAATTCTGTCTTTTTAGCTGTCTTTTTTCTTAAAGTGATATAATAAAAGAGATCAAGGATCGAGTTGATCCCTAATGGATGCTACCCTTCATGCAGTTTCTCTCTTTTTTCTCCCTTTTATTTCTTCTTTCCCTTCTCTCTATTTTTTTTATTATATAATTTCATAGCTAGCAAAAAAAGACCCTTCAGTTTGACCTCTTTCTAGTCAAAGGAAGACAAAAAGTTGGGAGGAAGAGGTCCTTCCCCTACCACTCCCCGTTGCTTTCTCCAAAAAGAGAATAAATAGGGTTGGGTGGAGGACCTCCTCCTTTTTGTCTTATTTTGGTTGGAAGGAAACAGGAAGGGGGAGGGGAGGCCCCTCCACCAACCTTCATGCGACTAGAAGAATATTGAAATGAGGGGAGGTCCTCCTTTCTTCTTTCTGTCTGGCTGGAGGGGGATTGAAACCAAGGAGAGGAAGATCGTCACACCATCGATTGTGGGAGGATCTTCTTATCTTTTATTTATTTTCTTGAATGTAATTTTCTTAACAATTCTAATATAAAAATTTAAAATAATTAATTTTATGAATAAAAATTTTTGTTTGTAATTCATGGGTCAAATTATTATTAAAAGAGTATATCATTAAAATAATATAGCATATTGTTAAACATATAAAATATTATAATTATAATACACATATTGTAAACATTTAAAATATCATAATTATAATTATACTTGTATTATCAGAACGGTATAAAAATTTAATTATATTAAATAAATAAAATGGCAATGATTTTTATTCTTAATTATTTTAATATGTAATTTTTATTCAACTGCAAAGCTAGTACCCCAGATAACACTACTTCTCATGCTGTCGGCCTCATCTCGAGCTGGCTTCATACAAAGAAGGATTTTGCCACTCTTTCAGGGGTTTCCCTTTGGGAAAATTGGAATTTGATCGCTCACATGTCTGGCCCTAGCAGAGCTCCTAGAATGGTTATCTGGGATCCTCCCCCCAGTGATTGCATAAAGCTGAATTTTGATGGTGATGTCCTGGTCCAGCAGGAGCAGGTGGTATATTCAGAGGTCACAATGGAGACCCCATTCTTTCTTATGCGGGTCCGGTGGGCATTGCCAATTCTAATACTGCTGAAGTTTGTGCTCTGTTGTTCGGCCTCCAAATCTTCAGAGATCGTCTCCATGGCAAGTTAATTATTGAAGGCGACTCAAAGACAGTTATTAGTTGGTGTTCCAAAGACAACCTCCCCCCTTGGTGCCATTGGCCCATTACCGATAGTATTGTTGACATTGTATCTTCTTTGCATTGTAATTGGAATCTCATTCATAGATCAACCAACTCTTTGGCTGATAAATTGGCTAAATTCGGAACTTTCCAACAATCTCTCATTGTATGGGAAGGATTCCCTCCTTTGTAATATGCTATTTTCTTTTGTCTAAATAAAAATCAGCATCATTTAAAAAAAAAAATTAATTTTTTTCAAAATATTTTTTTTAAAATTTATAATTATTTAATATTTGGCTTAATTTTTTAACCATTATATATTGAATATTTAAATAATTAATATTTCACATTTGCATTAAATTAAAATTACATAATAATATTACTGACGGTAATATAAATGATGTGGTGAACTTAATCATTTTATGATTTTTTTAGAAACATTAATTTATTTATATTAAATAATTTGCTTAAAATATTAAAATAATTATGAATTTAATTCTTTATTATATTGAAACAAAAAAAAAATATGTTATCAAATTCAAGGATTATTTTATAATTTCTTAATTTTTTGATTTGTAAGTTTCATGTATTCAATAGTTTTTAGTGGGAGTCCACTTGGTGGAGCCAATATTTGAACAAGTCCCTCCATTTCTATGAGCAGCTTCATCACTAATTTATTCTATTAACGAATTTCTTGTACACTTTCAAATGAGATTATACTAGCACAAAAAAGTATCTGTTATTGCACTTTGATAAGGTACACTAGCAAAAAATATACACTTTCCAGAAAAAGCAGATCTCCTTATAATTTAGTTTCACTTTCTCAATCACTTTCTTTAAGTGATCTTCTTTCTGAGTGGTCTTTCTCTATCACTTTAGTGCATTAACCCTTTGGCAACAATTAGCAATCAAATGAAGTAGTATGACATCATAGCTCTCAAATATAAGCAACACAACACCTAAATCACCATGAAAACAACAGTTATAAACATTATACCTTATGCGGGTGACTGTTCCTCACAAGACTAACCAAAAGTAACACCTACATAAAGGACCTTGACCAGACAGATTGAAAAGATAAGTACCCAAAACTAGTCATTTGTAGGTTGAGGAAGAGGGAGGAAAAAAGGAGAAAAATAAGTCACGATCAATCTGGAATGCATAGTTATTGTCGTTAAAGTTGGGTCAAGGTCCATCATAAATACTGACCAAGTTAGGAGGTTATATCCCACTAATAATCATAAGATATTAATGCTTATCTATTGGGCCTATTCCCACTAACAGTTCTGATACCATGTAAAAGTGGAGAATTGAAGAGATATCCAGTTTTAGAATAATTGTCATCAATTAGAAAACTTGTGCTTAGAGGATTTGGGTGGCTGATCAACTCGTCTCTCTCTCTTCTTCACTAATTTAATGTAAGTTATATTGATGACAAAAATACTGCTGACATGAGACACATACTCTCCTAACATTAAGTATTATGAATGAAAAATTCCTAAATAAAGAAACCCAGATCTTGATCCCATAAATTACTGACTGTGGCTCTTTATTAACTGTCAACACTTTGCAGCTTGTTGAGTTTTTTATTTTTATTTTTTATTTTTTATCTTCTGTTTATTTCTATCTTATTTGGGCTCTGACATATAAACCTGTCAGCTTCTATCATCTTCCTCTGTAAGCTATTCAGTTGTTTTTACAAGTTCGAACAAATATTTGCTGTGTATACAGTGTCCTCCAGTGGATGAGGTCTTTGACTGATATGATTCGTTCAATATTTGCAGAACAGTATGGAACAACAGACGCCTGTTAGGGTAACCCGTGGTCATGTGTCTGACTATAGCTATGTTGGTAAGGTTTACACTTATGACGGCCTATATAAGGTACATATTATTAGCTTAATATCTTCTTATTCTGGAATACATTTACTGCAATTTTTTTTTCTTGACCTTTGGGCATCGCTCACGGTTTATCTTTCTTTGTTGAGGATGATAAAAATATAGATTCAATTAAAAAATTTAAAAGTTTGCATTTGTCAAGTTGTAGAGTAGGGTTTTGAAGAGATTCGAAGAGAGAAAAAGAAGAGGCAACGAACAAGAAACTGCAGCAGAAAGGGATGGCAGATGTCTGGGCAAAAATTGACCCCTGTTGCATCTTTTTGATCACTTTTTAAGTTATTTTGATAAAAATTGACTGATATCCTCCTCTCTCATTTTTACACTGTATGCACCATAGTTGAGTAACATAACAAAAGTATAAGACCTAGAAACTTAAGCCTAACACTTATAAGGGAGAGGGAATTCAATGATTAAACTATCCACAAGAAAATTGACCAAAATACCCCTAATTTACAACTCTCAACACTCTCCCTCAAGTTGGAGCACACGTAAAAGTAAATTGAACCAAATGCCCTCATTTAAATTTTGAGCTCTCCATCAAGTTGGAGCATACATATCATAGAAGTCCAGTTTGTTGCAAAGAGATATGACCTCTTTTTGACCTAAGGCCTTCGTGCAGAAATCTTCAAGTTGATCCATAGTCTTGGCATATGGATTAACAATCTTATCTCTCATTACCTCATCTCAGATAAAGTGGTAGTCAACCTCATTGTGTTTTATTCTTTAATGGAAGATTCAATCAAAATAGCAACTTGATTATCACATCCAATGACAATAGGATTCTTCAGAGTAAACCCGGACTACCATAAGTGATTTCAAACCATGATAACTCCGAGCATGCATGAATCATTACTCTTTTCTCAAAACCAGCAAATACTTAACTAGATGGATTGCTGAAATTACTTGTGAAGTTCATCCTTATTCATAGCAAGGAATTAGATGAGGAGTAGAACTAGGCGTAAGAGACCTAATTGCCCCACTCTAGCTTTCAAAACTTATCCCAACATTTCTCTGACATATGATTAGTACGATCACAATGAATACAAGGCTGGAATTCTGTGCCTTTTAACTCTTCATCCCCCTTGATTCCTACCTCGAGCCTCCCTGATTTCCTCCTCGACCTCTAACTGATTGTCTTTTACTAGTGTTCAATTCAGTAGAAGTATCTCCTTTTGGTGTTACTTCAGGGGGATGAATCACAACTGACTCTACTGTAAATAAGGCAGCATAAGTTTCTTGAAACGAGGGAGCAGTGCTGGCCAGAAGTAGATGGTGGTAAAGACCACCATTAAAGCAGCCCAAGCGAGACTTACTATATCCATGTAAATTATCTCCCCGATCTCTATGAATATGAAGGAATTATTCCATTATTAATCACTAATAATAGTGGAATCAATGGTGCAGAAAATGAAAGATGTAAATCCATTGGAAAATAAAAAAAGACGCATGTCCGATGAAATGAAATGGTTGTTGCTATCTGCTCCAATAATGAATCATTGGTTTAACTGAATAACTAAATAAAATAGATGGACCTTTCTCTTCGTCTCAGGTCGATGGATCTTCTAGGTTTCGTCGTAAACCTAATTGGTTACTTCCAATTACGTAAATCAATAGTTCAAACCGCACTCAAAGGTAGGGCATTTCCCATCGATATAGGAACCTCTGTACCAGAAACAATGGTATCTCCAATTATAGCCCCACTTTGAGGGTTTCCCTTTCTGTTTCCATTTCCTGTTACTCATGAACAATTGGGTGATAGTGATGTACTTTTTTTTTTTTTTTTTTGAAAAGATATATATATTAACAATTGGGTGATAGTGATGTACTTCCTGCCATAAACTATCCACATCACCAATTGTCTCAACTAGTGACTTGTCATCCCTCTTTCCAGTAAACAATTGACATATAAATAAAAAATTCTGGATATGTTGCTTGCCTGAGAGAATCGTTTCTCCAAGATTTCCCAGATTTCCTAGGCGGTTTTATTATAGATCATCTGGTTCACAAAATTGGACTCCATTCTATTTAATAACCAAGCCATATCTGTGTAATTATCTTGCTCCCACTCTTCAATTTCTGAATCAGGAGGGATTGTTATCAAAGACTCTAATTTTCTCTTAGAATCAAGGAAAAATCTGAACAGCATGGCCCCACAATACATAGTTCTTTGTGTTCAATTTAACGAATGTGATTGAGTGATGCTATTTTGAGCACAGATAGCAGTAGACAGAGGAATTGGCCAATTGATGAATACTTAAATCTGAAATTGAGTCTGTACTAATCGGTACAGGCCTGATGGCAATAACTTAGGTACAGTTACAGACCAATATTCCCCAAAACAGTACCTATATACACTACAACATGCAGAAATAGGGCTACAGATTTGCAGTTAGTAGACTGGCACTTTTAACAAATAAGAAACAATATGCAGATAATTTTGACCCTCTTAGGCCTTCCAGAACTGCATATGGAGGGTAGGCAGGTACCATGAATATCCTAAGAGACATTTGAGGGCAGTTAGATCATTGCCCCAGGGCAAAAAACACCACCAAGAGTTCACCCAGAGACCTGCGGCAGAGAAACAAAGACTATTTTCTCTGCTGCAGACCAAATAGGAGTGAAAAGGGAGAAAAAGGAAGAAGGAAAGAGGAAATGACAACACTGGAAGGATCGAGTGGAGCTTTGATACCATATAAAACATTAAATGGTCAGACTTGAAGAGAACCAAGAGACAGAAGATGAGAAGAAGTCATGGTCTTTCATGCAACTCAAGAAAATCAGATCTAATTGTGACCTAATCTCACTTAAGAAGTACAATCTAGTAGACAAAAATGTCCTCAAACACATAAATGTAAAATAGAATGAAAGACCCATCACATGTGCTTGACTAAAATACTTATAGTTACAAATTACCCTTATTCTTACTATCTCTCAACATATGACAATGTACAGCTCTCACATACTTGAAGATCATGGTTTTTACAGTGATTTTTTTTCTATTCTTCTATACTCAAGAATACCATGAAAATGAAACAAACATTTGATCAGTTTTCTGCTATCGGACTCCAAATTTGCAGGTTGTGAATTACTGGGCTGAGAAAGGTGTGTCTGGATTCACTGTTTTTAAGTACAAGTTCAGGCGGCTTGAAGGACAGTTGGCATTGACTACTAACCAGGTTTTAGAAACACTGAACTCATTAGCTTCAAGTCCTGTATTCAGATCTTCTGTTTAGAACAACAAAGTACAAAGAGTAATGTTTGTTTCTTTATATATATTTCGTTCCTGAATGCATTCTACACAATATATCAGGTACAGACTAAACTGGTCTGTTGAACTACGTTCACCTGAAACTGGTCCCTCTATTGGGTCAGAACACTGCAAGACCCTAAAATGAGTTAATAACTTGGTTGACCAGGTGATGCTTGCTGGTTCAACAAGTACATTGATTGACCTAGCTTGGTCAAGGCCGTGTTGGGGAACTCTCTATGTGATAGAGAAACAGGGAGAGGCAGCTGTCCACTTTCCTCTAATTACAGGGAGGAGACTAATAGTATGAAGATTAAGTAGCCTTGAGCACCCCAATTTGTGGTCACCACATTTTGAGTAAAGTTTAGAATACCTTTTGGTATCTAAAACTTGCTTCATCCCCTTTAACCTCTAACCTCATAGTTGGGAACTCATAGGCATAGTTTCCATGATGCCCATGATAGTTATGTCACTATGCACACAAGAAGTTGTGTGGCCTTTGCCACTTTAGTTCTAGGATTATTGAATTTTATTTTGCTACACTTACTTTTTATATGCAATGACTCACAAGGATAGAGTTATGACTCATGTACCTCTAAAACTAGTTGCATGCAAAGAACTCAACGATTTTTCTGTGAAACTTTTACTCTTGCACGGCTGGAACTAAAGCACTGTCTTCTCATGCATATATCTTGAGATCTAGGAATGAGATGGCAGAACAGAAGATATGGTTCGGAAGATGGATGAACTAGGGAACAAACGGTATAGGTTTTGTGGGAATTGGATATGAAGAAGTAGGTAAAATAGGTGTTTTCTGACTGTTGTTCAGGTAGTCAGAGGTGGAAGCTTATTTGGTATTTTTCTTTGAATGATTCAAGGGACGACTTTAGGATGGTATTTATAGTTTTTGGGGACTCAAATGACGTGAAGAACTTTTTAGAGTGTTAGAATTGCTCTAGATATGTTTAGTGTTCATTGGGAAGTGGATTTAAGCAAATCTTTTTGATTGGGACCAACTAGGAAACCAAACTGGGGGAAGTGGCTTATTTAATGTGACTTGGGGAACCAGGGACATTTTTTTGGGCAAGTGGACTCTCTTTCGCACAAGGAAAGACTCTAGATAGATGTTGGGGACTTTGGATAGGACAGGTAAACCAAGAGATTGAATTAAAAAAGGATTGTTGCTCTTGTTGGAGTCGCCAATTCCAACTAAGAAACTTCCCTTATTTGAGACAAACTCGTGGAAGACTTGAGGAAAACTATGACTCTTTTTTTGAGCTATTTTTTGGGATATAAAGGTGTAAATTTTCAGATTTGGGTGAAGGAAGAGGAGAAAATTGAGAGAAAAAGGAGAAAGGAGAAGAAGAAATTTTTGAAGAGCCTGAAAGGCTTCGTTGGGAATTGTGCACAAACTCCCAGACTTCTTAATAAGTGTTTTGAGTTACAAATTATAAAAAATGCCCCTATACTCTTAATAAACCTTAATCTCCTTATGTCTCCCTAACTACACATCTTATATACATGAAATTTCAACCACTAATATAATTTAACATGCGGAACAAGATTACATAAAGAAAATTAACCATTGAAGTGATAAAATGACCAAAAAACCCATGAATGTATTTTCTAACACTCTCCTTCAAGTTGGAGCGTATATATCCAGAAGTCCCAGCTTTTTGCAGAATGATATAAATTCTCGGTTGCCAAGGGCCTTGGTGAAGACATCTCGCAACTGATCTCCAGACTGAATAAACAGAGTCACTATCTCCTTTTTCATCATCACTTTTAGAATGAAGTGGCAATCCATTTCTATGTTTAGTCCTCTTATGGAGAGATCGGAGCTTGATTATCACAAAACATGCATATCCTGGTTGAAACCCAACTCTCGTGAGACTAACCTAACTCACATCAACTTGCTCACTGTGTGAACCATCCCCCTGTATTCATCTTCTACACTAGACCAGGCTACAACATTCTTCTTTTTACTTCGCCAACACACCAAATTTCCTCTTGGGAAGACACAATATGTAGAGGTTGATTTTCTGTCTAGTTTGGACCTTGCATAGTTTGCATAAGAGAAAACCTCTGTCTTCATATGATTGTTAGGTCTAAAGAAAAGACCTTTTCCTAGGGCTCCTTTCAAATACCTCAAAATTCTTTGTGCAACTTCTAAGTGTACTTTCCGAGGAATTTCTGAGCTCCTCTTTGAGCTCAAACTTCATAAACTATTTTTGTATTTGGTCTCACATCTTGAGATCTGCAAATTCGGCAGCAGATGTGCTTGCCAAACAGGGAGCGACCCTGCAATCTCTTGTTATTAGGGATTTGCTTCCTCTTCTTTTGTAAATTTTCTCTTGTTAATATAAATACATCTTTTTTAAAAAAAAAAGAAGAAGAAATTTCAGGTTTAGTAACTGTTGCATAAATTAACTTTCCCACTAACCTTTGATACTGTGTTCTGTCTTTTAATTCATCACTCTACTCATCATGGAGATTATTCCCCACTTCCATTGGGGTATCCGAAGGCTTGGCTCCCAACGAGCCATACTCTTAAAACATATTTGTCACATACGTTGTCATCACAACACCTTCTTTACTTTTTGCCACTTCAATGCTCAAAAAGTATTTCAATGGTCCTAAGTATTTAGTTTGAAAATGTGCATAAAAATGAGACTTGGTATCCTCTATACCAGAAATATCACTCCCAAATAATATAATGTTATCTACATAAACCAAAAACACCACAATTCCAGAGGACCTCTTTATCACAAACAAGGAGTGATCACAATGACTCATCGAGAACCCCATAGATACCACAACCTGGCTTAATTTTTGAAACCAAACACTTAAGACTCTGCCTTAGCCTATTAATCGCCTTGTTAAGTTTGCATACTATATGTGTCTCCCCTTGAGCAATATATACTAGAGGTTGCTCCATATACACCTCTTCTTCCAGATCACCATATAAGAAGGCGTTTTTAATATCCAATTGACATAGGGATAACCCCTAATTCGCTACAACTGAGAGCAAAATATGGACAAACGACAAACGAGAGCAACATTCTATTAGAACCGTAAGTAATTTCCAAGTTCACTACTCCAATTACTTGTCTAATTTAGACTCTCACTCGTGGATTGTGATTAGAACTCTTAACAAAACACGTATTGGATACTAAAGGGATAGGATAGGACACGAGAATGACACTAGGGATAGAATAAGGACTATAGCAATAGTAGTGCTTAGGAATAAGAAAGATTAATGAATGACGTTAACGTGTGCACTCTTTGCAAGCTTCATTCATATACATCAGACACTAATAAATCACACTAACTTCGGACTATTATGGAATGAACTAAATGGACACTTAAATATTCTTGTGGACTATTTGATAAACTAGTTAATAGGTTGGTTTCAGGTTTAGGCGCCCTGATTGCTGGGAGCAACTCATTCATATTGCCCAACTATAGCCCCTTCCCTGGCTATTTGATGGTGATTTTAATACCCTCCACTACTACAATAAAAGTCTACCTGTGCCAATCAAATCTTTCCTACGATGAGGTGCTTTGCTGATTTCATTGGCAGTTGTGAACTTGATGAAATCAACACTTTTTGGCAAAGCATTCACTAGGTCCAACAGGCGGTCTCCCCTTCCTAAGGTAGCGAAATTCCTTGTCGGGTACCCTAGACCCTAAACCCTAAAACCCTAAACCCTAAACCCTATTAGTAGCATACTTGATCAAACGGGTGATTTTCTCACCTACTACAGATTCCATACTACCCCCGATGAAGTGAAAATCAATAACCCCAATTGCTATAGGAATGCCATTTAGTTGACCTATGCCTGTTTGAACAGCCACTGTTAAACCTGTCTTTCTTTGATAAGAATCAATAAGATCCTTAGAAGGGTCCTCTTCTGAGTGAAATTCAATGGGATCGATAGTGACCATATTCTCATCCATAGGTTCCCAATTGCCCGGATCAATCGAAAGTTCAATTCTATCTGAATTGCCCATTTTCAAATGATATCCACACAATTTTCATATTGAACCCATAAATGCTTGTATTTTTTATTATATCGAAATCATTAGATCTTCCTCTGATGTTGAAATCACTGTCATTACCACCAGTTCTTATACTAGAACTCTCACTGTCATTACCACTTAAAGTTTCACTCAAAATGTAACCATAAATGTCACTATCACTATTATTATCCTTTTCTCCCCTTTAATGAGTCAAGTGAATGTTTATATCCTTTATTTTCTTTGAAAAGTTGGGGTTTTGTTCTTTTTGTGCTTGTGGCTAGCTTGGCTTTCATTTCTGTATATTCTTTCCCTCCTTGATGAAATTCTCACTTCTTCACAACAGGAGTCAAGTGAGTAACTAAAACAATCTAAAGATCCCACTTTACAAATGTAAGATCGAATTTTGATGAGCAACGAACAAACATGGCTGTGTTCTTGAATAAAAGACACAAGCCTCCAGTGAAAAAAAGGTTTTTTCAAGCCAAAATTTGAACCCTAATATGAGTTTGACAAGATAGATCCTAGGGTTTTATCCTTGGTGTGGAACCAGACAAATTTGACGTGTGAAAGAGAATGTGAGGGGCTTCAAAATTTATGGGAAGGAGAAGGCGAGAATAAGAACCTTAGAAGAAAAGGGAAAGAAGTTGGTTCTCATCATAATCCGGATTAGAAAAAATTGCTCCTTTTATGCATCAATTTGATAAAAACACAGAAATAAGATAAATAGAAAAACAGTGCAACCAAACCCTGCTGTATGACTCCCAAAAAGATGAAGATAGGGTAGAAAAACTTAATTATTTAATAAAACGACTTTTACATGCAAAAGATTAGCTATCTTGGCTGACAAAGAGGTCCAATTTTTTCTAGAGTTTGACAAGGACAGAAAGCTCTCACTTGAACTATTTCAGGATTTCCTTTAAATACTTTTAAACAGTTTCTTATAGCTCAAGCATTTTGGTACAGGTTCAGTTTAGCCGCACAACAGTACCTCAAACTCTTTCAGAAATTTGTGGGTAAATGATTTTACATAGGAAAATATCACTCTTATTTCTCACTGATCACATGGTGCCATGGGCTTTCTAATATTTTCTGTTGTCAAAGGTTGGTCTGCGAAGACATCAGTAAAGGTCAGGAAGCTCTTCCCATTCCAGCTACTAATTTGGTGGATGTGCCACCAGTTCCTCCATCAGGTAAGCTTCATCCTCAATTTGAGCATGCCACTTTAGTTTAGATTATCAAAATAAGCTTATATTAGCTTGGACTTCAAAAATTTCCCTTGTTTAATTAAATAATATGAAGTAAAAAAGAGAAAAAATTGGACTAAGAATAGATTTTTTTTTTTTTTTGTTAGAAAGTGAAGAATAGAAAATTTATAACTACTGTGAATTTGTAGTTAGTAGAAAAATAACTCCAATTTGAAGTAAATCAACTTTATTGAATGAATTCTCTTTACAACAAGTTTGATGTTCTCACGTAACTTCAATTTGAGCAAATGGTGTACGAAAATAGGATGCCTAGAATTCTAAAGTATGCTCTATTAAATTATAATATGGGTTGAGATTTAGTCAGAATTAGAACTTTAGAAGTTTTACTCCAAAAAAAAAAAAACAAGAACTTTAGAAGTTGTAATAGTTGTTTCTTATGTTATTTTAGTTTTCTTGGAAAGTATTTTCTTGTGGAATCTTATTTTCTTGGGTGTAAAGGAGAACATAGATGTAATTGTATTTTGTTACTAACGTTTAAGTTATAAAGAGGAGAGAGGAGTCTCCAAAACTCAATATCTTCTAGAATTTTTTCTCTTCTCTTCTCTCTTAAAATCTTCACCCTAAAGCTTTCACCTTCTTATTCCTTTCAAGCTAGTGGTTTTATAAATTTCTACGTAGTATTAGTGGTTTTAAAAACTTCTACATTGTATTAGAGCCACAGTCCTGACATGTTGACACAAGAGAATAGTCGAGAAATTGAGTTTCCTTCTTAAAATTCCTAAAAGGAGTCAAGATGGCTATTGGAATTCTTCTTTTTGAAGGATAGATTGCATAATTACAATCCTAAATAGATACTTGTAACAAAATCTGTCCAAAAAGGCCAAAATTACCCTATTGGTTACTTGTGCAGGGTAAAAATGTCCTAAAATCTATATTATGAAAAAAACGAAAAAAGGAAGAAAATAAATGTGCTAAACAAAATGGACTTGGGCTTCATTTCTTCTTCTTCTTATTGGGCTTGGATCTCTCAAGTGTATCCAAGCAAGTGTCGGTTTGTTTCTCTACATAAGTCTCCTCCACTTGGAGAGAACTTGACCTCGGGTTGGACTTTGGAGACTTCGGAACAGGATATTCAAATAGTTCAACAATGTTGATTGTCTTGGAAATACCTATAGAATTATGAATGTCAACTATATATGCATTGTCCTTGTTTTACAAAAAAATTTATGAGGTTCAATCTTCCAAGGATTTATAAGTACCAATAGGATATTTGTCTTTTTGCATTGCTTTTTCCTTTTATCACCTTTGAATGCCTATATTGTTCAGCTTCTTGTACATAGCATTTGCTGCCTCCAAATCTTCTTTCACCTCAGCGTGGATCGAAATAATGTTACTTGCAAATTGTTCGGCAACAATGCTATAAAAAAAAAAAAAATTGTTTTGCCACAATGCTGTAACTTGGAATTTTAGGAAGAGGCTTCAAGTCCAATATGTGGGAGTTTGTCCATATATGTCCTCAATGGATGATTTGCTTGTAAATTTGTTCACCATAACATTATAAGCAAACTTTGCTTTTGCTAGGTTTGTTACTCGAAAATAACACATTATGTTGTCAACGTAATTCGCCACTTCGATTTGCTCATCTGCTTATGGGTGACATGTGTTACAAATTTTTTAGGATTAAATCTTTGCCATAAAGTTTGCCAAAAATGACTCATGAATTTAGAATCGCGATTTAAGGTAATGGACTTAGGAATTCCTTGTAGATGAATCACCTCCTTCAAGAAAAGATTTACTACCTATGTGTCATTAACTGTCTTCCTAAAAGGGATAAACATGTCATCTTTGAGAAGCGATTAACCACAACAAACATTGAGTCATGTTGTTTATTTCCTAAGAAACCCTAACATAGACTCCATTGATAAATTTTCTGAAGGACCTTTTGGAATGGGCGGTGGCATGTACAAACCTGTGTTTTGTGGTTGTCCTTTCAAAGTTTGGGAGATAGCACATTTGAAATTTTTTGCTACCGTCTTACTTCAACTATGGTCAATAGTTTCGTTTTTGTTGAAAAGAGGTGAGAGAGATTAGGGTTTAAAGATCTCTCTCCCCCAATTTATAACTTAAACAATTCTCAAAATTACATCCATGTCTCTTGTAACCAAAAACCTACTTTCTACATAAAATAACTTCCTTAGAAAAGTAAAGTAAATACACCTAATTAATCCTAAATAAAGTTCTGGTTTTTGTGGTCTCTTAAATAAGCTTATCCTTTGTGTTTTTCCTCTATTTGCTATTTTTTTTAGTAGCTACAGAAACCCTACTTTCTGTCCTTCAAGTTTTACCTGTCAAACTTGAATTTTGAATTGTAGTTTTCTTAGTTTTTACTAAAATCTTGGTTGTCCACACTCTGGAGGAAGCATTTAACTTGTCATTCCTTGAATCTAAACCACCACGCTGTGTCAAATATGTCTCTTGGAAAGATTGTGAACTAGAAGAACATCATTCTGGTTTGATGGCTCACAAAGGACTTACAACTTGAATTGCGTCTCTTTACTGTAAAAGTTTTTTTGGCATTAGCCACCAATAGATGATACATCAAACCTTCTTGCTATTGAAATTTGCATAGAAAATTTGTGGGAGAGATCAGGGTCTATATACCCCTCTCCCCTATTTATATTTGAAGCAATAATCAAAATTACATTCATGTCTCTATTATCCTTAAACCCGGGGCATCTATTTTCTCCTTGAAAACAATTTTTTTGGAAATGACGAAAACTAAATTAAATCAAATAATGACTTCTAACACTCCCACTCAAGCTAGAACATATAGCTTCAGCTTCTCACAATATATATCTCACACTGCCTCTTCTAAGAAAAAGAAAATGCAAAATTGGTTCACAATTGAATGCATTGTAGCATTTATATGGTCTTCAACTTCTTTGTGCCTTTAATACGTGAGCTTTCACTTGTAGAATCATTCTCGAATTTAACTTCTTCAACGCTCGTATTTTTCTTTTTCTCCCCTTCAAGTTGGGCTAAAAACCCCCTTGTAAAAGAATCTGCCCAAACCTTCAGATTTTATCAATATCAAATCTTGAGAAGTGACAAAGAAAACCTTGTCAACTTGGAGATCCTAGCTGCTCTGCCTAATCAAGCACTAAGCCAGGGCTATACTCATTGAGCAATCAGTTTATCTCTTACCTTTCACGATAGAAAAGGTCTCCCAATTGCATCTCGCACAGTTTCTTCTCAACTCCTGATTCAGGAATACCAACATGCATGCATCCACACAATGCACCCATCTCTACATGCAAGAACATTATTGATGACACTATTTCCAAACGTCAACATGTCTCACCTTGATCAGTTATCTCATCTCAAGATGTAAAGTTTAGTTAGAGATCCATGGTACCCCTCAGACCACCAACAACTATTTACTGTGTTGCATTACTTGATGATCTACTGACTTCAGAATCATGCTATGAATTTTGATGTTTTTGAAAGTGTTTCACACTGTGGCACACTATTCATTTGAATAGAGCAAAACGAAGTTCCCACTTATACATTGACATTACAGAAGCTGATTGACACCTCTCCAAACAAGTAGATTGCACATCACGAGGTACATCACTCTCCTTCACAACATATCCAGGCTACAGTTCCATTGTTTTTGCATAGACAAGATGGCCTTATGGAAGTTAGGTTTCCACCTTGGTCCAAGCTGTCTACCATTACCCAAATGAAATCAACACGGTAACTCTTTTGGTCATCTCAAACTTGAGCGTTGAGCCACTCATCCTATAGCTACCATCAATGCAAATGGTATCCCTACCTGTCAGCCCACTCTAGACAATGGTCACCATTGGTATGATCTTGATTGCAATTGTGATGGATGCCTTAATCTTATTGATGGTGAAGAAGAGGACGAAGAGGACACATCTGAGAGTTTAGAGGAACCCATGACAAGCACCATTGAAATAGGATGGTTGGATAAGACAAAATATGCATAAGAAGGCTTATTCTGCTAACTTGCTTCTCAGGATGATTACAATCTCAAGTAAATCTCTGAAGAAGAGATGGGTGAAAATGGAACTAATATGATCACAAACGTTAGTCCCTTACACATGCTCCTAATAGTGGCTACTATTCCTAACAATGGAGACTTACTTCACAAGGAGAATATGGTTCACTACTATGATATAAATTAGGCAACATGTAACATGTAGGGATCGCCTAATCAAGCGTGGAAACTCCTAATGAGACCGGTTCTTCACCATAATATAGACTTCAAATACTTCAACATTTTTTTTCCTTCATCTCCCTCTAAATAATATACCATCTCGAAATGTCCAACTGGACAAAATAGATAAGTATTTGTGAAGTAAAGGCCTCTAATAATTCTAGTAGAGGACACATCCCAAGAAAAGGGTAGAAGAAAAATTGGTGACACAAATTAAAAAAGTTCTAAATTGACTGAGGTGATTTCAAACACAAAATATTATCACAACCATTAGGTAGACAAACATAAATTATTGCATACTCCAGAAATCACAAATGAATTCTATTAGGGATTTCTAACCTTGTTGCATAGTGAAGGCCTTGGTATACAAGCTGTTAGGAATTAGACGCCCTAATTCTAAACTAACGAGAGCAATATTAATAAATGCAGAAGAAGGAAAAAGCAAACACGGAAAAACACAACAAGATTTATACAGGTTCGCCTCAAGGTGAGATTACGTCCGGCCTTCCACCGCTGCAGTAATCCACTATAAAGATGAAATAGTTTACAAGAGAGATTGCACACACTTACAGGTATTGTTTTCCTCTAACCTTTCTCCGCCGCAACTGATGTTCCTTGGATGATAAAACCCTAATAGCTGCGCCACAAATATAAAGAGGAAACTAGGGCAACTGTGATACAAGAGTAAAATTCCCAAACCGCTTTTAATGAAACAACAATTAATATATCGTGTACTGGCTCAACGTAGGGCACCTAATCAATGCCCTACGCTGAGTTGGTATGTGGATCGACCTTCGCGGTAAGGTTGCCCCCCTCCTGAGGGTGTGAGGGCGGAGCTCCCGCCCCGTTCCACAATATATTAACTATTGTTTTATTAAGGGTAGTTTGGGAATTTCACTTTTATAAAGCGGTTGCCCTAGTTTTCTCTTTATATTGGGGGGGCACTATTAGGGTTTTATGCTTATCATCATCGAGAAGGAGTTGGAGTTGTAGCCCTAGAGAGGTTCGAAAAAACACCTGTAAGTGTGTGTGATTTATCTTGTAAACTATTTCATCTTTATAATGGATTACTGTAGCAGCGGAAGACAAAACGTAGTCTCACCTTGAGGCAAACTTGTATAAATCTTGTTGTTTGTTTTGTGCTTGCTTTTCCTTTCTTCCGCGATTATTATTATTGCTCTCTTTAGTTTGTAATTAGGGTGTTTAATTCCTAACAGTATATACACTATGTAACTCAATCTTCAGAACTACCTTAGCATCTTTGAGCATGTCTTACATGTCATTTAGTGTTGGAATGGGAAACCTATATCTAATTATAACATTATTAATAGCCTTGTTGTTCACACACATCCTCTTACTACCATCTTTTTTTAGGGTAAGGCAAGCAGGGCTGGTACAAGGGCTCATCCTTACTTGTATTAATCCCTTTTTTAACTAGTCTTCAACTTGTTTTTGAAGTAAATCATGTTCCTTGGGGCTCATTCTATAATGGGTTAGGTCTGGTAAACTAGCACTTGGCACCAAATCTATAACACGACAAATTGCTCCCTTGGTAGTGATTTATCTGGTAGTTCTTCAGGAAAGATACATATAAAGTCATCAATAAAGGCTTTAAGAGAGTTGCATATATTTCCCCTTTTCTTAACATCTATAAATTTCTCTATTAGAAGAAGGTCAAGTGCCTTCACTTTAGAAGTTTTGGGCTGGTTTTTCATTCCCAGAGGAGCAATGACAATTTTCTTCTTACATTAGGTGTGTCAGGTCGCGAGTTTGAATCGCCCCATGCCCCTCTAAAAAAAAAAAGATTGGAACTGTAATGCCACCACTGCCCCAATATCAAATGACTAATATTCTATCAACAACATCAAATACCAAATCATCAAATAGAGAAAAGAACCTTACATTTCTTGGGTACCTTTTAGTGGTGTCCAACTTGTATCCATGAAGCTAAGCTTGGATTTGGACAAGGCAACACATGTAAGCCAAGCTTGTCTACGACCACCTTTCCTATGATATTTTCTTTCCCAACTGCTGTCTACAATTAGATAGACATTAATCCTTTTATTGTGCACTTGGTCCAAAACATTTTGTGGCCCTGTGCATCTGGTTGAAGGTGTTTGGCTGTATATAGGAGTCCTTTTACTACTAAAAAGCTTTTTTATTCATCAGCATAATCCTATTGTGCATTACCTAGCCATCTTCCACATCTTTACCATTATCAACCAAATTGTGTATAAGATGGTCTTGTTGGCCTGTAATATTCATCCTTCTGGTTTGAGGTTGGGTGTAAGTATTGAACTAATGCCATTTCTCTCCACTTCTATAGCATATATTACCTCTAGGATATGCATAAGGGTTTTGTTTCTGATTTTGCTTTTGTACTTGCTTGCTTTAAGAAATTTTCTGGGAAAATTACTCAAAAGTACATGATTTTTAACAAGGTATAGGTGCATTATTTTGTTGCTTATGAGCGATCAATGTTGGTTCTGTTTTAGGGATATTTTTTGTCATTTTACTAGCATTACTAATATCAGTGCATAAATTAGGGATAGGTTTTGACCAACAACCGAACTCAAGTCTGCTGAAAAGCTCTCGCTTTTTTTTTTTTTTTTTTCTTCATTTTCTCTTTTAGATTTGACTCTCACATAAGTGTTAGGGCAGAAAAAACAAATATGAATTTAATGTAGGAATCAAGTACAGAAGGATACCTGCAGTTCATTCCGTATCTACTACCAATGATCTAATGTGAGAAAAGAGTAAGTATGATATTTTAAGAACATATATCCATAAAAAAGTTTATTCTTCATTTCCTTCATTGCTTTGATTCTAAGTTGAAAAGAGAAAAGGAATGGATGCACACATTAATTTGGAAATGATGATTCAGACACTGCATTTGGTAACATTTCGTTCTGTCTGATTGCACTTAGTCGTTATAACGTCTATATAGGTTATGAGTACTGCAACTTCCTGCAAAGTAGGGAAAATGTGGAGATTCCATCAGCTGCTAGTGGGTGCAATTGCCAAGGGCATTGTCTTGATCCCAAAGTATGTGCTTGTGCAAGGCTAAATGGCACTGACTTTCCATATGTACATCAAAATGGTGGAAGGTGAGTATTTTTTTTTTCTTAGTATTTGGGGAGGAGTTATTATGTTCATCCTATAGTGAGTGACATCATTATTCATGTAATCTGTTTAAGTAATCTGTTCGGGGATGAATTGTGTTTTTCACAACTCTAGTGGTAAATAAAATTTCTAAAAACGGATGTTGCACTACCTAATCGATCCTGCCACTAAGGATCTCTTTATCAGTGAAACTGCCACTTTCAGCAATATAATGTAGTTCAATGTCATGGATGATGCTAGCTGAATTACTGTGGATCTATGTTGGATAATATCCTACCGTTTATGGTCATCTTTTTTTGTCCATTCAAGCTACTGAGATGTCAATACCTCTCTGTATACCTCTCTGTCAGATTAGTGGAAGCAAAACCTGTTGTGTTTGAATGTGGGCCAAACTGTGGTTGTGGAAATAATTGTGTCAACAGAACTTCACAGCATGGATTGAGATATCGACTTGAGGTTGTGAACCAAGTTCTGTCTAACAACAGAGTTTCCATTCTACTACAATATGTCATTTTTTCATTTATATTTTAACAATTTGATCTCTTAATGGGTTTTTATGTTAATAGGTATTTCGAACCCTAAATAAGGGTTGGGCAGTCAGATCTTGGGATCCTATTCCAGCAGGGGCTCCAATATGTGAATACACAGGCATACTTATGCGGACAGATGAATTGGATTCTGTTGTGCAGGATAATTTTGTTTTTGAGATTGATTGCCTGCAGACGATGAAGGGGCTCAATGGACGAGAGGTGATGTCTTCCTCATTTTTTTCTTCCTTTAGTGAAAGTGGTTTATGATTGGTTGTTTTTTTCTCATAGTGTTTGATTTTTTTAGAGGCGAATTGGAAGTGTTTCAGCGCATGCAAATGCCCACCTTGAAAGAGCTGACGACAAGAAATCAGAAATTGTGCCAGAATACTGCATAGATGCAGGACCTGCTGGAAATGTAACACGATTCATTAATCACAGTTGCCAACCAAATCTCTTTGTCCAGTGTGTTTTGAGCTCTCATCATGATATCAAGCAGGCTAGAATACTTCTCTTTGCAGCAGAAAATATACCTCCTCTTCAGGTTATCAATCGATTTCCCTTGTTTGCTATTGCTTTCTGCTGAATCTGCAATAAGTTAGGAAAAACGATAGCAAGAGTGAAGGAAGAACGATAAAGGAGAGAGAGAGAGAGAGAGAGAGAGAGAGCACACAATGAAAGGGTTAGAAGTCAGCCAAAGACTACCCGGATTAGTTAGGCTGTCAACGCCTTGTTCTGACCAGCTGCTATTTGCAGAACTCTGAATAAATTTTAGCATAGATTATTACATATTTTCTTGAGAGCAGAACTACAAAAATTCCTGTGATGTCTTATTCTGTAATGGGCTAATAAGAGACTTAAATATTGCTTGACAAACAATACCGAAACTTTTAAAGCTCATTTGAATCCTACTTTTCCTTATTATTTATTTTAATCTTGGTATTTTATACCAAAAGCATTATCCCGTTCTGCAACCAACTCATTCGATGTTTTCATTCTGTACAGGAGCTCACTTATGATTATGGCTATCCTCTCGACAGTGTGGTGGGCCCTGATGGCCAGATCAGGCAGATGCCATGCCATTGTGGGGCACCAGATTGTAGAAAGCGTTTATACTAGGTAACAGAGCTCTCGTTATCATTTACATATTTCCATTTATCTTTCTATCAATGATTTTGCTTATGGGTTTATTATTTCATTGTAAACATGTCTTTTTAAGACGATGCTTTTGAAGAACTGTGTTAGAAAGGTGGCAAACCACAATAAATTTGAAAGGAATTTGGTTGATGTACTGTTCTTATGCCCTCACATGTCAATTGATGGCAAATGATGGCAAATGTAGAAATAAAGTTTGAATTCTGCATTTCTATTCATAAAGTGTAAACTATTATTCCTAATTTAATGGTGTGGTTGAGCTTCGCCCCTCGCCATCTCAGCTGGCTGCAGGGCTGGGGCACCCTCCCCTCTATGTTTTTGAAGAATGGGGTAGGGATCTCCCAACATCCTTGTTACCCAATGATTGAAAGGCAAAGGGAGCCCCATCATCCCTTCAAGTGACAGAGGGGGACTATCCTCTGGTATTGATGGGAGAGGATCTTTCTCCCTGCCCATCATCACAGAAGGGGAGAGCGAGGGCTCGCCTATCAATCTTCTTGGATGGGAGCTCCTCCCCCTTCGGTGCCAAAAGTGAGGAAGAGCAGTTGTTCCCCTTCCATCAATCTTCTACTGCAGGTGAATTTCCTGTGTCAATTGGTTTACCAAATGAATTGAAGAAGTTAGACTTGATCAATCTTGTTTATAAGTGTTTTGACCTGAACAAGATTCTGTGTTCAGTTGAATTGGTTCAATTGGCTTTGGTTTTTATAACAGTGATTGTAATATGAGAAAAAGTAAAAAATTAATTTAAATTCCATTTATTTTAAAATTTTATATTCATTAACAATTAAGATATAAAAATAAAGGAGTTTACATGTAAACCCTTGCTTCTTTATTTTTTGCTTAGTTGGAGAAATTTTATTTACACATTTACTTTACATGCATGTATAGGGTTTTTTTTGGGATATGAGAAAAAGTAAAAAATTAATTTAAATTCCATTTATTTTAAAATTTTATATTCATTAAAAGTTAAGATATAACAAATTCTATTTGTTAATACCTATACCTATACCTATATATAAAATTGAATTGCAACGTTATGGATAATCAAAATGCAAACCTATTAAGCAAATAATTAAAAAAATAAAAAGGTGAGCTTATTATTGATTGTTCATTTTTAATATTTAAGAATTTATGACATTACATATTATTTTATTAGCTTAATAAATGTGTAATTTCATAATATAATATTACACTATTTGATGTTATGTTTCTACAACCTTTTATACCTAAAAAAATAGCATAAAATCATATAATCTAAATTTTTTTTAGTACAATACTAACTATATTTAGGTTAAAGTTAAATATGGATTTAAATTTTTTGTTATTAATATTTGACTTGTTATGTTCATTATATTATCAAATAATAATTCTATTATATGTTAGTTAATGTCTTATTTTATAATGATTTAATTTTAACATACGTATGTAATTGGTAATAAATGTACAAAGATATGAAGCTGGTTGATAGGTAGCCTCTATGATCTTGTCCCTCTGTACTCTCAATCTTAGTAGTTAATCTTAGAGGAGGTGATTCAAGCTTTATATTTTCGAATTGTTAATGAATAGTCCTATATGGATTAGTGATAATAAATATATTTAAAATAATAATTTCACATGTATTAGTGAGATTATTGAGTTTATTAGTTGGAAAAAAAGTTTTTTAAGATAACTAGTCATTTTGGGATGGGTTTTAGACCCAATTTTACATAGTCTCAAAGTAAGATTCATATGTGGGCTTTTTCCCAAATTATCTACATATAAGAGTCCAAAAACTTACATGTGGGGGAGAGTGTTAAAAAATACTCCGTATGGATTAGTAAGAACAAATATGTTGAATTTATTAGTTAAAATTTTTTTTTCTAAGATAAATAGTCATTTTGGGACGGGTTTTAGAAAATTCTGTTCGGAACCTATGAAAGAGCGAAGAGGAAAAAAAAGAAACTATAAGAGCAGGTAGAGAATCACAGCAACCAACCACCGTCCGTTTTTTTCAACTTTTGGTCTTTTTTACTTTTTATGCTCACCTCATCCATGGTCTTACAAGTACTCCCAGGTATTACAGTTGAATCAGTTGAAGCCGAATAGCGGAAGCGCCACCATTGGATGTTGATCAGTTGCATGCTTCTGACGAAATTGGTTCACTGTGAACCACAAGAATTACTCGCGCCGTAAAAAAATTGATCGATGAGGCTGACTTGGTGATTTTCGTAAGATAGGTGATGAGCGGCGTTGGCTACGCCCCCCGTCTTTGGACGGACTAAGCCACAGCACGTGCAGAGCTTCCTCAGTTTTCTGTCAATGGCTGCGGCCTCTATTGCCTCTCTGCAGCTTCCGTTATTCTTCCGGAAGCCTGAACAGTGGTTTCCCACCAGAAGCCGCACAAAGTCAGGGTCAGTTAGCACCTGTTTTCTCGTTTCCTGCTCGTCATCTTCAACTTCACCGTCTCCTTCGTCTGGAAAGAAGGCAGTGACTGCAGAATCATGCGTCAACTTGGGTCTCTCACTCTTCTCCAAAGGACGGGTAATACGCATTTCATTTTATTATATTGTTATCTCTACTTTAATATTCCTGATTTCCTTTTTTTCGTAACCAGGGATTGTTCGCCGTTCTCTTTTTCTGTTTACTTTTTTACTTTGTCTACTACCGGTTCACACGTATAATTCTCATAAAATTCATCTTTGTAAGAATGTTTTGGTTTAAACACCTAATTGTTGTCGTTTTTCTTATCGGAGTTTGAACTTATACGAGTTGCTATCGATGATATCGCTTTACGGCTCAGATATGGTTCATCCCACGCGTATACTTGAATGGCTTGGCAGAGTCATTCCCTATTTCATTCAGCTTGCATGCGTTTTTTGTACATCTTTCTCTTTCTCCTGAGATAACGTCTGGTAGAAACTTCAAGCGCTCGGGTTTCTTACGAAACCGCTTTTTTCTTTTCTAAATTTTCTGTAGTTCAAACGAATTTATTCCTTTGGAAACGCTGTAAATAGGTTATAGCAGCTTCCTTCATTTTCTAGTGTATTTCTTACATTTTTCAGTGTTTAGTGTAGAAACTGATCTTTATAGTCGTGTCATCAGATATCAACAAGATAATTATCAGTGATATCTTTTGCCTTTCAATTTGAAATGATTTCTCTTGAGGAGCAAGCAGCTATTCATCCTTTTATTGAGTTCTATGATTCTTCATTTCTCATAACTACTTTGAATGAGTGTTTACGGCCTATACTTACAAATGTGCTAGGTCAAGGATGCTCTTAACCAGTTTGAAGCTGCATTGGATTTAGATCCAACGCCTGTGGAAGCCCAAGCTGCATTATATAACAAAGCTTGTTGCCATGCATACAGGTAAGCCCTTACTTTTTAGAAGAATATACAACTTCACTAAGAATACATTCTTTCTGAACCTCATTTCATGCATCTTGATTGTCAAAGTTCTGTTTACTTCTAAAACTTTTGGTTAAATTTCAATCTAAAGTACCAAGACATTGAGGATTTCCTAGTTAGAAACCTAACCAATAGAAAAGTATTGCAATTGCTTCTGGAAAATTTGTTTCAGTAATTCTAATTCTCCCAATTACAGTCTTAAATATATTTTGACAAAAAGTTTATCAAAAGGAACTAAACATTCCTAGTCATCATATGTCATAAGCCCTTCACTGGTAAATAAACAGAACATAAAGAAAGATTTAATATCCTAAATACATGGGCTTCTGGGCTTTAGTGCTGGTTCTTCTTATTGGGTTAGGGTCATTCAAACTGATCCAACTTCACTTGGCATGCTGCTGTACATCGAAATTCACATATGCACTTATGTCTTAATTCATTTACTGCATCAAATGAAATGACTCTCCCTCACTTCTTTCTCACTGTGGCAGAGGTGAAGTACAGAAAGCTGCGGCATGTCTGCGGACTGCTTTGCGGGAGTACAATCTGAAATTTGGCACCATTCTCAATGATCCAGATTTGGCCTCATTCAGAGCATCACCAGAATTTAAAGAGTTGCAAGAAGAGGTGCTACTCCTTTTATTCTTTTACTTTCTTGTGTTTTTTATGGGACCTTCGACTAGATGTGAGTATATGATATCCTTTTTCCTTTTACCTACTCCTGTTGGTCCTTGCAATAAGATATCCAGAGATACGTAACTATCAGTTTTCAACCAAGTTTTTCATTTTAATTTTGAGTTTTTTTTTTTAAAAAATCATATAATAAGTTTCTTATACATAGAGAAGGTTCAAAATTAGGACCAATATCTTATTATTAATTGACTTTGCAGGCAATATTGGGTGGTGAAGATATTGGATCCAGTTTTAGGAGAGACCTCAAGCTCATTAGTGAAGTTCAGGCACCATTTCGAGGTGTCCGAAGATTCTTTTACGTTGCACTTATAGCAGCAGCTGGAATTTCAACTTTTTTTACTGTTCCTAGATTAATTCGTGCCATTCAAGGTGGTGATGGTGCTCCTGATATCTGGGAGACTGCTGGAAATGCTGCCATAAATGTTGGAGGTAGATTGGGTTGTGAACTTGAAATAGATATCTGTTTTCGAACCTATAGTTCATGTTTTTTAAGGAATTTGCATCAATCTATCAAGACTTTAGTGATATAGCTTCAACAAACTTGAATAAATTTATCTTTTGTGTTTCCCACAATCCTGTATTTTGACTTTGTATTCCATTATGAATTTATCAATAAAATCAAGACAACCCTGTCTTGAATTTCACTTCTGACTGCTGATAATTTCATGATTTTAACCAAGGTTTAGAATCAGCACCATACAGGTATTGTTGCGCTTGTGGGTTTATTTTTTTGGGACAACAAGAAAGAAGAGGAACAACTAGCACAGATATCTCGGGATGAAACTCTCTCAAGGTTGCCGTTGCGGCTTTCAACCAATCGGATTGTTGAACTTGTGCAGCTTCGAGATACTAGTAGACCAGTTAGTATTCCTGACGTCCTCTGAAATGTTTATCAACACTATATGAATTACATCAGTCCTGCAGCTCAACAGCCAGAAGGCTCAACCTCTGAGGGTTTCATTTCTAAGTGGCACCCCAGGGACTGGAAAGCAAATTAAATTAGGCCTGAGTAGTTTCCAAAAGTTCAGAATATGCAGAATCGTTTGTAGCTCAGTGTTTGCCCATCACTGGAACCCTGTTGAGCTTGCTTGACCAACTCTATCAATATTTCATGGAGTAGAAAGACCCTTCCAATGCTTTTATTAGTCTGTAAATGTTGTTTTTTAGCCACTCTGAACAAGATGTTTCTAGGTTATTTTGGCAGGAAGTAGAGAAAGTGTTTATGAAGCTCTTCAGAAGGCTGAAAGGTTTCGGACTGAACTCCTTAAGCGAGGAGTTCTTCTGGTCCCTCTGATTTGGGATGAAGATAGAAAGCAACCTGTGCAGAGAAAAGGCTTTGGCTTGTCAGCAAAGGCAGCTGCTTCTCTTCCTTCGATTGGGGTATGTTTACTTGGTTCCTGTTTAACTCAACTACTAGGGTTGATATTATCTCAAAGCTGGATAAGTATAGTCTTAATTTCTTGAAGGTGAAGTTTGGAGTAATATGTTTCTATATACCATTATGTTGAGTTTATAGTTAGCGTAAGTTAGGTTGTTATTTTCTTTTTACTGGTTGCCCCTATTTCTATAGTTGCTAGAACATTACACAAACAGGGAATTAAATAAGAGTGGTTGAGCATCCTAATCTCAATCATCTCTGCTCCTCCTTTCTCTCTCTCTCTCTCTCTCTCTCTCATACTGTTCCAGTTGTCCATCTTCTCTGTTAAGTACTCACTTTGATCCCCTGCAGTAGCATGTAATGCTGCATACCCGCTCGACCTTACTAACCATAAATCAATCTGCAATTAAGAAGAAAAGGGAGAAAATAGAAGAAAACAGCAAAGGAGAGGGTTTGCATCAACCCAGCAAGCCCCATCTCTTTCATTAAGTCTCTTAATGGATTTACATAAAAGGACAAGAATGCTTCTTACTTGACAACTCTTCTGAATCAACATTAAATAACATGACTATTCTACCCCCATAATAAATAAAGCTTGACTCTCCCCCTCATGTGGGGCATATACGTGAAACAACCCCAACTTATTACAGAATCATAGAACTCTTTTTTATACAAAGGATTGCTAAAATTTCATATAGCTAATCTTAATATTTCACATATGGTGTAACACACCTAGATAGTACTTTTATCTTAGGAGGACCATCTTATTTCCCATGCCAAATCTCCTTCTACAACCAATGGGCAGGAATAAAACTGAATAAAAATTCCCAATTCACATAAGAGAGCATGAATCTCTGCACAAGTGGAATCACATTACTCAAAGGAGCAGAATATACTTGGATGGTCAAACCCGAATGATCTCTAAAAACCGTAAAAAATGTTGTCTCCTTGAGGCCTGGGTTTCCTTCCGAGCTTCCGCCAAATTTAGCTCATTAAGTTGTAGAAGCCATCAAACTGGTGGCTATGGCAAAATAAAAGAGGAAAGATCTGGCCTTTATGCATTCAACCCAGGAAATTATTGAGAAACCTCTCGTGAAAATTGAAACTTGAGAAGAGTGGAGAAGAACTTCACAAAAAATTCCCAAACTTGGATTCTATCACTCTGATACCATGTGTTAACATATGAATTTAAAGTAATAAAGAGGAGAAGAGATGAGAGAAAGAGAGGAGAAGAAATGAGAGAAAGAGAGAAGAAGAAAAGGATGAAAAGCAGCATGAGAGAAGCTGCCCACGTCAGGGCAGCACTCTACCCCTGTCTCTTTTATCACTTTAAGTAAAAAAGGAATAAAAGGACAAAAAATGCCCCTTAGCACATGTTATCCTAATACACTTAATAAAATAGGTCAGATTTTCCTAACATGCTATTTGACCACTAGGAGTAAATATTACATAGGTAGAATTACCAAAATACCCCTAATCATATTTTCTAGCAAGATTGATAGTTCCGAGTAGTTTAGTTGAAGATGAATAATTGGCATAAATTAGGGTTAAGAGTTGTCTCTAAGGAGTTGAAGAGACATGTTAAAAAAAAAAAAAACTTGGAAACACTGAAGTAGCTTGTTTTTTTTTCCTCTCCAAATTCTTGACTCTCACTCTCTCCTTTCTCTCTTCTCTTTTGCCCCAAAATCCAAAATTTTGTTATTCTCCTTCCAAGGTATGTAATATTGGTATCAGAGTTAGGTTTGATTCGAGGGATAAAGAGAAGATTAGTGAAAGTTTTGAGGATTTTTTTCTATTGCGTGTCCTTCTTGCTCGACACCAAGCTTTGGTGGAGCCAAACTTGGTGTTTTTTTCATCTATGATTGTTTGTCCTGCCAACCTCTATGATCTGACTTGAATCTGAATTGGGATTATGAAATATTACTTTTTACATTATAAATTCTACCTTACCAGATAGTTTTTTGAGTCTAGTTTCAACACATCAAACAGTGCATCAATCATATTTCTCTACAAAGAGAAATTATCATTGGGAGTAGCAAAGATCGGTAGAAAGGAACCCTCACACGATGGGTATGAACTTTAAGCCACTACCAATGTGCGCCATCAAGACCTGAGATCGGACCCGACCTGGGTTCTTCAAAATCCGGGTTGAGTTAGCTGAGTTGGGTCGGTTCAACCCGAGTCCAGAGTTGGACTCAGGGCAGTCCAAAGGGGACTTGCCCAAAACCAAGGGGGCAAGTTCCATGCCCCAGTCCTACCCGGACCATTAAAATCCAGGTTCACCGTCAGATTGGAAAAACATGCTAGCAACTGTCATTCTCCATTATTGTTAGTGTTGTACCTTGAAAATGGTGAGTAGTAAAAATTTCCTAACAAGTCTCATTCTCTATTACCCTTGGGAGCATACCACAACAAATGTCTTACTTTAGAGGGAGAGGGATTAGACCAAACAAGTGATGAAGCTGGAAGTCAAACAATACTACTTTCTAAAATATGAATGAAAAGACGAAACAGTAAAGGTCCTTGTAGAATCAGATTTCCACACTAACTGATCCTCGCCATCATGGGACTGTACTGACTCTTTTACAAACAAATCAGTTGAGCAATCATTTCCATCCTAAGCAAGCTATGTAATTTTTTTGTTGGGGGCTTGCTGGTCCCCTTTTTTTCTTCACAAAATCTCCATTCTTTTCAAAAGAAGAAATCAATTGTGCAACCTCTTAAATCTTTATATTGACATTTTAAAATTGTTTGAAGCGAGAGGTAACTGCTATGTCTTTCTGTGTCTTGACATATAGTGATCGTCAATTGTAGGAAGATTTTGAGAAAAGAACTCAATCTGTAACTGCAAAATCACGCTTGAAAGCAGAAATGCGGTTTAAGGCAGAAGTTGTATCTCCAACAGAATGGGAAAGGTCAGTTTTCGTCATTTCTTGTGTATCTGCTTTTAGAATGGCTATTTAATCATGTGGACTGAACCTGCTGTATGACCACCTTCAGTGTTTCTTACTGTGATGTCATAGGTTCAAGCCTCACTAGTACTTATTATCAGGCTTATACAACCTGCACTTGAGACATAACTCAGATCCAGTGACATCCCGGTCAGGTTATCCCTATAAACTCAGGTGGAACTCACTGGAAAATAAGAGGGACAAGTTCACCCCCAAACCAACTCGTCTCCTCCCAAAGCTGGGTCGACTTGGCTGAGTTTCAAGTCGACCTCTTGAGTCGCACAACCCTTCTTATTATGCACAGTCTAGGCTAGTGTTGATTTGTGAGTTGATACAGCAAAAGGACTTACAAAAACAAAGAAGAAGACAAATTTTGAGTGAGTGGTGTTCTGAGATTTTTGAACTGGGAATTTGAAGCAAAGACACAGCAACTGACAGAATCTTGATCTTTCTGAATGAAAGTTCCTCATTAGACTTGATCTATTATGAGAGTTAGCTCCTTCAAATTGCTCTTTGCAATGATTGAACTGGGAATATCTGATAAACCAAAATTGGAGAACTATTCACAAAGGAAATTACCTAATCAAGAAATATCTGATATAGGATAGTTGCAAATTGAGAATCAATCCAGCAGAAAGTATTGTGTAAGCATGCATCTATTATCTGGGCCTATAGGCTCTAGCATGGCGTGATTCCTGTGAAGTTGTTGAACCTAGTGGGGCCAGCTTGTCCATCATGCCGTTGTTATTTCCTCTTCATCTGAAGAACCTTGTTATCAAGGTTCAATGTGGTTATGGATATTGTCTCCTCTATTTCCTGCTCTTTGTCTCATGTATTTAGATCACGGCTGTTGACTCTTGTACTAAATTGGGTCCCTCCCTTCAATCTCTTGGTGTAAGGGGAGGCCTCCCTTGATGTATTTTCTTGCTTTCTTTTGAAATAAAATCATCACCGTTTAAAAAAAAAACAGAAAGGTTCCATGTGGTTATCGTCCTTCACAGCACCTTCTGGCCAGAAACTGTCCCACACAAACAAGTTCCTCAGCAGTGAATTGCCAACACTGCTCGTTCATTGTAAATTTGATGAAGGATTGAGGTCGCGTGAAGCTGTAGCAAGATCAGTGATGGGACAGCTGGATCAACCATAGAACTTAGCTTCTTCTTGAGCAGGCAAACATTGAAGATTCGATAAAGTCACGATATAGGTGGAATTGCTAGATGATGTTTTGGATTTCCATCTTGTTGGTAGATTTGAAACTGTCAATATTATTTTGGAGCTCGCATTTTTTTTTTGGCTCTGATGGCTTGATTTATATGCTGTATTTTCGTTTCCTGTTAATTGTCATTTCCAGCATAGAAAAAAATATTCTGGCATTGCGGAGGTATAAACTTGCAGGATTCAGCCAAAATATAAGCTCTGAGATGTGATTTTTGGGGAAATAAGTATATATATATAATATTGTTCCTCGTGGAAGTCAATGATCTAACTATGGCTCTGATCAAATTGCCAAGTCTAGGAGTTCCTTTACAGCACATTGTTGAGGGGTTCATTTACCATTTGTTTCTTAATTTTTGGGGACATACTGCATGTTTCTTTTTATTTTGTTTGGGTCACTTGCTGGTTTATTTTGTTATTTTCTTGCTAATGATGTAAGTGCAGCTGCTTGATGCATATTTTTATGTATTCTTCCTTCCTTGTAATACAATTCTCACCATTTGAAAAAAAAATCATACTATTCTAATCTGCTGTTTGCACAAACAGTTGCTAGAAGGTAACATCCACATTTAAGAATTTGATATGTGATAGAACCGCCTTGGGAAATGTTTTATCTTTTCTTAAAAGTGCAAGAAAGAGTTGAAAGAGAGGTTAAGAAGGCTGGAATAAGAGAGAAGGGAAGAGAGAGGCAAAGTAGAGGGAGAAAAGGAGAAGAGAGAAGAAAAGAGAGGAGAAGTAAGAAACCAAATTAAAATAAATTCTTTGGCTTTTAGGCATGCTTTCACCCTTAGTCCAGCTCTCTATTTATAGTTGGGCTTTACATCCAAAAGATAAGACAAATTTCTACTTTGATTCAAAAGTAGGACTAATCTAAGACTAGGACCCAAACTCTGTCTCATCTAAAACTCTATCTAGGACTCTTAATAAGTCTTTCACCATATCTTTGACTTCTTAACCTATCTACTTTATCTAAGACTCTTTTGAATTGCCAAATAAATTACAAGAGTACCCCACAAGTGGCACCTCCTAGACTTTCTAAAAATAAATACCTGAAGATTACAATTTGTACCTCTTCCCTAGGATGGTTTACCTATGATTTTACTAAAATTGGCTTTTATCAGTATGTTCCCTTACGTCGGGGGTAGCATGATCTCCATGGCTGAATTCAAGAAGAGCACTGCCTCTTTAGTCCTAAAGATGAACTTTGGGAATCACTTTTGCCTCTGAAGGCTTCTTTATCCAACTGATATAGGTCTTCTTAATAAGTGTTTAAGTGATCCAAGCCATTGATCAGATTTTATGTAAAGTAACTTATGCTGAAATTAAAAAAAAAAAAATGGTATGAGTGACTAAAGCAATAACATTTATAAGCTAGTGCACTATCATTAGAAGACAAATGGAACCAGCTCCTTCAATAATTTAATTACTTTTTAAGCTTATTGTGCTCAATTGACTAAGCATGCAATTACCCAATTTGGGAATGACTTTTTAAGATTTCTACACTTTCTCTATACTCATGGAGTATATTGTTTAGGTGGATACGTGATCAGCAGATATCAGAAGGAGTTACTCCAGGTGAAGATGTGTACATCATTTTGCGTTTTGATGGCCGTGTTCGAAGATCTGGGAAGGTAATAACATAAAATTGGGCTGGATGCCATATGAGTTATGTGGATGAGTAAAATGTTTATCACGTGGCTTCTGGTTGTTCATTCATCATCTCCTAGCTTCGTTACTGTACAGCATATAGTGATGCACAAAAAAGATGACAAACTAATTAGGACCTATGACTTAAAGGAGAAGAGAAACTAAGAATAATAAAGCACAAAGTTGAGACTACACTTCTAGGTTTTAGTGAGGTAGACAGTAGAGAAGAAAGAATGAAGAAAAAAAAAAGAGAATCAGAGGAGAGTGTAGGAGAGAACTAATTTAACTTGACCAGTCCATAGATTGATTACTTGATCCGTCTATCCTCTACATATTTTGGTAACTAAATTAACAAGTTACAAATACGCTCCTGACTTAAAATAAAAATAGGGAACTTAAATATGGAAAACTAAGTAAAAGAATTAAATAACATTATCTCAATTAGGATTGTTAAGGAATAGTCCCACATGGATTAGTGAGTACAAAGATCTTGATTTTATTAGTTGGGAAAGAGGTTTCCTAAGTTAACTAGTCATTTTGGGATGAGCCTTGGACCCAATTTTACATGGTATTAGAGTAGGTACTCATATGTGGGCCTATATGTAAATAATCCACTTGTATACCCACAAAAGAGGGCCTAAACAACTTTACAGAGATGTTACACAAGCAGGCCCTCAAAGTGGAGCATATAAATAATAAAAGTGTACAATGAAACATACATAAGATTGCCTCTGCAAATGAATTGATGCTTGGAGGAGACTTGTTCTATAGCAATGAGGTAGTGCATGTTTCATGTGGAAACAATAACAGATAAATTTGAGGAAGTCAGAGCTTTCCAAAGAAATTGAAGGTTTATAAAAAGAAGGAAGAAGACAAACTCTATAAAATAATTTTAAAATTGAAGTAGATTTCGAAGAGGTTGAGAAGAAGAGGGAAGTGAGAGAGTTTATGACAATGAAGACAAAGTGAGAGAAGTCGACCTCCACCCCTCCTCCCTTATATTCTTCTTTTTTGTATAGGAAAGAAAAAATAAGGTGTCATCGGAAAAACTCCTCAAGTGGAGAGGTTACATCAAGGGAGAAGTTCACAAAAAAGAAAAAGAAAAAAAAAGTATTCAATAGGTCAAGATTTGCCAACAATAAAGGTGTTGCCTATTAGCTGACGAGTCCAGTTAGTCCCACATCGGTTAGCAAGGACGGTCTTGGATGTTATATGAGAGAGTTTGCATACCTCTCCCTACAAGCTAGCTTTTGGGGCAGAGTTAGGCAGGTTCATATCATTTGGTATTAGAGCCATGCCTTGTCTAGTCGTATGTGGTTAGTCAATGGACCCATACACCGGTTCCCTGCTGTGGCCCGTATGGTGTGTAATATCCGTGGCCCGTGCGGTGCGTAATATCCCCATGTGGGCGTGCAATGCGTAATATCTGCACGTGGGCGTGCAGTTTAAAGGGGTCGGGTATGATGAGTCCCGGTTAGTCCCACATCGGTTAGCAAGGACGGTCTTGGATGTTATATGAGAGGGTTTGCAAACCTCTCCCTACAAGCTAGCTTTTGGGGCAAAGTTAGGTAGGTTCATATCATTAGCACCTTCCCTAGCTAGAGAATCCACCAAGAGATGCAAATAGTACTAGATGTATGTAGAATTTCATCAAAGTACACCAGGAATCTTCTCGGAGGACTCTTTCTTTTGGTAGCCCCACTAATTACATCAAAGAAACCCCTTAAAATACAAAATGTTGTACAAAATATCTTTTGAACAAGTCTCCAACCTTTGGAGAAGGGCTTTTAATTCTATTATTGTAGAATCCTACGTGCTAGAGGGCATAGAATAATTTTCTTCTCTACTTGTGTATAAATGAAGAAAGAAAATTTCATTTACTACATAAAATAGGCAACATTTTACACATCGGAACTACATAAGAGAACTCCTTGGGAGGTTCTATGAATCCCATAAAAAAATGATGTACTAGATTTGCAGGTCAAAGCTGTTCTGCGTTTTTTCTGGAGGTTTCAAACAGAAGTCACTGGTATTTTCCGTTGCTTCTCAATTTATTGAAGATTTTGAGTGTCCTTTATGTATTCTTTTTACATAAGTTCACTTCAATTAGTAGAGGCAAGAATTCATATTGGTTTTGAATTGGACCAGTTTCCCTTTTTCGTTGGGTTGATCTGCTTCTTGCCAACGAAAAAAAGAAAAGGAAATAGTTTGAATAGTGTTCATTCTTAAATGGCTTAAGTAGGTGGTGTATCTGTCATTGACTGCACATTGTAACAAGCAGTTTCAATCTTGCAATCTTGTATGCCTCTTTCTTACTTGGTACCTGTTTTTATTGACCCATAAAATGTCATTCATGTACTGTAACTAATACTCCTTTCTCTCGTTTAGGGAATGCCCGATTGGTCACAGATCGTGAAGGAGCTTCCCCCAATGGAAGCGTTACTCAGCAAGCTAGAAAGATGAGTTATTGCTGCAAAAAATGCTGCTTGCATGAGATAGGTCTGATATTATTGTGATATACGTAAATTTCTTGGTAGAGTTAGTATTTCAAATTCTTAGTTGCCGCTTGTTTGTGTTTACCATGTAGGGGTGTAAATTTTACGGTTTAATTGATTTTCTGTTCATTGTTTATTAAATGGAAGGAAAATGGAGCAGAACTTCTTACACGATTAGGCATTTGTGTTACCTGATCACCTGTTAATCGTTTATTAAATGAAATAGAAATGGGTAAAGGTTATTCCTATCTGATTAACTGATTATGGGTATGGATTGTTCTATACCCAATTTGATAATTACCCACTTATGTATGAGAGTGATTTGGTAAATATGTGTTTGAGATAAAACATGATTCAATGCTTCTTTACATTGAAGACTATTTAAAACATTGTTTGAAGACTCGCCTACTTTGCTCGTAAAATGGGTTAATCAACTCGATATTTAAAGAGGGTTGGTTCATTTGAAGGTTGGGAATTGGTATCAATCATGGCTGGGGCAAAACTGATTGGACTCTTGAAAGGCATGAGTTTGACTAAGGTTAAACGGTTCCTTTGGACTCAATTCATATCCTAGACTTGCTGTTAGATATAATTGATCACATTTTCTGGATACTGATCTGCTTCCCTATACTGCGTGTTTGGATATTCAGCAGGCTATCTTTACTCTTGTGGCGGCATATCTTGCTTTCATTCTCGAGAACTACTTTCATTACGGTGGGTGAGTTCAGCATGTTGGAACAGTCAATAGCTGCAAACGTAGGGCATGAGGAGCTATATATTTTTTGCAGCTATATATTTGGCACATAACAACCACTACCATCAATCCCACGCATTCACAAACTTTGCCCATTTGTTTACAATTTGAAGTGCTCAGTTTCTCCCATGGAAATCTTTGGTAACGCAAAAACAGGACTAATTGGTTAGATTATTAGCAGTAGCAGATGTTCAAAGTTCCATTAGATATTCAGTGGCTTCCATTAGAAACCACTCTCTAAGGGAAGCCTCCTTGGCATTCTAGGTTTTTGACTAATGGAAAGCCTCCTTGGCATTCTGGGTATTTTGACTAATGGAAGCCTTCTTGGCTTTCCAGGTTTCAGGATCGTATTTGTTTTACTGGATTCACTTAAATTCCTTTTTTCCCCATCTTCTGTTTTTTCTGTCTCCTTTAGAAGAAGATTAAGACTGCTGTGACTCTTGTAGAGGGTGTTTTAATAGTCATAAAATAATAAAAGGATATTTTATTATTTTAAATATGTGTGAAATATTACATTTGAGGGTTTTAATTTTGTTAATATATAATAGATAAAGAACTACTTTTAAATATTTTTAATTAATTTAAATTAATTAATGATCAAATTGAAGAGTATTTTCGTCATTTGTATTTTTATAAACATTTAATTATTTATTAATATTTTAATTTTTAATTTTCATATTTTGTTGTAATTTTCATGACCGTAGCCTTCTTCTCTTCCACTACAAGTTGAACTTTCACTACGCCAATGAAGAGTGAGGACTGTACATGATGGAAAATTGGTGAAGAACAACTCTCTGCTGCTCTGCTTTGATCAGCAAATCCGTCTGCATCTAATTCATCCTTCAATCTTGTCATCACCATTAATATACTTGTCATCAAATATTCTGTATTATCACCTGTTGTCGTCCTCGAGGTTGATCTTTATCAAGATGAGTAACGGTTTACATCATTCTACAACAGACTAATAGAAGATTTAGATGAAAAATACGCGGCGCTTTGCCAACCTGATCTTAGAGCAGATATCGACTTCAACTCCATCCCTTTCAGACAATAACTCCATTAAAATATATCTTCCACTAACAGTATCTTCACGGTATTAGTTTCTTGTCGGTTTCTAAAAGGTTTCGGCGGCTTTTGTTTCTCATTTTGCTTTGGATTCTTTTTCCCATTTCGTGTGGTGAGCGTCCGCCTGGAGCTTGAGCCAATCAAGCATGAACAGCAGCAACGTAGAAGACAAAAAAAAAAATGAAAAGGCTTAAGCTGCTGTGGGGTTTAGATCAGCCATAAAACTGCAAAAACCTTTTGGGGTGAAGAGTCACCTTCATGGCAGCGGATGTCTTGACGACTCTTGCTCACAACTGGAATGGAAGAGCAGGTCCAATCTGCCAAATGAAGAAAGAGACGTACCTGTCTTCTTCCTCTTGGTTACTTCTCGCCACAAGAACTTGTGGAAGGGAAGAGACCGTCTCCTACTATCTAACCCACATTGTCCCTCGTCTCCCTTCAATCATTGTGCTCTTTAGATGGATTCCTTCTCTGGGTTCAGACATGTAACAGCAAAAAACAACTGGAGTTGAAAGGATGGCAAGAATCATAGCCTTAGATTTTTCTATTTCAGCAAATCTTAACTCTTTAATTTTCTTTCAACCCATGTGTTTGTATCGATAGAAAGTATACAAAAAAATGTCGTAAGAAGATTTTCTTGTTGAGAAAATTTTTCGTACCATTGGGGACAATTTTTTTGTTTTTTCAATATTCGTAGGAATCAAGTTGCCAACACGAGACCCAAAGGTAGAAGACATTAAAGAATTGTTGCTAAAAAGAAAAAACTTACAAGAAGAAATATTGAAGAATTGAAGATTAGAGTCTAGAATATAAATCTAGAACTTAAGAACTTTAGCAATGTAAAAGTAGTATTTCATCTTCTAAAGCTTGTCTTAGCATGAATATAACATACATCAATTATATTTCAAAATTGTGAACAAAATCATAATACAAATATTTCAATTTTTTTTAGGAATTATACCTAAAGTTTTTACTAAATTTAATCTTGATTTGAAATTCAAGATGTTTGAACCATATCAATTATTAATTCTTTATAAACGATATTAGGGCATTATATTTTAAAACCATAAGAACCATCCTACAAGTTTCAAATTGATTTGAATCTCAAAAAGAGTTGAAATTAAGGTGTTATCTATAACCTGAACACAACAAATTCATTGATCGATCATCCTTTATATGATTGGTCAATCGATGAGTCAATTGATTGATCATCGTTTACAGTGATTGATCATCAACCAAAATATTGCGAGATTTCTATAAAACGTTCAATTGATCATTCTTGCTTTCATTGATCAACCATTATGCTTGAAACATTCCAAAAATAGAGCCATTAAAAGGCTTTGATTGATCAATCAATGTTGTAGACCTATCTTAGTTGACTTTTCTTCAATGTTCTAAAACAACTAGTTTTGCTTTCTAACTTTAAATAGTAAAACTTTGTAAGTATACTACTGAAAGAGAGTTTCTTGCTCATTTTCTCAAATCCTTTTAGCCTTTCTCATTCATTTTCACTCTCATTCTAGTTCAAGATCCAAATTCATTCCTTTCTCATTCATTTTTCACTCTCATTCTAGTTCAAGATCCAAATTCATTTACTAGTTAGTGCTTAAAGGTTTGGAAGAGCTTGAATTGGACCGACTCTCTCCATATGGTTGTAAGTTTTATTTTCCACTTTTGTAATTTGATTTGTCTTATTAAGGTTTTTTAAAACCTAGAATCTAGGGTAAAGTTGTCTAAAGCCAAAATTTAGTTGTTGTATAAGGAAATCTCTTAGCGAGAGATTTTGGGCGTGCAATCGGGGATTGCACCTAGTGGGCCCAAAGGAGTCGTAAATATTTTGTAATTTCACTAAACAGAGATCAATGAATTTTCTTGAGCAAGAGTTCTTGAGTTGTGACTACTACTAAGGGAATAATTAATAAAAAATCCTTGTCTCTTTTGTGGTTGCGTGTTTGCCTTTTCAATTTGTATTTATGTTTTTGTTGTAATTAATTTTTTGATTTACACTCAATTCACCTCCCTGAGATGCCAAGAAAGAGATAAGTGGAGAAAAGTTGACTTTGGGTGAAACTCAAGGGAATCATATGTTGACGATAATTTTTCACCAAAAACAAGAGAAAGTTTAAGCAGAATTAATATTGTGTGAAGAAATGGCGTTTAAAAAATAAAAGAAAATTTCCTCCACATGCAAAAATTTCCAGAACATCATTTTTTGGTGTTTCATTTTACTGAAAACTATCACCTTTTTTAGTGGAATAAAAAATCAACCACAACAAGGTGAAACTTCTAGAACACCATTTTTTGGTGTTATCAATTCGATGAAAATTCGTACATTCTTAGCCAAAATTGAAATTCAACTCTCATTATTTTTAATTTGATTATTAAACAAGTGAAAATAATAATAAAAATTATTTTAATAAATACTTCTAATGGCATAAATGAGAAATTAGTTGGAAGAAGATTAAAATTTTTTTTTCAAATATTTTCCATAAAAAATAGTAAAATCGCTATTACATGTTAGATCTTTGTTAGTGAATTTCAATTTTTACTAGTGGAGTTTTGAACTTCTACTAGCGAAAATGGATTTTGTTATTAGAGCTTTCAAACTTTTGTAGCGAATTAAAATTTTGTTGGTGGAACCTTTAATAACAGAAGCATGTCAGAGAACCCTTCCAACGAAAAAATGGCTAGAAGAGGTTCCGCCAACGAAAACCATAAACATGTCCTCAAAGAAAACATATTGCAGAATAATATAAAGTGATATACTTATGACTTGGAACGTGAAAAATAACCAAAACCATATCTATCTACCCCCTCCTTCATAGAAACTTACCCTCAAAGTTCTAAAAATCTAGAAATTGATTGTGAAAGGTATCCTCATCTTCCCAAGTGGTCTTGGCGTATTGGAGGTGTCTCCAAGAGACTAATGCCTCAGTATGGATGCATCCACCAACTCAAACTCTACTTTGGTGGAGGACGAGAGTTAGCTCTTTGACTAGGTGCCTTATAGTCCTATTGAGGGAGACTAAATGAAATTGACATGTGCTCTCATATTCCAATTTTAGGTAAGATAATAGGAAACCAAATGAATCAATGCAATGGAGGGAAACTCTAACTTGTAAGCAATTGGCCCAATTCACTCTAAAATGTAGCAAAACACCAACATTTGATTTAGCAGCTGGACTACTTGTTGACCTAGATTGACTCAAGTCCCTGATTTTGATGATAACAAAACTTAAGTCAATGAGCTGAGATTATAAATAATATATTTCAAGATCAAGAAATGCACCTTGCCTTCAAGAAACACACACAAGGTCTATGAGGAAGAATTGGTGAAATCAATGCAAAAGACCCCTATATAAAGGAAGAACATGTTATCTTCAAGAAGCACATACAATGAAGCATGAAAACTTATAGATCTAGAGTCTAAATTTCAAAGAAAATATCTAGAGCTCTAGATATGTAAGCAGATAGCCAACTAAATTCCAATTATAGGTAAAAGTATGTTTTGGAGGATTAAGACATAAGGGTTTTCTAAAACCATGTTTTAAAATATCATACACATGTTTTAGACATAATTAATCACTTAGTTTTGGCATTACCCATGCGTAGAGCATAATAACACACACTGCCAATAGGTATGATCGATCATTGACTTAAACATATGAACGAACATCAATGTAATAATCTTCTAGTATAATGCATGATCAATCATCCTTTATTGCGTGATTAATCATCCCAACTCTTGCAAGACAAGAATTAAAAATCACAACTTATCATCATTTTTGTGTATGATTGATCATCTAGAATGCTACAAAGCACGTGTATAATGCATGATTGAGAATTGCCTATAAAACAAGATCGATTATCACAATTTATCTGACTTTTTAAATGCATGATCAACGTTTGATAAATCACTAGGCCTTAGGAAATAAAAAAAATTAGTTGTTAGAGCAAAATGATCGATCATCCCTCCAAACTTTTTTGTGCAATGGAGAAAAAAAATAGCTATTTCACTACAAACTTATAAATAGTGACCTAACTCATTCAATCACATTAAATATATGATTTTTTACGTTGTTTTTTTTTCCTATGATGGCACAAACGGTCCCTAATAATCACAGTCTCACATTACAATTCTCAAGATTTTTTTTTCACCAAACCTTAACCCTCTTCCACTTAATATTCTCTTTCTATAAACTTTAACACTAATGCCACACAAGACATAAGCATGAGTTCTTTTTCTTCCAAATCGTCTTTCTCAAGTCTCTTTGTATTTTTAACCCTAAACCTACTCAAATTTGAACTTTCCAAGCCCAAGTTCATAAAAATATGGCATTACAATAGGCCGGTTTTATGATTGTACCATTTTGATGAGGATAATACAAGGAGAGTAGTGTGACTTAACTAAGAATTTATCTACTAATTTTCTCTCATTTCTCTCCAAAGAGAAGTTCTCTGAGGACCGGTTAAGCATTTGATGAAGTATTCACAAGACTGACATCCACTACACAACCAGATGGAGATGAAAAAAAGCCATTCATGTTGTTATGAGTAGTGGAGCTCCTATATCAGGTGGTGGAAAATTGGTAAAAGGGGACCTAACACTTATGCAATCACTTATGCAAGCATTCAGTATAATTTTTCTTTTTTTTGGGAAAAATGTATAATTTTTAAAATAATTTTATATTTAAAAATTTAAAAATAAAATATAAAATTGACAATAAAATAAAATAAGAGTAGAATTGAAATAACATATTATATAGCATGTTCTAAAAAAATTATTAAAAATTGAACTATAAATTGGAAGAATAAAATAATTACAAAAAAATAAAAAATAAATCAAATAAGTTTAAAAAATATGTGAAATGACACTTAATTACTATTTAAAACTGAAAATTAGTAGATACTTTATAACATTTAATATTTTTAACAAAATAAATTATTTACATAATTCAAAAAAAATCCCCCTCTAAAATCTCAAATTTTTTATTTTTTTTATTATTGAAGTTAATACTGTTATTAATTTTATATACCAGTTATTTTTATTTCTCCTTAATTTATACTTATAAAATTACATAAATTTTCATAATTTTATGGTTATTAGTTTTGAATTGATAATATTACTTATTTTGTTTAAAATAGAAATTCAAATAGTAGAGAAATTTTAATAATAACTATAAACATTTGAAAATAATAAGGTACACGTAAAAATATAGTTAAATTAATGTAATAGCTTGTGTTAAAAGAAGTACTAAAAATAACTATAAAAATAAAATAAACTAATAATTAATAAAATTATTAGAAATTAAATAGTAAAAGGAAATAATCTAAATAAAAATTATTAAAAATAAAATATAACGAAAATAAAATAATTATTTTAAAATAAATTAAAATTAAATGTGTGTCAAACGCATAGCCAATACAACCCAACACAGCAGTCTGTTAAGTGCGGAAAGCTAAGTACCTAACCCAGGTGGACAGGAACCACCTAGCTCTAATAACACTCACCATTCCCGTTCCCGTTCCCTACCGCTTCCGTCAGGATTCGAATGTGAAACGTGGTGCCCAACTTTGATACCATGTCAAACACCTAGCCAATACAACCCAACACACCGGCCTGTTAAGTGCGAAAAACCAAGTACCTAACCCAGGTGGACTGGAACCACTTAGCTCTGACATCAATGTAATATAAAGATGTAAAAAAATGTATGTAAAAATAAAAAATGAAATTTAGGTCCATCAATTTAAATATGATGGTTAAATAAAAATTGGCTGGTGTATGTACCTTAGATTGACTTAGGTCTAAGACATTTTTTCATTTAAGTGTCTTACAAATTCATTTTATGACTTTTATAATACCAATTACTGTCCATTTTATCTTTAAATACATATTTGTTTTTATCATAAATAGCTAGCAAAATTGTCATTCCATCCTCTCTTCTCTTGTTCTCTCCTTCAAAGCTAGGTTGAGATTGGAAAAGAAAATGTTCAACATTACGGATTAACAAATTTTCATATTACATAGGATGACTTATATTAATTTGGTTAATGTGAAGCAATGTGATGTTTTGGTAACAATGTTTTTTATCAGTATCTAGAACAGGATAGAGTGCAAAGGTCATATGTATCATCCTTTAACAATTTAGTAATTAGAATTGGTATTTTTATATTATCATTAGAGTTTAATAAATATAAAAAAATCTTGAATGAATATCAATATAATGAATGCTTCCTATTTTCTTTTCATTAATTGTTACATATATAATATAATACAATAATTAACAAGCTATTAATACTTCATAATCTAGTAGTTGATGCATTTTTATAATATTGATGTAAAATTTTAGAGTTAATAATTCTAACATATTTTATCGATGTAAAATTTTATAGCTAATAATTTTAACATATTTTAATATATAATATCGATGTAATCAGTATTTCTAATGTATGTTGTTATAATAATTGGTATTGAAAGGTTGGTAAGAAAATAAATAATAATATTTATAGATAGTAATATTTTAGTATTAAATAATATTTAATTTTCATTTCATAAACATTTAAATTAAATAAAAAGTTTAGAAACTAAATAATATATTGTTTTTATAATAAGTTAAATTAGTGTGCAAATGTAAATAAAATAATTTAAGTTTTTACCTTAAGTATAGACTTATGCATTTAAACACTTTCATTTAATAATTTAAATATATTTACCAAAATGAAAATATCAAATAATTATTAAAATAATAATATATTTATGAATAAAATTAATATTTATATTATTTATTATATTTCGTGTTACATAATATTTTATATAAATAAAGATTTTATTATTTTAAATTTATTTATAAAATATATTTATCTAAATAATCTAATCATATAATCATTTATTTCAAATAATTGTGCAAATTGTGTAGCTTAAAAATTTAAAATTATCGTTTTTATATAAATTAATTTAATTTAAAAATGTGTGATTTAATTTAAATAAATATAAAATTTTTTAAACTTAAAACTAATGCATTTAATAATTTATCTCAGTAATTTAAATGATTAAAAAGGAATTAAAATCTTTAAAATGTAATAAAATAATTAAAATATTAAAATAAAAAAATTAAAAATTATATAAATAGAAAATAAAATTAAAAAATATACATAAAAAACTATATATAACTCTGAGGGAGGATCAGGAGAATGATCACTCTCCCGCTCTACTAGTAATTTGTTGAAGAACAAATATGGAAGAGTATCACATGACTTTCACTTAGCGAAAATTAATATGGTGGGGTCTTACATGAGTATCACAGGAGGAAGTCTCATAGAAGAGTATTAGTTAAAGGCGTTTTAATTATGGAAGTTACAAACTATGATTGATCATCCATAATTGTTAAGGCCAAAAATAAAAAATATGATCAATCGATTGATCGATTATCCAGAGCATGGTCATTTCATACTATAACGCATGATCGATCATTCAATAGAGATCAATCAATCATAGCTATCAAGGCAAGCTGAATTAACATGGAATGATCAATCATCCCACTAGATAGATCGATCAAACAGAACCTTGACAGTAAGGGACTTCAAGCATGATCGATCAAATGAAAATACACTAATCGATCATACTTGTATTACGCAACCAAAGGGAATCTCGACCGATCGATCAGCTACTGGAAATGGTCGATCAACTTAACTTTTTTGGAGCAAATGTAACATGTTAATGGATCCATCCATTGATCAATAAGTAGTCATTGTGAAGAAAAAGTAGTCGTTATAATCGATTGATCGATCAATCACTTACTAGTGATCAATCAATCAATGGTTTGATTTTTTGTTATGGACAAATAAAGGCTAGTTTGAGTCGGGGAAGCTATAAATACCCCACCAAACCATGAGTAAAGAGAGACATGAGCATTTATTAGCATATATTTTAAGCCACAAAGCTTTATCTTGCAAAATCCATTTCAAAAGTGCTTTAGAGAGAAAGAGATTGATCTTACTTTTGAAAACTTTCATCTCTTTGAATCACCATTGTATTCATGATAGCAAAGGAGGGGGAAGCTTGAAATCTCTCAAGGAGAAGCTTCACTCCAAGTTAGGGTATATATTTTTTCCTTTCTTTTATGTTATTTGTGAAATATTCATCTAGAACCTGATAATCTAGATAGAAAAGCCAAGAAAAAGGTAGAATCTGTAAAACAGAGTAAGCTCAACCCAAGAACGTCTTAACAACAATCAAGAAGAAAGTTAACACTGATTTCTATTCAAATACAAACGGATTTCGTCCCACCACACGCTCTTAGAAGAGCTTCAATGGCTTCTGAACTTACAGAAGAAGAAACTAAAATAAAACAGATAGGGAAAATATATGATTCTGGATGCGATTTGTTGCTGAAGAACACCTCTATTTATAGGTGTTTTGTAGGACTCAATCGAGGAAGACAACTGGGAGACAACTACGGAAATGATGGTAGGAAGCTTCCCTTCTCTTCCGACGCCGATGGAGGCCTCTGTCCGCTGCGACGGTCAGTACAGAGTGTGCCTCTATTTTTCGCTGCGTCCATTAATTCCTGTTCACACTTGGGGTCACAATTTGACCTCATCAGCTTCTAGGCCGGAACCACTAACTAATTTACTCACTCTCGACATTGGCGCTCCTCATAATTAGGGGCCAATGAATACATTATATTAACAGTAACTTGAGAGAGGTGGGCATTGACACACTAACAGAATCTAGCAACAATTTATTAGGGAGATTGGGTTGTATGAAAATCGTATATTGAGCTATATGTGGCTAAAGATATACAAAATTTCTTTGTATTTTTCAGTTTTTAGAGTGTAATGGTGAAAATTTTCTCAAGGGTTCTAGGGAAACATTGAGAACAATTTTTTTTTGGTTCCTATGGTGTGTGCATGATCGTACTTGCCTCTTCTGCCTCTCACACCATTCATTGCATGTCATCTTGTTGAGGATAGAATAACAAAATTATAGTATTTCTCTGCACAAAAATTAAAAAGATACAATCCAAAATTGTTCAATCTATAAGTAATTTCACCATACAAAATTTAAAATGCAGGAGTGAGTAAACTAATAATCGGGTTTGGTTTTTAGGAAACCCGTCCCCGACCTGACCCGTGCCCACCCTTATTCCCGATACTTTTGTAAGAAAAAATAAAAAATTAATTTTTTTTTGTTGTTTGTTGTCATGGTGGCATTTGATCGGTGACATAGAGCATTGAAACATTATTCCTCTAAATATATTTTATTGATCTACAGACAACCAAAATTTGAAAAAAACAAATCTATCAATTCCAAAAAAAAAAAAAAAAAAAGCCCTAAGGTTTATAACCATGATATGGGTCCAAAATACATGCATGCATGTGTAAGTGTACAAGAGAGAAACGATCTTTATGCCCTTCACCATATATCAACATGAGAGTCCCACACGCCAAAGGTGATTTGTGAATATCTCCGTATTCTTGTTTTTCTCTTCAAAAATAAATCGCTACATGTGATGCATTCCTTTCCTGTGAGAGGACAAAGGACATGCACAGAAGCCTCCACATACCTCTCCCTCTTTCTCTCCCGTTGTTCTTAAAGCCTGCTCTCTCTCACCCTCTGTGTCTCTCTCTCGCACCGAGGGAAGCACAAGCCATAACCTTTCTTCTCATTTGAAGGGCCAACGGCTGGGAAGCTTCTTCTTCTTACTCTCCGATCATGGTAATTAGTTGCTAACTTCCAGTACTTGCTGCCGGCAACGCCTTCACAGCGTGCTAACACATGCGTTCTCTTCTCAAACTTATCTTCTTCCAGGTTTCCGGCGGAACGCACGAGAGTCAAGATGATGGATCCGTCGTAGACTTCCGGGGAGACCCTGTTGACAACTCCAAAACTGGAGGATGGCTCGCCGCTGGTCTGATCTTGGGTATGCTCACCTCGCTCATATGTCAAAGTATACATACTTCCTCCCTGAACTTAAAAGAAATTGTCCACAGGAACCGAGCTTTCGGAGAGGATCTGCGTGATGGGTATCTCGATGAACTTAGTTACTTACTTAGTAGGGGATATGCATCTCTCGACGTCGAAATCGGCGACCACTGTCACTAACTTCATGGCCACTCTCAACCTTCTCGCCCTCTTATTGGGTTTCTTGGCGGACGCTAAGCTCGGCCGGTACTGGACGGTTGCAATATCTGCAACTACGACCGCCTTGGTAAGTGATTTTTTACCCGACAGAGTAGCTAGATTAAATTTTCAGTGGCTATAGTTTTGTCGTGTATGTATGGCTTATCTTCAGCTCGACCCACCGGCAGAGCCCGGTGAAATTTCCCTTTCGTCTGTAATTTCTGGTCCTTGGTCATGACGAGCCCACCGCAGCAAGTTGCCACGAGAAACAGTCTAAGATTACTGTTGAGTGGTGAAATGGGAGGGTGGTGGGGATTGTCATGTGCTTCACAGGGTTGGGTTGGGACGAAGTGATAGGAATGGGATGGGTTGTCTGTTTCTCGCTCTCTCTCTCTCCCTCTCATGGAGTGGATCTCTTAGGCTGTCTTATCTTCTTAATGCTTCTCTTTCAATATCTTCCTTTTTGTTTTTCTTTCTTCTTTCTCTTTTAAATGGGTAGAATGAAATAGTTGCATTCCGTAAAACTCAGAAATTTAGTATATTTGAAAAAAAACTCATCAAATTCGGTCCCAGATTCTTCAAAAGCCAAAAAAACTCACTTATTTGACTCTATCATTAGGAACGTACGAATTGGGAGAGAGTCAGCAAGGGTACCGTTGAGTCGTCAGATTTCTCAGACTCCAGAGTTCTTTATCGAGTTAAAGCTTCCAGATTTTGGACTGATATGCGAACAGCTTCCTGCACTTTTTTCATTCACCTACAGGGACGAGGACCTAGTGCGTCCTCGGTCGCGATGATGAGTGACCAGTTCTTCCACTTCTCCTCATTGAGGTTGATTCTGATTTACCATCCTGTGCAGACAAGAATTCTGTTTGCTGCTTCTCCTTCCTATCAGCCAGAGCTAGGGGTGCCAACAAACTCGATTTTGTGGAACCGTATTTGTATTGCTCGGGCTAATCCTTGTATAAGGTCTTGTTGCGCCTCTCCCTAAAGCCTTGAGGTTTTAGTGCAACTGGTTTCAACATGGTATCAGAGCGGGAGAATCATCTCCTTCTCCTTCTCATCGCCGAAGAGCATAGCGAAAGCTCTGTTCAGAAATCTCAGTCGACGGACTCTGTTTCGCAGCGAAACAGAGCTTTACGCCGACGACCGTAGCCGAGCCACTGCTCGGTCTTCTCCTTCTCCTTCTCATCGCCGAAGAGCAGAGCGAAAGCTCTGTTCAGAAATCTCAGTCGACGGACTCTGTTTCGCAGCGAAACAGAGCTTTACGCCGACGACCGTAGCCGAGCCACTGCTCGGTCTTCCATCAGAGACCTTCCAAACCACGCCGACCGACGGATCGCCGTGAAAAAAAAAAAACGGAGCTGTTCAAAAGGGGAAAAGACTCACCGACGCCAGTCCCGTGCGTCTCGACGAAGCCTTCCCGAGTGCCGTCAACCCAATCGACGCCGGAAGGGGAAGAGACGCTCGACGAAGGAGAGGTACAGTAAAATTTCATTTGTTCGTTTTAAACTTAGGTCCGGGTTAGTTATTTGCCGAGTGACCCGGTCCGTCCGAGACCAAGATCAGCCCAGCGAAATAACGTGAACCGGACCAGACCAAATCGGACCGGACCAATTTTTTTTTTACCGAATCAGTCTACGGATCATACCAATATTTTTTTGGTGTCCCCGCCGATCTTCTTTTCATCATGTCGAAGGAATCAACACCGATTATTCATGTGCAATCCGAAAACTCTGGTTTTACAACCAGCGTCACTCTTACCGAAGTCAACTATGATGTATGGTCCCAGATCATGGAGATGCAAATTGTAGGACGAGAAAAGCTCAAATATATTATGGGAAAAACACCATTCCCACAAGAAATGGATGCCTCTTATGTGAAATGGTATTAGAGCAGGTTGGTCCCGAGTTCGAATCCCGCTCCCCCCCCCCCCCGAAGGCTGTGAATTTGGCCACCGAATTTCCACGGGTATTCCCCGTGCGGGGGAGTGTGGAACCGTATTTGTATCGCTCGGGCCAATCCTTGTATAAGGTCCTGTTGCGCCTCTCCCTAAAGCCTTGAGGTTTTAGCGCAACTGGTTTCAACAAATTTATCTGGATTTGGACGGTTCGAAAGCTCGCGAGTCAGTTCGTTAACAGGCTCAAGAGTCGGGACCAGGAGTGAGAGTTGGAGTGAGAGTGAGGGGTGAAAGTATTCTTCCTCCCTTCATCACCATCGAGCCCTTCCTCTCTGCTGCTGTGACCACCTCTACCGCCGTCGACAACTGCTCACCGGCCACCTCCGTCGGTACTCGGTTCGATTTCTACCATTGATTTCTTTCACCGATTTTTTCCTCCTTTTGTCTGCCTTTGCCTCTGTTTCCGTCGCCACTACCGTCATCCCCGACGACTAGTCCTCGCCGATGCCACTAGATCCCCTTCCCTCCGCGTCATCTCAGCAGAAAACCAAAGATCCAAGTCAAAGGGAGAATTGAAAATACATTTTAGTAGAAATACGTTTCTAGGGACTATTAGTGATTTTTTCAAGAAATATTGAAAATACATTTTTAGTAGAAATACATTTCTAGGGACTATTAGTGCCTCATGTTTTTTGGAAATATTTTTCTAATAGGAAATTCTTATTAAAAAAATCATATAATTTTCTAAGTAAGATTTTTCTGTCAAGATGGGCTAGAAAACTGTATAGAAATTTTTTGAATAAGTATTTGATAGTTGATGTTGTAATACTTTTAGTATGAGGCAATTTTCATAGAAATTTTGTGTTTGATATTTTATTTGATTAAAAATTTATCGAGAAATATAGTAATATATTAGATTGATTATTAATTTTTGTTTATTTCCCTAAAAGAGGCAATAAGAGGTCCTATTAACTTTCCTCAGAAATTTATAAAATATTTATTGTAATTTTCTAGTAAGTCACTAATAATAATAGGATTTTATTTAAATTTTTGTTTGAAATATGTATCCTAGGAAAAAAATTTCTAGTTTTTCCTAGAATATAAATTTTTAACCAGGGGCACTAAGGAGGCCACAGTAAATTTATGGCTAGATTCAAAAATTACAAAATAAGCTAGACAATATTTGGGGTAAAAAGATTAATATTGGTGTGTTCTAATCCATTATCGAGATTCAATCCCGAACTTCCCCTATCATTCTTTTTTTAAAATGTATGCATAATTTTATATATAATTTATTTGACATATATTTTATGTAGAGTATCAAATGTAAGTTAAGCTCGAACTCGGCTAGAGCTTGAGCTCGAACTCGGTTAAAATTATTAGGCTCTAGCTCGATTACAATTTTAAGGTTCGGGCTCAGCTCAAGTTGATGCCACCCTTATGCCCAATTTTAAGTAGAGGTCATTCCCAATTTTATGTAGAGGTTATGTCTAATTTTATGTTAAATGTATGCCCAATTTTATGTAAAATGTATACATAATTTTATATACAATTTATTTTACATGTATTTTTTGAAAATATTTAAATGTATGTTGGAGTTCGAACTCGAGACATATTTTTTGAAAAGTTTTAAATGAATGTTGAAGCTTGAGCTCAGCTCAAACTCGGTTAAAATTATTGGGTTCGAGCTCGATAACAATTTTACGCTCGAGGCTGGGCTCGGTTCGAGTTTTAGTTCAAAATAAACCCCACTAGCTAAATGGTGGTAGTGTTGATATCTGATAGCTCCGTAGACTAGTTGAGGCTAGGTCATTCCAATTACATAGCGGTGAAAAAGACCTATCGGATTAGCTCCAATGTTGGTCCTATGAAGTTGTTGTTCAAACAACTATTCAAAGTTCCTAGAGCTCCTTGTAAGGCTTGCTAAAAAAGAGTCCAAAGCCTAACCTAAAATAACTAGCCAACTTAAAAAGATAGTTTTCTAACTAATAAACTCAAGATTTTTGTATTCATTAATCCATGTGAGACTACTAGCATATCCAAACCCTAAAAACTGGCTTTGGAAGAACAACATTGCAATCTTGATTATCCTTATCTTAACATGATGAGCTGATGAGTTGTTGCTAGCCATGTTAGCATGTATTTATCACTTGCAGCATGATTTTTCATGGATGAATTTGCATACAAAAGAGGAAGAGAGAAAAAAGAAAAAAAGTCGAAAAAATGAATTTCTGAAGCTAACAACTTGTCGTCTACAATCCTGAGTCAGGGAGTGACTTTGTTGACAGTGGCCACAAGCTTGCCTGGTATGAGACCTCCTCCATGCGACGACCACCAAAGAAAGCATCACGAATGCATCGTGGCCAACGGCTCGCAGCTCGCGATGCTTTACGCCGCGTTATACATCATTGCACTTGGCGGTGGAGGTATAAAAGCAAATGTCTCCGGCTTTGGCTCCGACCAATTTGACGTGAGAGACCCCAAGGAAGAGAAAGCGATGATCTTCTTCTTCAATCGTTTCTACTTCTGCGTTAGCTTGGGCTCGCTTTTCGCCGTCACTGTCCTGGTCTACATACAAGACAATGTGGGTCGAGGTTGGGGCTACGGAATATCAGCAGCCACCATGATCATTGCGATGATGGTTTTGTTGGGTGGGACGAAGATTTATCGGTTCAGGAAGCCTCAAGGTAGCCCAATTACAGTGATAGGGAAGGTATTGTTTATAGCATGGAAGAAGAGGCGCTTGCCTTTGCCTTCCCATCCCAGTTTGCTGAACGAGTACGACGACGCCAGAGTCATGCACACAGAAAAATTCAGGTACCAATTGATGATCTAATAGATGTTTATCGGATTCGTTCTTCTTCTACCCTTTTAAAACTTGTTTTATATGTCCAACAGTTGGCTCGACAAAGCAGCAGTTGTTCGAAGCTGCGAAGATGGAACTGAAGACCTCAAATCTCAAGCAATTTCCACAGTAACTGAAGTAGAGGAAGTAAAAATGGTGATCAGACTCCTACCCATATGGTCAACCTGCATCCTCTTCTGGACTATTTATTCCCAAATGGGTACCTTCTCGGTGGAGCAGGCCACCTTCACAAATCGCAATTTGGGGTCCTTCGTCTTTCCCTCCGGGTCTCTCTCCTTCTTCCTCTTCATCAGCATCCTTCTATTTACTTCCCTGAACGAGAAGCTTCTCATCCCAGTAGCAAGAAAATTCACCAATACTACTCAAGGAATCACGAGCCTTCAAAGGGTAGGCGTCGGTCTCGTCTTCTCAATTGTAGCAATGGTCATCGCAGCCACGATCGAGAAGGAAAGAAGAGATAAGTACGTAAATCAACAGGAAATGATAAGCGTCTTTTGGCTGGTTCCACAGTACTTTCTTGTCGGTGCTGGCGAGGCTTTTGCTTATGTGGGTCAGCTTGAATTCTTTATAAGGGAGGCTCCGGAGAGGATGAAATCGCTCAGTACAGGTTTCTTCCTCAGTACACTTGCAATGGGATTTTTCTTGAGCAGCCTTTTGGTGTCCTTGGCGAATAAGGTGAGTCATGGCGGGTGGATAAAGAACAACTTGAACAAGGGGAGATTGGATAACTTCTACTGGACGCTTGCCGTTTTGGGGTTTCTGAACTTCTTTGCTTTTCTTGTATTTTCATGGAGGCATGAGTACAAGCGGCAGGTTTGTGTGCCCAACGAAAACGAGACGAACCAGAAGGTCAAAACTGAGGGAGAGCAGGAGCTTGAAATGATTTAAATGGCATGCCAACAGAATTGCTTTCTCTTATGATTGTAATAAAATTTCAGGCTTCATCTATTGTTTTATTATTGCCAATCTGTTTTTGATAGAACAATTCATTATGTTATATGTCATCGATACCAGTTGCCAGCTCTTTTTAAAGATTGAATGAGTGCAAATATGTACAAGTCATTTCTAGGGTTAGTTCTACTAGTACATGAGTAATAACATTTAGCAAGGGGTTTTGCTGACCTCCTATGTAGGCGAGCCGCTACTTCGTGCCCATTTCGTTGGACCGGTGCCCGCCCTCGTCCCCTTTCGTGTTTGTCTTGCCCCCGGGCACCTACTGCCCTTGTTGCGTCCTCCTTTTGTTTGCGTTCTATTGTTAGTGTGCGCCCGCACGGCCTAGCCTTGCCGCCTGCTCGCGTTTGCAGTTAGCTAGGCGAGGCCGCGTGCACAACTTGATCCATTTATTTAACTATAAGGTCTGGTAAGAAACAAATCTAGAGGGCAGGTTGAATAGGTTTGTTCACCTCTATTGTTTATTTTATCTCATTTTGTTTAGTTCATGTGTATTTTTAATTAATTAATTATTTTATTTTGAAGATATAACCCTTAGTAATGCTTATAATTAAGATATTAACTTGATATTAAGGTGGGAGAGATTATCATCTTCTTCTAAATATGTGAATGATATGAGTAGCTTTCATGCCTAGAGCAGTGACACCATTGGTATGTCTCAGTTCAGTTTATATATCTAAATTTATATTTTTAAACTTTAATAATATATTTTTATAATAGCTTTAAAAAAACAAAAATATTACATAAACTCTAGGGGCATATTTGGAAACCATAGGAAAGAAAAAAAAAAAGAAAATCCTTTTCTAGTGTTTGGCAGCACGGATTTTCGAAGAAAAAAGAAAATATGAGAGATACTTACGTTCTATATTAATTAATGAACTTTCTCTGAAAAAAAACAAAAATTTTGGAGAGAGAAAAAAATTTAATCATCAAAATTTTATAAATATTATTATTTTTTTCTTTTCCACTTTCGACATGCATTTAAATAAAAAAAACTATATTTCTCTTCCAATTTCCATGAACATCGAAGCAATTTTTTTCCTTTTCTCTTTCTCTTCTATTTCGTTTCTTTTCTTTCGACTTTCTATTCTCCAAACATAACCTAGATGATCGGTTATTACAATCGATTCGAAATAAATTTACGGTTCTTTTTACCTTATAATCTACATAACCATATTCTACTAAACCAATTTTTTTGTTGTTCTTGTGATTTCTATTTGCTTTTATTTAATATTATCTTTCAGGGGCAAAAAAGGAAAAAAAAAAGGGTCTCGACTCTGCACTATTCACCTGGTCAATACCTCAAGTTCACCAGATCCGACCCAAACCAACCCGTTGCCACCGCTTCTCCGTAGTACGCTTCATTCTGTTCTTCAATTGTTCTCCGCCCTACAAATTCGTTGACGAAGATCCGATCCTTTTTCCTTCTCAGATTAATTCTATAGGCAGTCTCACGCGATCTCCCCCTTCCGTTATAGAAAGAAGACAGTTTTTCCCCGTTGATGCGATCCTCTGGTTGCAGACTGTTATCAACTCTTGCTCCCACTGGCCGTGTACATATACGTCACAACGCAATCGGGTCCATTCATTGAAGCTTGCTTCTGCTCAATCGACCTTCTCAGCAATCTCTTCAGTTTTCTATTCCCATCTCAGTAGAGCGATTGAATTAGCTCTGGTATTATCATCTTTCTCTCCTCAGATCTGGAACTTTCTTGTTTCCTGTGTTGCTCTATTGCATCGCACTATTACTGCTTCTGTCTTTAGATAATGCAAACCGGCAGCTTTTTTGTTCATTTCTGTTGAATTTTCCCCAAGCTGCGTGCAAATAGTGGAAATCTTATAGTGACTTCTTTCTTTATAAAAATTGAGTTCGATTATCTTCGGATGATATTTTTGTAGATAGATGGATTTCACCTGCTTGGATCGTGCCATTTCCGCCACCGATCGTCTTCCCCCTCCCCCCCAAAAAAAAAATTAAAAAAAAATGCATCTTCTGTGACAAATTTTTATTTCGTAGGAATTAATGATTTTTTTTTTTTTTTTTTTGTGCTCTCCTCAGGCAAATCTTTGATGTGAGAAACACGAACGCAATCCGAGGTATTAGCTCTGCAGCATTTACTTTCGTCTCTCAAGCCTTGATGTCCCAATCCAGAGAAGTTATAAACTGTTTCTGCTTTTCTAATTGGAAGCATAATTGTGGCATTTTGGACTTAGCATAGTTTAGTAACTGCTCTGGGATTTCAAAAGAAGATGCCTAGAAGATGTAGATCGTATTGTTGTTAGAAAATTGCTTTTGTTGTCAAACGGGGATGCTTGAGCTTTAGAAGATATAGAAAGAGATGGCGTTGGATAGTGAAAATATTGATAGAATCACTTCAAATTGTTCGGACAGAGGCTTGAATGAATCACCAAGATTATGGAGCCCAAGGCTGAAAAAATTGCCACAGTTAGAGTCCCCGAAGTTTGATCTCTCAAATTTAAGAATTTTGCACAGTCATGGCTTCTATCAGTATCCTTACACAATGAACGCTTTGGAGATTTTGAGAGAAACCATTCGAGTCCTTCGTGCAAATGCTACAAGTTTCATGACTGTAGCGGCAGTTTTCATTTGTCCTGTCTCTGCCATCCTTCTCTCAAATGTCCTTGTGAACCAATCAATTGTGAAGAGATTAGTAACGAGGCTTTTGTTAGTTGCTCGATCTAGTGGACTTCCATTGAGTTATTTAGTCAAACAGACATGCATACGGTTATCAGAGATGATTATTTCCAATATATTCTGTTTTCCTTTCTTCATTACATTCTCCCTAACTTCCAAAGCTGCCATAGTGTACTCTGTAGCTTGTACTTATGCTGGTAAAAGGGTAACTGCTTCTAATTTCTGTAGTTCTGTTGCAAAGATATGGAAGCGAGTAGTCTCAACATATATATGGTGCTGTGTTGTTGTCATCGGTTGTATGGGTTTGTTTCTCGTTCTCTTGATTGTCGTCTGCAACTTGTTCTCTATAATAGGATATCCTTCTGAATTTATTGTATATCCAGCACTGGTTGTGGCAATTGTCTTTTCTGTAGCTTTTGCCCATACGATTATTATATGTAACCTCACCATTGTCATCTCAATTTTGGAGGAAGTCTCAGGTCTGCAGGCTTTGTTTAGGTCAGTTTTTCTGATTAAGGGCCAGACTCATGTTGGTCTTGTTATATTTCTCGGATCAACAATTTTTATGGCTCTTGTGGAGGGATTGTTTGAGCATCGAGTGAAAACATTGAGTTATGGAGATGGTTCTTCTAGGATTTGGGAGGGACCTTTATTGGTAATCATGTACTCTTTCGTGGTACTGGTTGATTATATGATGAGTGCCGTTTTCTACTTCTCTTGTCGATCTTCTTGCATGGGAACAGTGGAAGGGGAGTGTGATGAGCCTGCAGAACTCAATGTAGTTGTCTCAGAATCAGGGGAAATGTGATGGGGTACCCTTATTTCATAGGCTACCATTAAGCTGCACTTGCCTGGGTCAGTATGATGGAGTGAATTCATTTTTCAGGTAGAAGGCCAGAGCAAGCAGACCTTTAATCAAGTGAATGATTATGTGGGCATTGTTGCTTAGACTATCATCATCAAAATTTTCAGTTGAAGTGAAACAGATACTTTATACCGTTCCATTCTGGAAAGAAGGGAATCCTGTTTCTGTTTATTGTGATCCTCTAATGGCACCATGAGAGAAATGAAATAATATTTAGATTCAATGTATATCATGTGACTCTAGGACTCATAAAAATGCAGTCCCTTGTTTAGGGAGAGTTGTACTTATATTTCATGTACATGCAGGGAGTACTTGTGCAGTTCCCATCATTTTCAAACCCAAAAAACAAAAAGAAAATTCTGTCAGTTTTCCAGTGTGTAAGTGTTTGTAAGTGCTTGGCTAAATGTTCCTTGTAAGGCAAGCGTTTTTTTGTCCAATTCTCATGTATATGTTCTTCGTTATCATCTTTGTGGATCTTTCTTGCTACGTTTATGAGAACACAAGGTTTCATACACAATGGACCGTTTATAGAACATTAACACTGTCTATAGACTTTTCCTCATGGGATTTTCATAAGAAAATGAAATTCCTTTGTGAAATATTGTTCCTTGTTTTTTCACTATTTTTACAATTTATCATGAGTTCTTGGTGCCAATATTCTTTACCCGCTATTGATCTCGTCTTGGAGCATAAAAGAACTTTTCTCCTGCCTAGTTATACAACAAAAGCACCAAATTGTAGGACAAATAGTATCTCCTATTGAGTTCTTCAATCAGTCCAGTCACCGAACTAGTAAGGTGATGGGGTTGTAAGGGGACTGGGTTACCATATTGAATGGGTGTTGACATTTTGAGACATCATAGAAGTTTTAAAATTTAACAAAAATAATGAGAGAGCATAGTCTATCTTATCTAATCGAGTAGACATTGGCTAAGAACAATTCTTTTTTTTTTTTAAGCAAATCCTGTCTCATAACATATGGATCAGGTCAGGGCAGGTCAGGGCAGGTCAGATCAGGCATGGAATTGAAATATCCTAACTTAGTTCATTTGAGACAATTCATTGGAACCAGTAGATCAATAAGAACGACCAGCTTGATTTCAAACAATTAAACAATTCGATCTTATAGATCACACATACTGTTTTTAATATAAAAAATAATCGTTTCTTCAGCTATACTCATCGTTGTAACTACCCAACCCTAAATCATGAAAGCAACGGAAAGGAGGATCTGAAATTATGGAATTTAAAAAACGACCACCCACCTGCAGCGATCGATGCCCAACCACCCAGCAACGATGTTCAATCCTCATTGCTGATTTGCCTGGTAACCAAACCAGACCCAGATGACAGCCAACCAAACCTGAAGCTCTTTCCTGATCATTGCTAGGATCCTGTACCAGCAACTCAACTTCCTCAGTTTGAAAGCAATGACATGTCTGTGTCTATTCCAAGGTTGCTTTAGAACTACTTAAAGGTGCCAAAATTTTGATTCAAACTTACTCAGTTTACTTGAATCGGATTAATATTTGGGCTGGGGTTTGGGTTTTATGGATTTGGTTGAAAACGAGGAGATTGGAAGCAGAATCAAATGAAATTGAAAGCAGTTGGGTGAAAACTAAAACCACCTCTTCGTCTCTCCATCTTCATAAACCCAATCATCTTCTACCCGTTCCAAAGTTGCCTCGATCCTTCTTCCAGCTGATCGTCCATGGAGATATCGCGAAAAACCATCAGGAGATCCATTCACGATTTCCTGCGGCATTATCATCACTTCACCTCCGCGGCTTTGATTATCTTTCCAGTCTCGTCGGCCATCCTCCTCTCTCAACCTTTCCTCTCTTCTTCGCCTCTGTTTCGTTCCATCCACTCCCGCCTGTGGTCACTCTTCCAGTCTGCCGGATTCCCTCCCACTTCACCCTTTTTTTCTCTCCTCAACCTGAAGCTCTCGCAGACCCTCTCTTCCTCTCTCTTCACCCTCCCCCTCACTCTCTCCTTTCTCTTAGTTGCCAAATCGTACATCATCACTACTCTTTCTTCCACGCCTCACTCTTCCTGTCTTCACCTCTACCGTCCCCTACTTCTCACCCATGTCTGCAATTCGTTTATCCTCTTTTCTGCCAATTCAACCGCGTTATCCCTCTTATTTCTCGCCTTTAACTCCTTTGAAGCCCTCGGCATCACGTCAACCAATTTCTTTCTCTTTCTCTCTGCTGCAGGGGCTGTTCTTTATTCAATTATATTGGCTAATGCCCTCGTAGTATGCAACCTGGCTCTGATTGTAGCCGGAATGGAGAATTGCGGCGGGCATCGCGCAATTTTGTGGTCCGGTGTGTTAATCAGGGAAAGGGCTGCAACAGCCCTTTCGTTAACTATTCCCACGAATCTTACTTTGGCAGTCGTTGAAGCTCTGTTCCAGTATCGGGTAGTGAAAGCTTATTATGAATCTCCTAAGTTCCATCTTTCTTTCCTTTGCGAGGCGACTTTGATAGCATACATATACTCTCTGATACTTGTCCTCGACACCGTCATCGGATGCACGTTTTACCGGAGCTGCATATCGGAAAATTTGTCCAATAGAGAGATCACAGGTGAAGATAACATCGGATCCTTCACATATGCAAAGTCTGTACAGGAGCTTCCCTGAAGGGCTTCAACAACCGAAGTGATGCAACTTGCGAGCGAATATTTGAATTAGGTAAAAACCGTCAAAAGAACAATAAGAATGAACCCCTGATGTGGCCTCGGCAGCAAAGCTTCCGATTCGTGAAAATTTATTACTCAAGACCTGGAGAGAAACAAAGAATTCTGCTCCTTCGCATCTGCTCAATTTCGTTTCAGATCGTTGTCCGTCCTTCATCTCTGTAAAGTTCCATTTGGCTGTATGGATTTTTTAGTGAATTTTCAATCCGCCACCACTTCGCCACTAACGGATTTTGGAATATTTCAAACGTAAGTTGTCAACACTTCCACTTTTAATTGAAAGTCAGATAGTTACAGGTTTTTTAGAGTAATGGACCAAAAAAACCAAAAGGAGAACATGACAATTTGCTTTGCAATGGCTAGATCTGGAATCTTTCCATTTTAAAAAGTACGCCAGGCTGTGCTTCCTTGTGCAACCAATTTTAGATTCCAATGCAACTCTCTTCTTTCGCCAACAGAGGAATCCCAGCTCTCAGATTGGTTTCTTTGCAATGGAGAATCTCTTGGCTTCTCCTTGGGAATCATGTGAGAAGTTAAAAACTTTCGAGACCCAGAAATTTAACCAGTCAGATCCGTCTGTTGTTGTTCTGGGTAGACGACGATGATGCCAGGGATTTGCTTATCACCTCATCAGGGTTAGAGCTGAAAAGTAAGCGACTCCAACTAGTAGACCTTGTCACGGTTCTAGGAGGGACTCGGTCACTATCTTCCCCTCCAGATGCTTCATATCCATCACTAGTAGACCTTGAGAGTTGAATTCCCTTCTGGGTTCCCACAACAGGGAGACCACTAAGGCGGTGAGATTCTTCTAGTCCAGAGGAAGAGACACCGAATGGATGAAGATCAGGTGAATCTAAGCTGCTTTCAGGTGAAGAGGTGATAATGCCAGTCGAAGACATGGCCCTACTAGTCTGAAATGCACTCCTTGCTTCAAGCTGAAGAGGGGCCAAACCGTTGGTTTCTGCTGCTAAACTGCTAATATTTACTTCAGATTTTGCAGACGTTTTCATCACAGGTTCATGTGCTAGGTCAGCTTGTCCCCGACCTCTTTTGTTCACCCGCCTTCTATTTTCAGGCTTTGGAAAGATATGACCACTGCTACTGCCAAAGCTGCTATCTGTCTCCAGCCCCATAGTGGCTTCATTTCGTGTAACTGGCTGCAAAATTTTAGAGTTCTTCCTTGCTTGAGCTGCGACCTTAGAAACTTCTTCAGCATTCAAACGGGCAAGGGCCCAAGGGCTGATCTTTATATTTCCTGTAATTCTTTTCCTTGTGACTTCATCAACCGTCGCTTTCTTACCCGTTAGTTTTACTGATGTTCCCGTGTCAGGAGGCACTACATCAAACTGTGTTTTAGAAAGCATGTTACATATCAGATTACCGAAAATATTGATTTCATTGAAAAGCTTATATAGAGAAACAAAAAGTATGAAAGCATTTATCTGTACAGCATAATTTTAAACTCTATTCTTATTATTAGTGATACAAATATCACTAATAATAATAAAAATATCATTGCTACAATCATTTGATTCATTATCATACTCAAATTTCAGAACTGTTGGTTTTCTGTATCATATTGTGTCCTTAACAACAACAAAAAAACCTTGATATGATCTCAGTGATATGCAAATTTATCTCCTGCTTGCAGGCAACAGAAATGTGAAACATGTAGATCTAATGAATGGGTGAATTATGTGTCTGAAAAAGCAGTGGAAGAACAAGAATTTGTTGTGCATGGAAAATTTGCCCATAAAGATACATTTTGCACTTGGAAATGATAATCATTTTATTTCTTTTTATAGGGTAATTTTCAAATACGGCCTCCTCAAATATCATAATTCTAAATACACTCATCTAGATACCATACTTCTGAATACATCTAATGGAATCAATGAAATTAGGAGTAGAATAGTAATTTAATAAAAAAAAAACTTAAATTACTTAAGCATGCAAGATTATTTTAAAAATTGAAAGAGTACCCATTCCAATCTTGACTTGGGATCAATATGAACACCAGAAGCCCTACTATGGACCCATGTTAACATCAATACGGCAAGAAACATTAACTAAAAAAGGCCCCCAGCACCTACATCCCCAAATAATTAAGTAAAATATATAGTGAGATACCATAATATTAATAATAATGGTAACAATAGTGTAAGAGGAGAAATACCTGATCTTCAAGAAAGAGGCGAGGAGGAGTGCACCATGCCCCTCGGTGAAAGGTATTGAAGGAACTTGCACTACTCATCCCAGTAAGGGAGCTAGCAGGGGACATCTGAGGGCTCTGCTGGCCTCCTCCTTCACCAGCTTGCTGCTCTTGCTCCCTCAAGGCAATGATGTAATCGTAGGTACTAATACCCTGTCAAAAGGTAGACCAATGTGACACTTAAGAAACATAAGAATAAAAATTTAACCGTTATATACACATGTTTACAAGGAAAAGGGTTCACAGTCACAAGAAATGCTGTAGTTGCTTTCCCTCAATTATCTTTTCATTCTTTTCGGTTAATCTTTTAACAGTCTTTCAATTTTATCAGATATAGGACTAACAGTCTTTTAACAAATTTGTGCGATCAACTCCCAACTCCCAACCAAAAGTCCAAGTTATTCATCAGTTGCTTAGCCAATAACAAGCACTTGTTGCTAGGAAGCTGGTCAAATGGATAACACTTTCACCCCCTAAGACTTCCCAATAATGAAAAGATGTTTATTTTCATTTCTGATTCTTTTGTCCCTGATGACACTAAGTTTGGTAACCAGTCTCAGCTTAGTTAAGATATGTAGTTCAACCATACATTGATGTAACTACTGAAGTAGACAGGCTGTTCAACTACAGTCTCATCAAAGTACCTTCTTAATGAGAAGAACATGGAAGAAGAAGAGTTGCACCAGTGGTAGAGTAGCAATCATGGTCAAAATGGTGCAAGAGGCCTGTTAAAAATTACAGCCATTTTAAGCCGAGATAATTAAAGAAGATTCGACATTATGAACAAACCATTAACACAAAAAAACTTAGCAGTATCAGAGATAAGCAATCAAACTATTACCACAACAACAACAAAAGGCACCAATGAGAAACTGCTCCCCAACTTGGAGATGATCTCTACAGAAAATCTCTTGTGCTCAAGGAAACTGCAAATCAAAACAAGAACTCCAATGGACAACTGTAGAAAAAGCTGCAATTCTCAAGACCATGGACACCTGTCAATTGATAAATCAACCAAAAACAACAATAGCCTGAAAATCAAAAGCTTAAGCTCATCCCTGACTACTGAGGATACAAATTATGTATTCAAGGGAGGGTACCACAGACTAAGTCCATGTTTCAGAATTTGATTTATACCCAGTAAACTGCTTGCATATAAAAACGATCAAAATCCTTCATTTGTAAACTTTAACATGCAACTCAGTATTTGACATAGTACCCATGGCAAATCCATAACTGTTCACAGCTATTACGTGGTATTATATAAAAATATTACATTGCAAACTTTTACAATTTATATAAACTAAGATCATATATGTATGTGTGGGTATACAAAGATACATATAATACATACATAATTTTGGGATTCTCTAGCCAAGGTCAAAAGGACCAGGTTCACCATGCCACTGAAGAAAAGTTTCTTCCTAACTGAATAATATATATATATATATATCTACATACAACCTAAACAAAGGGAGAGAATATTTGTGCTCACCAAGAGGAGTGCAAAGACCATAAGAGTGAAAAATCTTCTGTAGTTTTTTCTGCCTATACAGTTGTTGAGCCACTAAAAAACCATGAAGATGAAGTATTAGATGGCCTCCAAAGTGACTATGGGGGTATCATGCAAATTCAAGAGTTCATACCCTGCAGTGATGATCAAAGCCATCGACACATTTATCACAAACTCTACAATGCTGGCTGTACTTAAAAACCTGCAAAAAATGCCTCGGAAATTCAGTAGCAATGTGATCCCAACTCATTTGACACTCATGGCATCTTTCAACTAATTGGAGAACAACATGTACTATGTACAAGTGTTATGAATTTTTTTTTTTCAAAATTTAATTGAAAAATAGTATGAACTAATAGAAAGCAAAACATGGCTGTCCCTTTTATTGCTGTTCAAATCAGCAACTAAATGTTATCACGAAATCAGAATCAATACGAGAGAAGAATGAGAGAAGAAGGGGGCATATTTTTTTAAGGATGAATAACTTCAAAAACTCATATTAATAAATAGCCATACATTTGCTTGATGATGCATTCATGCAGACACTAATTATTGTTTGTATGCTTAACTAAATTTGTCCAGCTGATCTATTCATGCACAATGTAGAACAGGCTCCTTCAGTAAAACCAGATTACAGATATGTGACACCACATCGGTCAAGTGAATTCAGTACTATGAGACATTTGATGCTACAGAATAGACAATCATTTAGGATCATTAACTGGCGAACAAAATGAGATTGATTAAAAATGTCATTTCCGTGTACCTCAACCTCACAAAGGCTGCAATAAAACATTCCATCTTCACTCATTTGTTGTTCAGAAGACTGTTCATTCACACCCTGCCGGCCACAGATACAAATGGGACACCATCCAAACATCATCAAGCAAAACTTACAAGGAGGTGACTTGACCCTCTCTTCAACTTTGTTCATTGAACCTCCTAAGTTGCTGTTCATACCAACACCCTCATCTAATTGCTTTTCACCAACTGTTGCAGTATTTGGGCCATTGACTGAAGAAGCACACTCTTCCATTTTTGATGCTCTTGTGTTCATTTTTCCTCTATCTTCAACTTTAAGATATTTCTTGGATTTGAACACACCTGGATCACCTGGATCTGTAGCCACACACCAAACGTACAAGCCGAATACACTTGTCCCCTGGTATGTGGTTTTGGTCAAGTTAATGCACGTAATGATATTAAAACATTAGGAAGAAAAAGCTGTCTGTATGAAAACATCACTTGATATTTGCTTTGCTTTGATAAAAGCTTAATGTAACAGCACAAGAATATCTCACAAACCCACAAATTTACTTTAATTTTCTGATAGTGAAGAAGTTATTAAGGAGAGGTGAGTAGAGAAAGATTGCATCATATGACAAATGCAAAAGAAGCCAGAAGCCAAACAGAAAAGAGAAAACAAGAAAAATACTGCAAACAACACCATCAAGAGCACAGCTCAAAGGGAAAAGTGCTGGCCAAAACAACACATTGTCAGGTGACGCATTGATGTAGAGAATCCACTGCCAAGTTGTTAGCTGTCCTCAGAACGTGCAACCACAATACAGTTGGCAAGTTTGAAATAACCCGAATCTTCTCTTAAATATCAACTGACCATCATGGAGGTGAAGACTTTCCCATGGCTCACAAAATTACCATTTTCGAATCTTCCTTCTACCAAGAGTGGCATCTTACAACAGAACCATAAAATCTCCATGCTTCAAGAACAAATATGACTGCATGTAACATGTCTCCTTGCAAAGATAACCCTCAATTTATGAGTAGCCCAATAGGCATACCATTTAAATTCTACACTTCCAAAGTCCACCTTTAAATCTGTTCAGATCCTATTAACTTACCCAAAAGAGTCATCAACGTCTAGGTAAATTTGGTTGAGCGGAATCTTCCAAAAAAGGAATGATGCTTTTAGATATTGAAGATATTTAAGCAGCCACATAAATCTGCCTATAGAAATAAGTGGTATGAATATGTACAAAGTTTCCATCTTTTCCAAGTTATGCAAGAGGCTGAGACCACTTTACAGGCTTTAAGAACAAAATATTGGCCATTGCTAAACCTCCACAAGCCCGCACCAGAGGAAATCAAGGTTTATGCCTCTTAGACCAGTTTTAATCCAGCGATATTTCTCCTTAGTATTATCCCCAAAACAAGCTTTCCCTTTGTTATGTTCAAACAATACACCAACTAAAACTAGTTTCTTGTCAGTCTATCAGAATGTGAAATGCAGCAACCAAGTCATTCAGAGAGAAGTCAAGAATTTCATATATTAGGTTCATGGCTAGTTAAACTAAATTAAAATTGTTGGCTTCAGTCTGATTGCATTTGCCTTTTGTTTTTCTTTCTTTTTCTTTTTTTCTACGTTCAGTCAAGCTTCTACAAATGACCCAATTAAAGTACAAAAACAACTCCTCAACCTCCATGAAAAAACTATTCTTCCTGCCCTCTCTCCATTAGTCAGACCTCCGGTGCACATAATGAAGATCGATTATGTAGTTCCAGCCATGCCAACAAACACAGAAAGTGGAACCTGGCTTCCCATGTAAGCAAGTCAATCTTGAAGCTTATGAACTTGTGCAATCAATATTTGTAACGACAACCCAGTTCGAGGAAAAAGTTCGTCGAATAAACACACAAAAGAAAACCTCCAGCCATAGATTTCAGCTCAAAAAAGGGGGAAATGGAAAAGAAATGTCAGCGTAACTTACAAGCAGAGTGTAGAGGCCTATAAAGATATACTGAAACAGCCTCTTTCCCACGAAGGGGACGAAGAAAACATAAAAGGCAAACGCCAAAGCGAGAAATACAGCAACAGCGACCACCTATGGGTAAGAGGAAGAGCAACCTCATCATAGACAGAACCGAGAAGAACAACATATCATAGAAAAGGGGAAAAAAAAAAAAAAAAACATGCCTGAAGAGGGTGGTAAGGTAGCTGCCACCCATGCTTCCGCATTTCAAAGTTGTGCTCAGCCAAAGGATTCCTGAAAAATGGGCTGAACCAGAAGAAGCAAATATCTGTAATTTTAGAGAAACAGTAATAAAAGTTGATTTTTCCGTTGGGAAGATAAAACAATCATGAGAGATGCAACCCCACTCCGCTGCATGACCATTTTTCAGTACTGATGACAGCGGAAACAACAAGGGGAGGAAAAGGGAAAGATGATCAAAAGGGGATGTGGGGAAGAGATTATTAGTTTTGGTTCAGGGGAGGCAGTGAAGAAAGTTTGTCTGTATCGTGTAATGGCTTCTTCCCTACTAATCTGTACTGACACTGATAGCTCTTCAGAGGTGCTGATACAGTGGAACTAATCTACTGCTCCCAGGCTTCCCCGTTGATTTGTTTCAATTTCTAGTCTCAAGCTTCAACGGATGTCCCTTAAGCCCCACTTAGCGGCGCTGCTGGGATGCTGCCCCAGTCAAAAAGTATAAATATGAACCCTTTATTTTATACCAGAAGTGACCCACCTGCCATCAATCAAACTCTGGAAGTTTGTCTAGAAAAAGTGGACAACCAGTGTCACTGTGAAATTTATAAGGCGAGAAGACCACGAAGAACTCGATTAATTTCATTCAAATTTACAAAATTGGTTCCAAAAGCACAGAAATTGTCATGAATAACTGGGAAGATAATCATGTAGGTTTCTATTTAATTGAGAGCTTACTCTGGTGATAAGGGAATAAATAACCAATCTGGGTCCCTTTTGCTTGATGGGAATCTTGCTGTCAAGAGTTCTTTTGAAGTTTTTAACTATAGGGGGTTACTGCCTCACTTTTTGGCTGAAAGAAATAAACTTTTGACGTTTATTAGGCTCCATGAATAATTCGTCCGAGCTTCTCTATCAGCTTTCACTAACCCAAACACGCAGAAGGCATAACAGAACAAATCTTTTCTCTCTTTTTTTAAATCTAGAAACTTCTTTTCTTTTCAACCAGGAAGGGTAAAGAGTGTACAATCGGAGGCGATAGAACAAGGCAGGCCGTCAAATCCGTGCAGAAAAAGCAGAAACAAAACTTAGTCGGACGGAGATCAGATCACCTGAGTTTACAGAGAAATTAACCGACAAAAATGGGTTTTTATAGATGATAACTGCCGGATCAGAGTGGTAGGAATTTGGGTCCTCGGAGGTAGCAGCTTCAGGCATCTGTCTCAAATGGCTCGGACAATTTGGAAGTTTTAGGCCGTTGGAATCTCATCGACTCCTTCGTAAGTTTCCAAGTACGAACCCAAATTCCAGAGGAAAAAGACCAACAGATTTCGCAAATTAAACCAGTCGACAAGTACACGGCGAAGGGATTTACTCCGTAGTCTCCACTGAAAGTAAGAAAACCCCCCTCTAATCTCCATAATGCTTGTCGAGGAGCCAGAGTGGGATTTGTCCATCAAATTTACAACTTCTGGCTCATTATAAACATGGAACAGACCCACTGAACTCTAGAAATAAATCAATTTTGAACAAATTGTATAAACCATTTATGTATATTGGAGGTGAACAAATTGTATAAACCATTTATGTATATTGGAGGGGAGAGAGTGAAGTAACACTTGTGTAAGTTTGAGTTTGGCTTGACCCCCCAAGTTTGAGTTTGGGGTAACTCCCGCTTATTCGAGCTTGAATTGTTCAAAAATTTTAAATGAGTTTAACCTGGAACTCGAGTTGGGTTTGAGCTTAAAATACAAATAAAAACTACAAACATGAATAGAAAAAAATTAGTAATAAATTTGATTATACCGTTATCGCAAAGGAGTCCAAGACTTCACAACGAACATACCGATGAATAATAACTAACTTGATATACATAATAAAAAAAGTAAGTTCTTTCATCAATAGTGTATGTTCCATTGGTAAGTAACAACATGGAATATTAAGAGACCTGAGATAGCTAAATAACTGATCATATTTGAGATTTTAGGAAAATAAGAGTAATCATCAACCAATTAAAAGGAGAATTTACAAAAATAAGTAAGATAAAACTATCTTTGTAAGAAAAATATATAGTAACGAATGGACTCGTGAGATTCCGAATTCGAATTTAAACGGAACCAAACAGGAGGGGTTCACAAGTATGTATGACTCGGTGCATCCCTACTTTGCAGCTAAGTCAATATCTGTCGAGATTCTGAATAGAAAGAATAGAGGGGTTTAGGGCTTCTTTATCGTTCCCCTCGAAGAAGGGTTTGTTTTGGCCTGAATGAAATGCATATGCATCAGACCAGAAAAGCAATAAGCAATACCTGCCCGCCCTTTGAAGTTTGTATTACTCCTTGTCTTCTCCCGCTTTATGTCAGGATCATTAAATTTCATGGGATCCCCTCTCATGCCAATGTCTTCCCCCTAATCTTTTCAAATCTCAAATTTTCACCCCAACAACCACATAACCCTGAGGAGACGAGTCAGCATTCTGCTTGCCTTTCACTTCATTCGCCAAAGCTTATTGCCAAACTCAAGAGAAATTAAATAAAATGTCTGTGGGGCATTTCATCAAACAACTGTGGGACAATTAACCTGCCTATCATAACAAGTAAAACAACTCACTTTCTCCTGTTTTTTCTCCCTCTGATTTGAAGACAAAAGGCCCTAACTTCTTTATCCACCAATATGAGAATATGCATGTGAGTGTTTGGCATGATTTATCCGGTAGCTGGAGAGTCCGTGCTGCTGATGGTACCTGTCGAGGGCCACTCTTCACGGGTCTCCAACCCTCCAAATGCAGAAAAGTGAATCAAATAAGAGATTGGGTCATTTTTTAATTAATCTAAGGACACTTATGATTTGACAATCAAAGTCTACTTTTTGTTTAAAATCTATATTTTATTATAATTTTGAAAAAAATTAGAAGCCTCAAATTTCCAGCCAAATTCCTCCACCTCTAACACTCTCTATGGTCCACAATTCTAACCTCATGGGGCTCAGGTATGAGGATCTTAAAACCCTACTTTGACTTGGTGCTTTGCCATCTCTAAGCAAGAAGGGAAACCTAACCCGGCCAACCATTCTCCTGTGCAACTCTCTTGCCATCTTCATATCTTCTCCAAACCGAGGAGTCTGATAGATGTTTGCCTTCCGACTTTCATCAATTATTTATTTTCTATTTTATGATTTTATTACATTTACTTAGATAAAGTCATAAACCATTATTTCAATTTTAATAATGAGCAAAAAAATATCAAATAATCACATTAAATTACTATCTCAATCAATTTAGTAACTTATTTAATATTTTGATCAATATTAAAAAGTTAATATTTTAAATTACAGTAGATTTATTTCGTGATTATTGTGCAGATCCCATCTTATGATAATTGAACTTGAAAATTTTACTAACTCAATATATGGCTTTGGAACAAAATGGACATTTATATTATTTTGGATTTAAAGGTTCGGATGTTTTTAGTGGGTTTTCACATGCATGAGCCCACAACTCGAACTTCATTAAGTCATACTTTGGAACCATTGACTAAGTCAAATCTTGCTACAGCGCACCAAATTATAATATCCATAAGATTTTTTAAATACTTCCAAACCCATGACATAAAAAAAAAAAACTCCATTTATCTTTTAGAATCCAATCTCAATTAGTTACTTTGGCATCCCTTAGCTCTACATGCAAGTGTCAAGAATTGAAGGAGCCAATTACAAGGCAACTCTGGATAAGAACACAAATAACTACATATAAATGCAAACCTTAGCTACAAACTCACATCTGTCTTTTAGAATCCTATCTCAATTAGTTCTTTTGGCTACCCTTAGCTCTAAATGCAAGTATCAAGAATTGAAGCACACAATTACAAGGCAACTCTGGATAAAGAACACAAATAACTACATATAAATGCAAACCTTAGCTACAAGATCGCATGTGTCTTTTATGATCCAATCTTAATTAGTTCTTTTGGCTAACCCTTAGCTCTACATGCAAGTGTCAAGAATTGAAGGAGCCAATTACAAGGCTACTCTGGATAAAGAACACAAATAACTACATATAAATGCAAACCTTAGCTACAAACTCACATCTGTCTTTTATGATCCAATCTCAATTAGTTATTTTGGCTAACCCTTAGCTCTACATGCAAGTGTCAAGAATTGAAGGAGCCAATTACAAGGCTACTCTGGATAAAGAACACAAATAACTACATATAAATGCAAACCTTAGCTACAAACTCACATCTGTCTTTTATGATCCAATCTCAATTAGTTATTTTGGCTAACCCTTAGCGCTACATGCAAGTGTCAAGAATTGAAGGAGCCAATTACAAGGCTACTCTGGATAAAGAACACAAATAACTACATATAAATGCAAACCTTAGCTACAACTCACATCTGTCTTTTATGATCCAATCTCAGTTAGTTCTTTTGGCTAACCCTTAGCTCTACATGCAAGTGTCAAGAATTGAAGGAGTCAATTACAAGGCTACTCTGGATAAAGAACACAAATAACTACATATAAATGCAAAACCTTAGCTACAAGGCTACTCTGGATAAAGAACACAAATAACTACATATAAATGCAAAACCTTAGCTACAAGGCTACTCTGGATAAAGAACACAAATAACTACAATAAATGCATACCTTAGCTACAAAATCGCATGTGTCTTTTATGATCCAATCTTAATTAGTTCTTTTGGCTAACCCTTAGCTCTACATGCAAGTGTCAAGAATTGAAGGAGCCAATTACAAGGCTACTCTGGATAAAGAACACAAATAACTACATATAAATGCAAACCTTAGCTACAAACTCGCATCTGTCTTTTATGATCCAATCTCAATTAGTTCTTTTGGCTACCCTTAGCTCTACATGCAAGTGTCAAGAATTGAAGGAGCCAATTACAAGGCTACTCTGGATAAAGAACACAAATAACTACATATAAATGCAAACCTTAGCTACAAACTCACGTCTGTCTTTTATGATCCAATCTCAATTAGTTATTTTGGCTAACCCTTAGCGCTACATGCAAGTGTCAAGAATTGAAGGAGCCAATTACAAGGCTACTCTGGATAAAGAACACAAATAACTACATATAAATGCAAACCTTAGCTACAACTCACATCTGTCTTTTATGATCCAATCTCAATTAGTTCTTTTGGCTAACCCTTAGCTCTACATGCAAGTGTCAAGAATTCAAGGAGTCAATTACAAGGCTACTCTGGATAAAGAACACAAATAACTACATATAAATGCAAAACCTTAGCTACAAGGCTACTCTGGATAAAGAACACAAATAACTACATATAAATGCAAACCTTAGCTACAAACTCGCATCTGTCTTTTATGATCCAATCTCAATTAGTTCTTTTGGCTACCCTTAGCTCTACATGCAAGTGTCAAGAATTGAAGGAGCCAATTACAAGGCTACTCTGGATAAAGAACACAAATAACTACATATAAATGCAAACCTTAGCTACAAACTCACATCTGTCTTTTATGATCCAATCTCAATTAGTTATTTTGGCTAACCCTTAGCGCTACATGCAAGTGTCAAGAATTGAAGGAGCCAATTACAAGGCTACTCTGGATAAAGAACACAAATAACTACATATAAATGCAAACCTTAGCTACAACTCACATCTGTCTTTTATGATCCAATCTCAATTAGTTCTTTTGGCTAACCCTTAGCTCTACATGCAAGTGTCAAGAATTCAAGGAGTCAATTACAAGGCTACTCTGGATAAAGAACACAAATAACTACACATAAATGCAAAACCTTAGCTACAAGGCTACTCTGGATAAAGAACACAAATAACTACAATAAATGCATACCTTAGCTACAAAATCGCATGTGTCTTTTATGATCCAATCTTAATTAGTTCTTTTGGCTAACCCTTAGCTCTACATGCAAGTGTCAAGAATTGAAGGAGCCAATTACAAGGCTACTCTGGATAAAGAACACAAATAACTACATATAAATGCAAACCTTAGCTACAAACTCGCATCTGTCTTTTATGATCCAATCTCAATTAGTTCTTTTGGCTACCCTTAGCTCCACATGCAAGTGTCAAGAATTGAAGGAGCCAATTACAAGGCTACTCTGGATAAAGAACACAAATAACTACATATAAATGCAAACTTAGCTACAAACTCACATCTGTCTTTTATGATCCAATCTCAGTTAGTTCTTTTGGCTACCCTTAGCTCTATATGTAAGTATCAAGAATTAAAGCTCACAATTACAAGGCTTTTCTGGATAGAAAGCACAAACTAACAACATATAAATGCAAAATTTAGATACAAAATAGTGGAATGATTCTTTCTTACAGCTCATATTTTACATCGGCCTTCTGACCTATTCTCTCAAAATCTACAGAAAACCAAAGAATTACCAATATGATACAAAAATGAATTGAATATCAGGGTTAGCTTTGTACATAGTTAGCAGATGCACTCTGTTAGATGCTTGGTGTGCTCATCACGTGTATCAGCATGGGTCTCAAAAATACCTGCCAAGCAATGCAATGAGTAATGTCAAAATCTTCTTAACCACTCAGAGCAGGCACCATGATGATGGACATGGGCGGAATGGCGACTAGAAGTTTACCTATGCAAGACTTCAAGAAATGGAGTTATGGATAAGCAAAAGGTCAGCTTCCTCAAAAAATCAGCTGGGTCTCTCTGCTGCTTCTGTGAGGAGATGGACAGGACTTCTCCTGTGGAAAACGGTGAACTAATTTAGATGTCGCAGAGGCAAGTTTACTTTGACAGTTTCTTTTTTGTGGGGACGCTTTTTGCTGTCTCCTTTTCAGCCTCCTTCTGGGCCCGCTTTCTTTCAACCTCAGCTTGTTTGCAGTTCTCTTCGTGGGATCGCAGGAACATTCGGACGAAGTTTGAAAGGGTGGCCACAACTGCATATTGTTAAAAGAAAAGATAAGCGCCCTTCTCTTTTGCCTACTAAAGCCAAGAACTTCCCACATTACTGTTTCTGGGTAATGTAGGAAGTAGGCACCGGGCAGGTTCAACAGGGAATTAAAAAAATAGCCTTTCATGAACACAAAACCTTGGATCATCCCATCTCCAACCTACACAAGGTTTTATGCCTTATCCCTGTTTGTCGGGTAAACTTCCCCCTCCCACCGAATGAAAGAAAAACTCTCTGACAACTTTACAATTTTTTAATATAGTGAGAATTTCATTAAAGAGAAGAAGAGAAATTACAAGAGATAATAGTCGTGACGAAAGCTTCAAGCACAAGAAACCAATAAAAAACCCAAAGAAGAATTAGTGTTCATCTCCCTCTGTAAGACGCAGAAACTCCAAAGGAATCTGAAATAATTTGCACAATTTGTTTTCAAAATATTGTGTTATTTTTCTCATTTGATACTTCTAATCATGAGGCCTAGCAACCAGAACCACAATCCATGAGTTCCACTAAACCACTTTTTAATAAATTTGCTATATTGCCATCATGGGTTTCAAGAGGAAGGCACGACAGGAAAAAGACAGAACAAACAGGCCTCTTTTCTCATCCATTATTCTACCCCTTACCACATTCAAGATATGTCAGAACTGTGTAGCAAATGATGCATCAGAGGAATTACCTTGTTCAAATGGACAGCGAGCAGGGTCCTCGCCAAAGTAAAGGGCCAGAGCATCTGCATTCCTTCCCTGTCCAGGACTCCAATATGGTCAAAGAGAGAAACATCCATCAGAGAAACTATGAACTATATTAAAACTTAGAAATTTGAAATCAACAAAGTGTGAGTTTTTCCAACAAGAATTAAATAAGAATGATGTCAAGGTCATACCACTCCACTATACAATGATGTTAAGGATTTGACTTCAGCACCAGCACCAACAATGAACTCTTTCAGTGTCTACAAAACAAACATATTAGTTTGACATACCAACAAGTACCAGGAATTTTTTTTGTTCCGTGTAACAGTAAATTGAAAAAAGTATGCATGTATGCCTTTAAAAAAAAAACTCTACTAGTACCACTGCTTCAAAATTTCTTAAGGACAGTCCTTATGTACAATTTGCTACTGGTTCCTAAGGGATAACAAGGCAAATTTTGAGAAATTAAGGGTTTAAAGGGCACAAGTAGAATAAAAGCCAAAATTACTTCTGGAATTCTTCCATCTAGTCACTGAAATCTTCTAGGACAGGAGGCCTGGTTAGTTCATTGGTTGCTCCCTCCTATTTACCACCTATTCTCTCTCTTGGACATCCCAATAGCAAGTCTCACTGTTGATAGGAAACCAATTTGCAGAAGTTGCAGGCATGCCATTGCTTTGGTCAATTGTTTCGGTAACTCTTTCAGACATTGGAGAGTTCCAAAGATTGCCTTTAATGTAGGAGTGATATCTTGTGAACCAATAAATCCTTCATGCTGATCAGCAGCCATTGCATGGAAAGTCCTGATGCCATTGACACATCAAATGTTTGAGAAATTGAGGATTTCCTAGCTGAAACCCTAAATGGCAGAATTAGAAAATGGAAAAGCTAAAATGGCTGCGAGAATTCTTTTTCTTCTAATCACTAGAATATCCCAAGTAAAACCCTAAACAGACACTTAAGTCAAAACATAAAGACCAAACTTTCCCTAATGATCATAATTTATAAAGGGTAAAAATGTCTCAAACCTTGAGGGAATGGAAAGCCAAAATGGTTGTTGGAATTCTTCTTTCTAATCACTAGAATACCCCGAGTACAACACTAGATAAATACTTGAGACAAAACATGTTCCAGAAGACCAAAGCATCCCCAACGTCCATAGTTTATAAAGGGTAAAAATTTCTAAAACCCTTCATTACAAAAATCAGTAGACAAACAAAAAAGAATAAATTATCCTAAATGTTATGAATTATGGGCTTGGGCTTCATTTCTGCTTCTTCTTGGACTTGTTAAGTTGATCCAAGCTTCAGCTTATTTCTCTACACTAAGGTGGGACCATGAAACAACCTTGGCATCATACTTAGTGAAGATAGCACAATTGGAACAAAGAAAAGTTTATTGATTGCTTATGTCTTAGTAGTGCTCTTTTCATTCTTCAAGCTTCGTTTCTATCTTCACAAAATATTTCTTCTCTGAGTTGGTACTTCCAACAATGAATTGTATTTGGACAAACAATCAACAATGGATTGTATTAGTTCCCAAATATAAGGGGGGATTGAGTATTAGGCTCTCCAAGGATATGAATATGGTCCTCCTCCTTAAATGGATCTGGAAATTCAACACTATTGACAGCAATCTTGGAGATCAATGGTGTCATTTAAGCTCAACTAGCATGAGGCGTGGTGGACCTTCAGGGGGGGGGGGGGGGAGCTGCCCTATCTCCAATCTGGAGAGCTATTTTTCCTCCTGCCGTTGTTCCAATCGGGCACTAGCCTCCACGTTGGGAATGGTCGCTCAATCCGTTCATGGGAAGACTGGTGGGTTAGCTCTGGGTCTCTTTTGGTAGCATCTGGCGGGCCTCCACGCAATGCTGCTTATGGGTTGTAGATGCGTGGGGTCGGGGAGATTGGAATCTTCGTTTGTGTCAGGGCCTGGCTGATGTTGATGCCCTTCTTGCCTCTCGGCTGCTGGAGGTGATTTCCTCCTCAAGGCCTCGCGATACTTTGGGTAACTCGATGATTTGGTGGCCCAAGGCTAGTGGATTGTTCTCGGTCTCATCCACCTACTCTCTCATCAAGGGATGGACCTCGTTTACCCCCCAACCATGAGATAGATTTATTTGGCGTCTCTTTGCTCCTCCAAAGGTTAGGTTCTTCCTCTGGTGTGTTGGGCCTAACAGAATTCTCATTGCTGTCAACCTCCATTGCCGTGGTAATCTCAGTGTGTGCATCTTGTGCTCCCTGTGTGGCTTTGAGGAGGAGACTTCTTGCCACCTATTTGTGTCCTACCCTTACTCATGGTCCGTTTGGATGAGTATCCTCGGCCAGTTTGGTATTCAACTTTGCCTGCCAGAGGACATCCTCTCAGTTGGGCGTTTACTTCTTAGGATTCCCCTCCCTAAATTGAGGAAGGTGATCATCTTTGCTTGTGTTGCTTTCATCCCCTGGGGCATCTAGACGGAGCGCAACAATAGACTCTTTAATGCCTAGCATCTTCCCCTGGGGCATCTGGACGGAGCACAAAAATAGACTCTGTAATGCTAGCCACATCTTCGCTTGGCTTCACTCCAGGAAGGAGTTTTCTGTTCTTTCTGGGCTCTCGCTCAAGGAGAAATGGAGCACCTTTGTAGGAATGGCAACCCCCTGATTTGGGCTACATCAAGATGAACTTTGATGGTAGCTCCCTCGGCAATCCTGGCTTGGCCAGTTATGGTAGTGTCTTTCATGATTCGGATGGTAATCAGTTTTTGTCCTATTCAAGACCTATGGGCATTTCTAACTCCACTGTTGCGGAGCTTCAATCCCTTCTCAGAGGCCTCATCATCTTTCGTGAACATTTCTCTAGTCCGCTCCACATTGAGGGAGACTCTGAGGTGATTGTTGGATGGTTCTCCTCCTCCCTCTTCCCCACAATGGCGTCATTGGGATGTTTACCCTAAACCATTATGGATATTCTTCCCCATCTTACCTGTATTTGGTCCCATGTGCTCAGATCTGCAATTTCTGTTGCAGACGGGTGTACTAAGCAAGAGGCCTCCCTCCTTACCCCTCTAGTTAGGGGGAGACCTGCCTAATCTTGTTTGCTTCATCACTTACTCAAAAAAAAAAAAAAAAAAACAATGGATTGTATCGGGGAAAATGTCTAGCAATGGGTTGTATAACACCAATCAACCATTTTTCTAGCTGTTACATAGTGTGGAAAAACACCACAAAAAAAAATTCACAAACAGATATTAAGTTGACTACAGATTCTAGTAGAAATTATACTAGAGCATCCCAAACCTATAAAGACTTCATGATATATTTCAAGAGATGTACACAGTAAAACAAGAGAACGATCTTCATGCCCATTGTCCTTGTTTTAGGGATTTGAAGCAGGATTGTTAAATGGCACAAATATACTTTGTGGACATCTGCAGAACAGGAGATAATTTGAAGCTTTAGCTGTTACCTAAGTTTTGGCAAGCAAGAAGTCCAATTTTGACACACCCAGTATTGATTGTTATCTCAGTCAGTACTCTTACAATAATTGAGAATCGTACGAGTCCTTGACTGAGGATTTAACACTTACACATTTCCTCTGGCCACAGTAATGAATCTTTTGATGAAGAAAGAAGTAAAGTTCTTTTCTGGTAGTAGAAGACAACAAAAGAAAGGTTGTAATAGTTTTCAAGTAATCATCAAGGTTTTACTCACAACGATCTACTACCTAAACACAGCAATAATTCAAGTCCTAATTTTGTAACAACTCAAGAAAAAAGTGAAAGTTGCAAGATTACAGAGCAATAAGAAGGAAAAGGAAGAAATAAGAAAGTGAGAGAGAGTGTGAGAGGCGATTCTGGGCGATTTCGGAGAGAAATTAACGTACGCGTAACGTGCGCCGCTTTTTGGAAATGAGCCGAGATCCTTCTCCGATCACCGTCCCCGCGGCCGGTGACCGGAACCCTCGACGGCAGACTTCCGGCAAGGATGTCGACTCCTTCTCCGACACCGATAGACGGAAAGAGGTTGACCTTCCGAGAAGACACAGAAATTCCGAAACAGGAAAGCGTTAAGCTAGACACTCGAAAACCTTGAATCTTCCCTCCGACGAGCCAACAGAACCTCATTCGGAAGATTTCGAAACCAGCTGGAAGACGATCTCCTGGCGAAAGAAAAGGAACCCCCCTTTCCGTTTTAGCTACGGAAAAAACAGATTTACAATGGAGAAAGTCGCCAGGAGCTCCAAACAGGTGATTCGCATCTCCTCTGCCGTTGGATCGAAGATGTCTTTCATCTATATTCCGATGGAAGCCGCTTCAAGCTTCGTCCTTCAGTTCTAACGAGTCACAAACGAAGCTAACCGAACCCGTGAACTTTGGACACGGGATTCAATTTTCTTCCTGTCAGTGAGCTCCTTTTGGGGACAGAGAGAGTGTTCTGTTGTCCATCAGCGTGACTCAACAGTGCTCGCCATGATCTACATTCCCGAGGCCACAAACTCGGGATTTGGTTGGAAGGAGTTCGAAGAAGCCATCCGGAGCCTCTCTCCGGCACAGACTCCAGCAAGGGGAGCCCCTAGAGCCAGCAGCACCACCCAAGCCTCCCCCTCCCCTCCCCCCCTTACTGAGCACTGGCATCGTCTTGATGAGGCCCGGATCCTCATCAATCATATCCATCCTTGCGAAGGACGCTATTTCCGATGTATTATGGTGGATAATGCCCGATTCTGGATCCAAATTGAGTTGGCAGATATGCAAGATTTCAGAAAATGTGACCTCGAGATTCATCCTGAAGCTTGATTTTGAGAAAGCCTTTGACAGAGTTAATTGGAAGTTCCTGGGGAAGATGGAATTCTGGGAAAAATGGCGCTTCTGGATTCATAGTTGCATCTCCTCTGCAAGCTACTCCATTCTTCTCAACGGAACGGCTTGCGGTTATTTTAGGGGATCCAGGGGAATCAGGCAGGGAGACCCCCTTTCCCCTTTGCTCTTCAATGTGGTAGCGGAATACCTATCATCTTTGATCTATTCGGCCAAAAAACCTGGGTTGGATCCTCCCCACGACGGACTGTGCAGCCTTTGATGTGCCAATTCTTCAATTTGAAAATGATACAATTTGCTTTGGGGTTGGTACAATGGATCAGATTCGAAAACTGCGTGTTGTATTGGGACTGTTTGAATTGGCTTCTGGGCAGAACATTAACTAGAAGAAAACCACCCTCCTTGGCTATCATATTGACTCTCCTGTGCTTCAGGGAATGGCTGAATATTTGGGGTGCTCAGTGGGAAATTTGCTAGCTACATATCTTGGACTACCACTTTTTAACTCTCGGTCGTCGGCGACGCTATGGTCCCCACTTATTGAGAAATTTGAGAAGAGACTAGCCACTTGGAGGGGCAAGCTTTTATCTACGGCTGGGCGGCTCACTCTTCTCAAGTCTTGTTTGGCCGGACTATCTATGGCTGGGCTGCTCACTCTTCTCAAGGCTTGTTTGGCAGGACTACAAAACCATTTATTATCATTCATGCACTGTCCGGCCTCAGTTTGCAACAGGATTGATGCCATCCGTCGACACTTTCTCTGGAGATGATCAAAGGACACCTTCAGAAACCATTTGGTGAGTTGGAAGGATATTTGTATGCCCCGAAATCGGGGTGGTTTAGGCATACGGCCTACGAAGGAGATGGACAAGGCCTTTTTGCTCAAATGGATCTAGAACTTCAACATCAAGCATAACAACCTATGGGGTAATATGGTCAGGTTCTATCTTCAACCTTTGGATGCCTGGTGGAGGGAGGATGGCGCTACTCGGCTCCTATCCCCGATATGGAAATCAATTCAAAAGCTCCTCCCAATATTTAGAGATGCAACTTCCTTTCACACAGGAAATGGAAGGACCCTCCTCTTTTGGTCAGATGAATGGTGTGGCCCACGCCCCCTCTCAGAGGATTTCCCAGGGTTCTCTAGGGTGGCGAGAAACCTCTCTTGCTCAGTGGCAGATTCTTGGAGAGATCGCTCATGGAGTCTTACATTTCGCCGGGGATTAAATGACGAGGAAACTACTGCTTTTTGCTCTCTCCTCTCAAGGCTCAACAGCACTACTATTCGTGAGCATGCAGTTGATAAACTGATATGGAAGCCCAACATTAATGGCCGATTCACAGTTGCATCCGCCTACTACCACATTAGAAAACAAGATTACAACATGCATGAGCACAAGGCAAACCTGGCATGGAAGCTCTCAGTGCCTAATAAAATCAAATTCTTCGTGTGGATGGCCATCAGGGAACAAATCCTCACCTCTGACAACCTCCATAAAAGAGGTTACACCACCCTAGATCGCACTTGTCCCCTTTGTGGTGTGTGTGAAGAGACGGTCCAGCATGTTCTCTTACATTGCGACTTTTCATGGCATGTTTGGATGAAGATATTTCAAAAGATTGGTCTCCAAATGGGGTTACATCAGGACTTTGTTGGCACCTTTGAGATGGTTATGGGGATGCACCTTCTTAAGTTGGGCAAAATAATTCTCTTGGCATGGCTTGCGCATGTCCCATGGTGTATATGGCTAGAGCAAAACAACCGGAGATTCAATTCCAAGGCTAGCAACCCGGATAATATAGTGTCTCAGGCAGAGGGCCTTATTTCGAGCTAGCTATATTCTAGGAAGAAATCTGCTTCTCTATCGGGCGTCTCCCTTCAAGAAAATTGGGGTTTGATAGCGCACATGGCGGGCCCTCGTAGGAATCTGGTTATGGCCACCTGGGATCCTCCCCCTTACGATTGCACCAAACTCAATTTTGATGGTAGTGCTTTAGGTTGTCCTGGGCCAGCTGGAGCTAGTGGTGTTTTCAGAGATAGCAGTGGAGACCCTATTTTATCCTATGCAGGGCCGGTGAGTATTGCGGATTCAAATGCTGCTGAAGTGAGTGCTCTTCTGTTCGGCCTCCAAATCTTTAAAGAGCGGCTCCATGGCAAGCTGATTATTGAAGGTGATTCAAAGACTGTCATCAGCTGGTGTTCAAAAGAAAGCTCCCCTCCTTGGCGCCATTGGCCAATCATTGATTATATTGCTGACATTGTGTCATCCATTTATTGTAATTGGAACCTCGTTCCTAGATCAGCCAATTCTTTGGCTGATAAATTGGCAAAATTTGGAACCTCCCAGAAATCTCTCATTGTTTGGGAAGGTTTCCCCTCGTGTAATCAGCTCGTTTGAGCTCTCATAATAAAATTCAGCATCATTTCAAAAAAAAAAAAAAAAAGTGAGAGACATGAGAGAAGCTGCATTGTGCAGCCTACTTGTTGGGGGTCAAGGATTCACCCCTAATCTTTTATTAATTTCACTCAAGTGAAGAAAATACATATGGACTAAAATGCCCCTCGTAAGTGAACATGTATGGAAACATATCAAGGGGCAGAAAATAAAAGAACATTACAACTTTACCCATTATAAACATATTCTGATTTCTGGACAGTCCTCTTTTTGAGGAAAGTTTCTGGACAAGCTTCCATATATCTGAATTAACCACCTATGAAAAGACTGAAGTACCTTTGACTTCTAATACTCCCCCACAAGCTGGGGTGTGTATATCAAGTAACCCCAGCTAGGTATAAAACTTACTCAAATCTCGTATTCCAAGAGACTTTGTGAATACATCACCAATCTGTTCAGTAGTATTGACATATAGAGTGACTACCTTCCACTTATCACTGTATCTCACAAAAAGTGACGATAAATCTCTAAATACTTGGTTCTTCATGAAAAACAAGATTACTTGCAATTAAGATGGTTATTTGATTGTCACATTTCAGCACCATTGGATCTTCAAAGGCAAGTCTAGCCTCAACTGATTTACCCACATAAGCTCGTTCACTGTGTGGGCTATAGCATGATACCCAGCCTTAGCACTTGAACGAGCTATAACATTTTACTTTTTGCTCTTCCAAATAATGAGGTTTTCTCCCAAAAAATCCAAAACCTTGTCATCGATTTTTTTGTCTATTTTAGAACTAGCATAGTCTGCATTTTGAGTATCTTTTAGCTATTAAATGGTTATGGGATGAATAAAACAGCCTATCATATAATGAAATAGAGAAGGTTGAGAGAGAGGAAGAGAGGGGGCAGCAGCTAGAGAGCCAATACTCGTGATTAGGGTTCTGGTCAACTGCTAATCCATACTTATAGCTTAAACATGGTTACAAAGACTATCATACCCTCGTTCGCTTAAACTCACTTAAACCCTTATAACTCCTACACTACACCTCCTAATTACATGAAACTTGAGCTAGATAAACTCTCAAACATGTTGAATAAGATAAGACACCTAGGGGCTGTAGACAATGAAAAATTACCAAACTACCCTTACAATAATTTTTTAGCACTTCCCCTCAAGGTGGAACATAAATATCCATAAACTCAGGCTTGTTACAAAAATTCCCAAATTCATGCTTTTTAGTGTCTTGGTAAACATATCAGTAATCTGATCACTGGATCGAATATATGGAATGTCCACATCCTTCTTCATAATTGCATCTCTGACAAAATGACAATCCACTTCTATGTGCTTGGTTTGTTCATGAAAAACTAGATTTTCAGCAATGAAAGTAGTTGCTTGATTGTCACAATGCATAGTCATGGGTCTATTTCTCTATAGATTCAACTCTAGTACAACTGATCTCAACCCACATCAATTCACTAACATATGCACCATGGTTCTATGTATTAGCTCTAGCACAGGAGCGAGCCACCATCTCTAATTTATTAAGTTTCCACCCAAAAACACAATAGCCAGTAGTTGACTTCCTGTTCAGTTAGACCCAACATAGTTAGCATTTGAGTATGCCTCTACCTTAAGGTGATGATGAGGCTCAAAGAATAACCCCTTTCCAGGAGAGACCTTAGATATCTTAGTATTTTCTAAGCGGCTTCAAGATGTATCTTCCGTAGATGATCCATGAATTGGCTGTCCACATTGACTAAGAATGATATGTCAGGATGGGTAACTGTAGCATAGATCAATTCCTGAACTAACTGATAATACACAGTCTTGTACTTGAGTTCATCATTGTTCTCATAGTGAAGATTCCTGACCAACTTCCACAGGAATCTCTAATGGTTTCACTCCTAAACAGAGACCATACTCTTGTAGCATATCAGTGACATATTTTCTCTGAGTGGATAGGAGTTTTGCCTTGCTTTAGACTACTTCTATGCCAAAAAAATACTTCAAAGGGCCCAAGTCTTTTGTCTAAAAATAACATGAGAGATATAAATGTTAAGTTGTGGAGCCTAATCAATGCCTTACGCTGAGTCGGTACGTGGATCTCGAGTTGAGGTGGGAGGGGGGGGAGGGGGCACGGCTATTAGGGTTTCATCATTATCACCAGGAGAAGGATCTTGAGTTGCGGCCGAGAGAGGTTAGAAAAAAACCACTTGTAAGTGTGTGCGATTTCTCTTGTAAATTATTTCATCTTCATAGTGGATTAATGCAGCGACAGAAGACAGGACGTAGTCTCACCTTGAGGAGAACCTGTATAAATCTTGTTTGTATTTTTGTGCTTTTTTTTTCTTCTTTCACAATTATTATTATTACTCTCGTTAGTTTGGAATTAGGGCGTCTAATTCCTAACAATAACTTCACTTCTTTAATCTTCTTTTTATCACTTTTAGACATGATGATATCATCCACGTACACTAGCAGAACAACAACATCGGATGATCTCTTCCTTATAAATAGAGCAATGACTTCGAGAAAACCCATAAGACATAACCGCCTGGCTGAATTTTACAAACCATGCCCTCGATCTATGTTTAAGTCCATAGATAACCTTTTCGAGTCTACACACTTTTCGAATCACCCCTTGAACAATATACCTAAGAGGCTGCTCCATATACACCTCTTCATTGAGATTACCATACAAAAAGGCCTTTTGATATCAAACTGAAACAAAGGCAAGTCTTGGTTAACAGCAATGGAAACAAGAATGCGTATCGAAGACAGATAAGCCACAAGTGATAAAATTTCAAAAACATCCACGCCATATGTTGTACACCCTTTCGGTACCAATTGGGCCTAATATTGTTCAATTGAACCATTTGCTCAATATCTGATGGTGTATACCCAACGACAACCAACTATAGTAGCACATTAGGGCAAGTCACAAAACACCCACATTCCTCTATCACATAATGTATCCATTTCAGTTTTCATAGCTTCTTTCCACTGAGGGAATAACAAGCCTCTTGCACAGAAGAAGGAACAATGCATAGAGATAGACAAGGCAAATTTTTTGTACTAGTACGACAAGGAGTCGAGATAAAATTAGATAATGGGTGCCTAGTGGACTTAAGTACACCTTTTCAAAGAGCAATAGGAACGTCCAAGTCATTAACCACATGATCAACAAATGAGGAAGATTTTGGATTCAACGGGAGAGAGGGAGGTGATGTTGGGTGCTCGGGAGCCTGTCTTTTGTGGTACACCTGTAGTGTTTCTGTAGTAATAACTGGTGAGTGGCTAGGACTATCCTCTACATGAGTTCGAGCAATAACTTCTAGAGGTGGGAAAAGAGGAGCAAGAAAGAAGGGAACATTTTCAAATAATGTCACATCAACAGATACAAATGTTTTCTTGGTAGAAGGACAAAACAACTTATATCCCTTTTGTGTACGAGAGTATCCCACAAAGACACTTCACAACATGGGGAGACAACTTATCAGTGGTTGAATCAAACACATGTGCAAACATATACACCCAAACACTCGTGGAGTCAAGACATATAGAGAAACTGAGGGGATGAGCAACTCGATGGGAATTTTCCCACCAAAGATAGAAGATGGCATTCTCTTAATAAGAAAACACATAGTTAGGACTGCATCGCCCCAGTACTTTTCGGGAACATTCATATGAAGGAGCATGCTACGACAACTTCCAACAAGTCAAGATTTTTGCATTCAGGTATCCCATTTTGTTGAGTGAATACACAAGAAGACTGATGAATAATTTCATGATTTTAGCAAAATATATCAAACTTGTGATTCATATACTCTAAACCATTGTCAATGTGAAGGACACGAAAAGATACATTAAACTGGGTCTTTATTTCATTGTAAACTTTTGAAATATAGTGAACACTTCAGATTTCTCCTATAGGACATACACCCAAGTACATCTACTAAAATCATCAATAAAGGAAAGAAAACACTTATGACCAAAGACATTGGACATGAGACAGTCTCCATACATCTGAGTGAACAATTTCAAATAAACTTGTGCTTCTTGTTTTGCTCATGGGGAACATAGTCCGATAATGCTTGCCCAATTTACATGAGTCATATTGAAAGGATTCACTGGAAGGAAAATCGGGAAATAGCTGAATCAACTTTGTTGGAGATGGATGTCCTAACCCTAGGTGCCACTGGAGTGATGATACTGCAAAATGTAGAACATGTAATGAAGGTTGTAAGGTCCTTCCAGATGATAAAGTCCACCCCTCTCACGAGTGGAACCAATCGTCCTCCTCGTCATGAGATCCTTTTTTTTAAAAACAATAAGATGGATAAAAGGTTACTGAGTAATTCATGGACTTAGTAAGCTGACTTATTGATAACAAATCAAAATTTAGGGATAAGTAACACTTATTGCGGTGACATAAAAAGGATTGAAACTGGTGTACCCATTCCCTGAACTGATAACATTGACCCATCAGCTAGGGTAACAAACTTGACATCAGGAAACTCCTTTAAAGTAAAAAACATGGAAGCATATTTGATGTGAAATTGAGTCCAAAGCCCATCCCAAAATGACTAACCAACTTAGGAAACCTCTTTCCCAACTAATAAACTCAAGATCTTTGTACTCACTAATCTATGTGGGACTATTCCTTAACACTCCCCCTCACATGTAGACCATTTTTGTGGCAAGTGGATAATTTAGGAGTAGACAGTTTAGGTGTAGACCCTCTTTTGTGGCTCTACAAGTGGATAATTATAGGTGTATGCCCTCTTTTGTGGCTCTACAAGTAAATAGTTTTTAGGTGCAGGCCCACATATGAGTACTTGCTCTGATACCATGTTAAGTTGGGTCCAAAGCCCATCCTAAAATGACTAACCAACTTAAGAAACCTTTTTTCCAACTAATAAACTCAAGATCTTTGTACTCACTAATCCATGTGGGACTATTCCTTAACACTTGACATATGAGTTGTGGTTGTTGAATCCTGAACCCAAATAGAAGAGGGATGCCCATGTAGAGCAAGCATGCATGACCTAGCTAAAGAGGCAGTTGGAGGTGGAGGAGTTATGGATGCTGTAACAGAAGGAGCAGTAAGCAATTGTGTCATGCGCTAAGCTAGCTACTGCATCTCATTAGGTGCACCTAGCACAATATTCACAATGGGTCCAACAAATGTTTATGTATGTTCACGGACAAGAGAGTTTGCCCACACGGCTTCCCAAACTTAAACCTAATACATGTCAGAGAAATGGTTTGACCAACCACAAGGGACACACTTCCTATTAGGTCTACTGGCACCTCAACCTCTACCTCAACCTAAACTATCTTTGCCTCTGCCCTTACTAGATGCACCACGTCCTCTGGCAGATTCCGTTGCCCAAGATATGAAGGGTTGAAATGTCAACATGCTGAATCTTCTTGTGTCCTTTGATATAATGCATTTTCATCTCTCACAACCTTATTAAACGTAGTACATAAGGATGGAATAGCATCCGATGCCAGCAGTTGTACTCTACCTGTATCAAATTCTGGTCCCAAACAATCCAGAAATTTAGCCACGTGCAGCTTACTCAGCTCCCTTTCATCCATTAAAAAGGGGTGGAAAACACATATCTCCTAGAAGACTCCAAGCAACGCACTATAATACTCTGAAATAGAATGGTTACTCCGTTTGTGACCAAATGATCTCGCATATAGCTCACACACACGAGATAGGGTGCAATTTAGCACACAAATCAGCAGCCGAATTGGCTGATCTAAGTAACAGTCCAAAATATCAAGAAAAATCTGCCAGTGATGCCATTGGGGGAAGGATGAGGTGGAACACCATCCGATGTTAACTTTGGAGTCTCCCTCCACGATAAGAGGACCGCTGAAGCGATCCTAAAATATACGCAAGCAGTGAAGGGGTCTAGAGAGCTCAGCAGTGGTCGAGTCAGCAATGCTGAGAGGACCGGAGTAAGAGATATGGCAGTGCCTCCCGGATAAAAAATCACCCCGCCAAAACCAGCCAAACCCTAGTTCCCAAAGGCACTACCATCAAAATTAAGCTTATAATAATTGGTGGGAGGAGGTGCCCAAACAGCAACTCGGCAGAGAGCAGAGGGGACAGGTGAATTCTTTCTGAGTGTGAATCCATGTAGAGATGAACCCCGTGACAATACAAAAAACCTCAATAGCAAAGCGGAAAGCACAGTCAAACGTCTGGAGTTCCTCTCCTTCCAGAGACACCAAGGCGTGAAAGCAACACAAGCAGCTAGCAAAAGCTTGCCCAGGCTGGGAAGGTGGGTCCCAGAGGAGAAGCGGCACATGGTGCTCAGGTTGAGTGGTATGCAAAAGTTGAGGCTCATACTGTCAATCATGTAAGTCCAGACCTTCCAGGTAAAGCCACAATGGTGGAGAAGGTGGCTAATAGTCAGCCTCCGTCCCGCAGAAGGGGCAGAGAGGATCGAGAGTGGTATTACCACGCCTGATAAGGTTGACGGTAGTGAGAATCCTACCGCGACAGGCACTCCAAAGAAAAATTTTCACTTTGGGCGGGGCCAAGAGGTGCCAAGCAAAGGCTGCCGGGTGAGGGGCAGGAGGTCGGGTCCATCCCATAAGATAGCTGGTCCCTTCAATACTGCAATGACTGGTACAGTTCAAATGATAGCTGGTCAGACAACAGGATAGAACTCTCATCATAATCAATCCCATGTTGTTGCTTATAGCCTTGTGCAATGAGCTGAGCTTTAAAGTAGTATTTTGTTTTACTTTAAACACCCACTTGCAGCAAATGACATTTCTAGAAGCTGATGACGGACCAATTCCTAAGTATGATTTTGTAGAAGACCATCATATTCTTAGGTCATGGCTGCTCTCCAAGTGGGATCATGGAGTGCCTCTCTATAATTCCTGGGTCCAGAAGGAAGATCTGAAACAGAATCTACAACGAAGGAAGAAACAGAAGTAGAAGCTAGTCTCCCTCGTGAACAAGTAACCAGAGGATGAAGTCAATCAGAAGAGGAAATAGGGTTGGACTTGTGGCTTGACGTGGACTCATCACCATGTTGAACAGGATTAGCTGGACCAGCACTACTCAAATTCAAACCAGCCCCATTATCTGGATGAGATGACGAAATAACCGATGTTCTATATGAGAATCTGCTGGCAAAGATTTTGTACATTCTGAACATTTAAATTTTGAATAAATAACCATCTCATCTTGTGGATTTGGAGTATCCTGATTCTCTGTGAAAGGAGATAAAGTAGTTGCTGCTGAACCTGGAATAAACTGCCAAGAACAACAAAATTTGGTTGTTGCTGGATATTTGAATTTGAAGTGGATGTTTTTTTTGTGAGAAAAAAGGTGTGAATGTATTACTGAGAGAAAAAATGTACATACCTTACTGTACAAAACCTTCCTCCACAACAAGATGTTGAAGGAATACACCTAGTTTAGCCTGATTATCTGCTAAGTGATTAGCAGATCTAGGAATATAATTCCTACTACATTGTAATTGAGAAATTAAATTACATATATCCTCAAAAAGATCACAGTGCCGCCAAGGAGGTTTGCATGTCTTCTTACACCAATTTGAAGTGGATGTAGAATCTAATGGCTTGGATAGAGGCAATCTGCGCTAATAAACATTGATTATAGGAGGTTTATGGCTCTTGGTAGACAGATAAAGCACAAGAACTCCAAGTTATCCTGTCATAAAAAATAGTATCCAATCTGGTAGAATTGTTAGTAATGGAAGACCTGGACGAGATACAATAGGATCTGAAACCAATTAACTCACACTGAAATTAGAATTTGAAATCAAAGAATCTGATCTGGATAAGGGTACTGTTGAGGAAGCTGCTGCGTTAAATTCAAAAATTGAGTAAAGAAATCATTGAAAGATCAAGATAGTCAAGGATTAGGAGGATAAGTGGAGGATTAGACACCAAAGAGCACAGAAAGAAAGCAGATCTGTAAGTTTGAGATGTAGAAACTAAACCCAGCTTAACCAAACATGGATAAGGAAAACTGATTGGAAGACTTCAACTCTAGAAATAAATTGATTTTCAGCCCACTTCTGAAAAGGCAACAAATTTTTCAAAAGCTTTTGACTTTAATTGCAGCAGGTAAACCCAAGAGTAAGGCAAGAGTCATCAATGAAAATTATGTGGTGCTTGCATCCAGACCTTACTCAGACTGGCTTATTAGGGGCTAAATTTTTGGAGGCACCTATGGATGCAAATGTGGAAATGCATGATGTCATTAGCCCAAAACTGAAGGATAAAACTCAATACAGAATTCTAATGGAAATTACTCTATGCTACTATTACACGATCAGACATTTCCTATGTACTAGGGGTGATTAGTTTATGGAGAACCCCAATAGATTCCACTATGATGCAGTAGTGAGAATTTTGAAGTATCTTTAAGGGATCTCCTTGAAAAAGTCTCCTTTATTAGCCTCATAAAAATTTTGATATAGCTGGATACCCGTATGCTAATTGTGCTGGATTTAGGCTGTATAGGAGGTCTACCAGTGGTTACAGTAGGTTTGTAAGATGTAATAACCTAGAAGAGTAACAAACAGAGTATTGTTACCAAATCCAATGCTCAAGCAGATGACAAGCAACGAATATGTGGAATAAAACTTTCATGGCCAATTTTGTTCGATTATGATGGCCCCGTGAATATGTATTGTGACAATCAAACAATTATTTTTATATCCAATTTTTCATGGGAGGATCAAAAATATATAAGTGCAATATCACTTCATCTGAGGCACAGTTATGAGTAGGAAAAAAACTATCCCCACTGTTTGCCTTACTAATCAACTTGGTGATATTTTCAAGAAGTACACCACCTTACGCAACAGGTTTGGTTCCTTGATTTTTATGCCCCGGCTGAAGGAGAAGTGCAGATATATATTAGATATGAGTGGTATTCTTGTAAGTTTCCTTTATTTTTACTGTCTTCAGTATATATTTTGTCCGCAGGAGTATATTTGTTTCTTAATTATTTTGACCAGTAGCAAGAGAGTAATTATGTTTTTACTACTTACTACTTACTACTTAGTATTCTCCTAATCTAGAAATTTAATGAAATACTACCTCTCTCTCTCGTCAAAGTTGACACACATCCAATTTTCAGTTTTCTGCTTTTTCAGTCTTCCATGGTGTCATGGGAGAGTAAGAAGAATGAGATCAACTGCGGAACAAAGGGGCATACCTTGCGAAAAACTTCAGACACAGGTCCATCATTTTCAGAAGCAGCCAACTCCTGCTCAACCTTTTCTAGTCCTTTGACGATAGCTTGCATCTCTTCTGCCAGGGACTTCAATTGTATCTGCAAAATATCAAAATGTTTCCTTAAACTGACACGCACATGTATTTACCAGTTGATAAGAAAAGGAGCAGAAAGAACCTTTGATGCAGCATCCAAGCTAACAAGGTCCACATGAAAGTCTAGAAGTTGTGGTGTTTTAGAAGCAACCACCTGGGCAATGCAAATAAAAAAACCCATCACCTTCACCAAGGCAATGTATAGGCACAGAACTATCAGGAACAGAACAGTTCTCACCTTACATAGATAATGCATGAGCGTCATCTTATTATTAGTAGCACGCGTATCAGTTAGTTTTAGAAGGCTATCCAACCGAAATCCAACAGCAGAACCTACACAAGTTAAACTTCTATCGATATGCTGAACAAATAAGAGAAACAGTATAAATCATAGAAGCATTAATAAACTACAATGTGGACAACAAATAGCTGTTTTAAAATTTTTGCGAATGATGAGAAAAGCATTGAAAAGCAACAAAAGCCTTCATTCGAACGCAATGAGAATAGGGAATTCAATAAGAAGGCCAAATAGGAGAATACAAGAAACAGAAAAATAAAATACACATGGGAAGCAAGGAAAACCAAGAAAACTGAAACTACAACCGCTTATAAGCAAAAGAAAATTAGAAGATAATAGAGGTGTCGACAGCAAGGTGCTAGCAACTAGCTCCTTCTCTAGCCAGGCCATCAATGACCCTGTTCACGCTATGCGAGACATGCAGCCAACAAATGGACCTGGAGCTGCTAATATCCTCAATCTCTCTTTAATCTCAATAATAGACTAGGGAGAGGGGGTGCACTTCCCCCTGAGGTCCAAGCAATGACTACCATTGAATCCCCCTTAGCAATAAGAGGGAAGGAGTGCCTCTCAAAGAAGAGACAGGCAGTGGCGCTGGAGGATGTTTCAATCAGAGGACTCACTATACCAAGAGGGCACAGTGAAACCAAGGAGAACATTCCCCTCTGAGCCCCACACCACACTACCCCCACCTGCTGACGCTGGATTTCTCCTAAAGCTGTTGTCAAAATGGTGTTTTAATCAACCCTCTAGAGTAGGTACTTGAAATGAACAAAATAGTAAAATAAAGATCCAATTCAGGAAGTATTGAATTGTATGACAGAACAGGAGTGGCAGTTAAATAGGCTGATTTTTCATCCTTCCTCAAACTTTTTATGAAAAACACTTAGCTTACAGAAAAATGGCATAGACACCCTTCAATTAAAGTTCATGTACAATCTTTCTATATATTTATTTTTCATAATATATATATATATCTAGAAAGAATTAATAACATTTTTTTCGAAAGGCCTATTGCCCTTAGAAATCAGGAACCAATGTTTCATTCTGAAGGATTATACCTATTTAGATGTCAGGGGTATAATTACAATTAATATGGCTGATCTTTATGTTCTGCTTAGCTAAGGGCAGATGTATCACATCAATAGATGTGTTTAGAACAGTTATTGAGGGGCATATTAGTCCATTCAGGTGATACCATTAAGTGAATCTAATTAAGAAAGAGGAGGTCGACCTATGCCCTAATATTACCATTCTCTATTGATGCACACTTATCTAGTGTGCACTTCTCTTGCCTCTTTCCTCTAATTCACATATCAAGTTCAATTTACTTGGTACCAGAGCAAGAATAACTCATGCAGGTACTATTGTTCTAGTTGACTTGTAGGTGGGAGACACAACCGTCAACATACAAAAGGATCTAGTCTGCAAACACGTAGATACAATAACAAAAAAAAGTTACAAGATTTCAAGTGATGTGAAGTCCTATCTTTGGTTTGGTCCTCTAATTAGATATCCATGCACGAATTTGATTAGAGCCATCTGATGGATGTATCGGAACTCCCTTGGTTGACTAGCTTTAATTTTAAAGCTAAACTCGACTTGGTGCTTGTGGAGAAGGTTTGATCCCGTATTGCATTTGATAAGTCCAAGGGTAGTGGCAAAATAATAGCAAAAATGATTGTTTGTTGCTAACTTTATTGTAGAAATTCGTTAGGGCTTAGAGATTCTCTTCTCTAATGAATAGAGTTTCGCCACACCAAACTTAAAAGAAATCCTCCAACAGTTTTCACTCCCCCAAAGTTTTCCTTCCAAAAATCCTCTTTTAAGCTTATATCAGACATCCACATAGTGTAGTGAAGGTGGTTCAACCACCCTACCTTTTTCTCTCCCCAATTTTCTACATCTCCCCTTTTCTAGTTGTACTTGCAAGGGGGGAGAAACAAGTGGTAAGACTTCTTCCTCTTCCCATGGAGCATGATACTTCATCTCACCTATTTGAAATAGTGCCACCTATCTTTCTTAGGTGGAGCTTTCCTAAGACCCCAAGTGTCATTAATGTGCCACCTCCTTCGCTTGGGTGGAACTCTCTTACAATGCCATGTGTCACCCATGTGCTACTTCCTTTGCTTATGTGGTGTTTAGGTGGTGTTTAAGTGACATTTTCCTTCCATTTCTTATCAATTGTGATCTCTTCCAATTGGCTACATCTCAACCGTGAATAGGCTTTGCTATCAATAACCGATCCAAATCTTAAAGAAAATTTTGACTTTGATTGTTGACACCCTTTGTTGACTAAATCACTATACTTTGACCATCGAGAATTTCAACTTTGCCCATTGGTCAATTGGTGATCAAATCCCTTCAGTCTTGGTTGTTGACCAATGTCGACGATCTGGACCGTCAATTGAGTTCTAATTTTGATGATTAAATTTGCATGCCTACATATTCCCCCTTTCATGACTTCATTCTTCAGAATGATGGACGAGGCTTGGAAGTACATGGATTAACTCACATGGCATTTTATTGGCAAGGGTCTACTTTGCTCAATGTGTTGTCAATCAATTTAATGAATCCTCAATAGGAGTTGTGGGCTCGGGCATTGTGCATGATGCTTTGGCTTCCTCCAGTTAATTGAACTTTCATGCCACTATATGACCAAATTTGAATCCGGAATTCTAACATTGGCTGACCTTTGACCTGTTCTATGGGTGTATTGGTAAGTTCAGTTGAAGGCATGATCGTAACAAAATTTGATGCTACTAATTCATTCTCTACGTCAACAATTATTTCTCCTTGTTTGATAAAGTCAAGGAATTTAGCTTTCGAGGTCAAACAATCTTTTGTCGTATGTCAAACCATTTGATGGTACTTGCAATATTGTGGATCATTTATCTTGCCAACTTCTTCTAGCCACTTCGGAGATGAAAGATTACTAGTTTTTGTTTGAGTTCTTCCAACATTTTTGGAACATCATCGTTTGGAAAGGGATCTTTCCTTTAGACTGATGCTTAGCTCACCACCAACTTGCTTTGTTGTAGAAGGGTATGCCTTTGACTTAGTTGTACTAATTACATGTGATTCGTCGACCAAAGTTCCAATAGAAGGTTTTGATTCCTTCTCTGTCATTTTAGGTTTAGAGATTGGTTTGCAAAGCAATCAACATCTCTATGTTGTGAGCTTGTATGGCTAACTCTTGAAAGTCTATTGGTTTTTTATTTGAAAAAAATAAAGCAAACCCCACTTCTTTCATTCCATGCACATTTTGGATTTTCATCTCTGCCAAGAGGTTTGTGCTATCTTTGTAATTCAAGCTCAAGTACCACCAACAATTGATATAGTTGATTACATTTTTGTCGCTCTGCTGCTTTGTATTGGTGAGCTCCACCAATGTGACATTGCAACAAATGCTATAGAATCGCTTATGAATTCATTTACAAGTTGCAACTAATTGTTAATGGACTTCGAACCTAGTTCAACAAGCCAGTCAAATGCATTTCCTTTCAACGTACGACTGAATTGTTTCATTATCATGTCACCATCTGTTCTGACATTGTTGCATGTTTTGATAAAGTGGGCAACATGTTGCTTTAGGTTGTCATTTTCATCAAACTGTTGGAACTTGGGAGAATTTTTCCCCAACAACATTCTTAGAACTTGGATTCTATTGCTATAAGGTCTAATATAGGATTGAGATGTCATTTGTGTTTCTCCTATTAATTGAAGGTCTTAAAAAGTATTTTCAATGATCGACTTAAGAAAACGGATTAATAAAGTGGACCTTTTGCATGTTGATGAACTTGCAAACTTGTTGGAGCAGAAGATGTACCCTCTAAAGCTGAGTGTAGTTAAAGAAGATTTTTGGAACGAAAAGATTCTACAAGATTTATAGTCTATCACTCAATGTTGGACACGAGTTGTGCAATTTGAGCATCTCTTGCCCTAATTTTCTCCTCTCTTTCCTTCATTGCATGTTGTAGTTCTACAACTTGTTCCTCCAAGTTTTTGTTTGTACCATCATGCAGATACACTAAATCTTGAAGAAGTTGATAATGGTGAACTTTCTTTTCGTGATGACTGAAGATTCCTTGTATCTTTTTAAGAAAAAATTATTGCAAAGCTCCTCGTATTGCTTTACCATTGCTAACATCGAGGGGCTAGAAGGATAGAGGTTTTCTAATAGAGTGTCAAAATGAAGTTCTTTATCTACAGTTGTGACGGATGTGGTTGCTCAAAGGACGGCATGGTGTATGATCTTCTTTACACATTGGAAAGCCTCAAAAACATCAACAAAAGTAACAAATTAAACAAGGGAGGAACGACTCATAAATGTAAAGAAAGAAGAAATATTTGACATGTGCATAGACTCAGCCAAATCAATCACCCACATAGCACTAAGGGTCACATGAAGAGCAAACGTACTTGAAATAGCCATAGCGGTTGCAACGAAGCCTCTGCCAGATGCACATTTGTGATGGATGAGGTTAACTGATCCAACAGATGTATCAATTTCTAAAGTTCACTTGAGTCCTTCAAAGAATGCCTAGCTCACCGCCTATCACCACTTCACCACCTTTTGGGACACTTTAATTGGCCCACACAAGTTTCCCAAACTTGTCTCAACACTTATCAGAGAAGTGGTTGTTTCGCTCACAAGAGCACAACATCAATCACCAGGATTGTCATTAAATCCACTACCTCACTAGCACTATCTCTCCCTTGACATTGATTTTTTAAGACTTTCTCATATGTCCCTTTTATAACTTTACCTCCCTTAGGTGCCGCAACATTCTCAACACAGAGAACACAATTGAATGCCTTTTCCAAGGTAGGAACATCATCTATAGCAAGCAAATATGCCTTAATAGCATCATACCCTGCCTCAAATCCAACAATAAATCAGTGCGCTTGGATCTACCCTTTTTCCTTGCAAAGATCATCAGCATTAGTAGTAAAAAGATGGAAGACACCAATTTCTTGAAGAGTACTCTTCATCTCATTGTAATATTATGTAACAATGCGATCACCTCAACTCATGCAAAAATATTTAGCAACTCTTGACAAATTGCTCTCCTAGGCATAAATGAACTCAGTGGAGTTACAAATCTCCTTTGCAGTTTCACAACCCATGACTTGATTACTCGAAGGTTGTCAACCAACCATGTCATAACCTTTTTGTCTTCAGCCTCGCAAATGTTTGTAGCAGGTCAAGAGGATCATCTTGAAGGTATTTCTTTCCCTTTTGACCTTAAAGAACATTCTAATTGACCTAGACCAATTTGGATAGTGATGTCCATTGAATTTGACAAATAGTAGTAAATCCTTACATTCAGAACTTTGAGAAGCCCTTGAAGTGGAACAAGCTCTCTAGAATCAACCATAAGGCTACACAAACATCAGCATACATTAATGATAATGGAGCACATACTCCAACAATTAGGTATAAGATACACGAATGGGCACACTCGAGTAAGAGCCAACCTTAAAGAGGCCTAATACCACCAACAACAACAATTAACCAACCAATTTCAGCCACTAGAGAGCTGAAACAGGGATAGATCCAGGTCTGGGTAAGTTTGCGCTGGCACATAACCAAGAAGGGAATCAAAAACAACCTTCAAACTGCTCAATTTGCGATACCAATCATCAACCTTAAAGTTATGGCACAAGAAAGAAGAAAAAGAATTAACCTTTACGTGTGACAAACACAAAAACTCAAAAGAACTCCTTGCCGAAATCACAGACTGAAGAGCAAAGAATAGATGGCTGGAAACTCCCCAATATAATTGGATCTCACACTTTGACACAATGTAGAAATTGAATAGCATGAAGTAGGAAGAACGGAAGAGAGAGAGAGAGAGAGACAGAGAGAGAGAGAAAGCTGCTTGACATGAGACAGCAGTTAGGGGAAGAAATTGATTCCCTAACCCTGTTTTATTAACTTAATAACTGTACATGAATGGTCTAAAATATTCCTCTCCTGGACACCTTATAATTCACTCATTACAACTCAAGACTTTAATGAAAAATAGTACCAAACTAAATTTAAACATACAAAGGCATCTGAACTATGAGAAGTAAAATATACACAGTAAAAATTCACCATTATGCCACTGGATACAAACTTTAACATAGATCATTCAGGTCTACTTAGTTACTTTGGGGCAATGTGACACCACCAAAGTGATGCTTTGTGCACTCTTTCAAGGGTTGAAACTGTGTTGTCAGTGCTTTTCATCTCCTTTGGTGGTGGAAGGCAATTCTTTTATCGTTATAAGTTGGTTCTCTTCGGGTTAAAGCCCTCCACGGTGATTGTGTGCTGTATACGACAAGATTCATTACTTGTCCAAACACTTCAAGTTTCTTATGTTCATGTTTTGTGAAACGCTAATGGAATAACAAACACTTGGGCTGATGTTGATATTCACTTACAGCAGCCACTTATTGAAGATTATTTCCCTCTTGATTTCCTTGATGGTTTCATCATATTTCTTAATTTTCTTTTGTTTTAATTTGGTGTGATAGCAGCTTTATTTGCTGATTTCGTTGTATTTCTTAATTTTATTTTGTTTTAATTTGGTGTGATAGCATCTTTATATGCTGATTTCGTTGCATCTATTTTCCTCTTTTGATGCAATTCACCATTTTTCAAGAAACGAAGGCAATAGTGAACTGGACAGCTTCCCTGCAATCTCTTATTGAACAGGAATGCTCCTCTAATTGTTTAACTTTTTTCAATAAAGCTCAATCAGTTTCAAAAAAATAGAGCAATGGACAGCATGCTAGTGTGGGGATCTTGTTCAGTTCCAAAGACAGTTAATAAACTTCCTCAAGTGGCTAGTCATTTCAGGGTATCCAAACATGTACCGAATCGTGTTTGAATCCCAAAGAATGAAAAGGGCTCTTCAATGTCAGAGTGAGAGAAGTTCAAAATATGTAAAAAGCTACCTGATCTAGAATAAAGTCATTATAGAGCAGGAAGTTATGTCCTAGAGGTAATGATGAAGGGCTACTTGGTGGCAAATCTAAACCTTCATAGTGGGCCATAGTAGATGTTGGGACGGAATCATGATAGATTAGTACGAGCCAGTGAACCCCAACCTTGGGTAAGAGAATCAGATTAGAACAACCTAGTTTGATATAAAGTTTTTAAGAGTCTAGCTTTCCATGTTCCATCAGCTTAAAATGTTTCAACTATTGGTTGCATACATAACACGCAGTATCAGAGTCAGATACTATGTCTATTTAGTGCCTTGTCTCTCTAATCTCTGCCTCAACCACTTCCTATATAAGATAGGTGATTGTAGGCAAAAATCCAAAATATGTTACTGTTTGGGATCCTATTAAATTATAAGTAGGATGCTGAGCCTCCTAAGGCTACTAGTCATTTGGAGATAAATCGAGGCATAACTTATCAGTAAAATATAAGGCACTAACAAACAACTTGTAACATAACCTTATCTTTAAAAGCATTCTAACAAGTAACAGGAAACCATCAGGTTGCAAAAAATTTCACCAAATAGTAAGCAGGTCCAATAGGGAAGCAAAAACGAACAAGGTAATCCTTTTATGGGCTTATAGAATCCTATAGAGTTTATGAATCCCATAGTGGGGTAAAAGAAAAATAGTATCTTAGCAAAAACAACATCCAATTTCTCAAACACAAAAAACTCATGTGCTTCTCTTCTCAGAAGAAAACTACGTGAATTGAGTCTTTTGCTCAATTGCCTCAGGGTTTCTGTGTACGTGTGTATGTGTGAATGTGCATATGTATGAGTGTATGTGTGTATGTGTGTATGTGTGTATGTGTGTATGTGTTTATGTGTGTGTGTAGATGAATGTGGGTGGGTGGGTTGGGAGGAAGGTTGTTTCTAATGTCATGTCTTGTTTGAGTTTCACTAGGGTGAGGGGATTAACATTCAGAAGGAGAACTTCTATGTAGATTGTTTCAAGATTTCACACATAGCCTGCTACTTCCCAACTAACCAATGGCATAAACAATGATCACACCCTACTCACCCCTTGCAGTTCCCTGGTTTAATGTGTTACCAAGAAATAGAATTTTCTTCATAATTTCCTTCAATTTCACTGAATTCCGAATCTGATGAAAACAAAAGTTAGTCACTATGCATTGGATAAACTCAAAGAGCAAAAGCATGAAAAAACTAAAAGTATAACATCACCTCTTCACATGCAAAGTTCACAATGTTTAAGCTCTTCCTAAAATCTGTGATCTGCGAAAGCACAAAAATATGGGGCTCAAAACGACATTCCATGTTACTATACTACTATTTGATGCAGCACTCAAGAACCCTCCAACCTGTGTGTTGAATTGAGTCTTGAAAGAAAATACTCTCAGCTTTGACTCCACTCGAGGGACTTTCATCAATTCCAGAAAAAACTAAAACAATTGAAATAAACTTCAGAATTTTCATCTCTTTAAATCTGATAATAAAATTAAAAGGAAGAAAAAGTAGGCAAGACATATTTTCTGGATTTGCAAAAAGTAGCAGAGAACCTATCTAAAGAGAAAGATACATACAAGGACTTCAGTATCAAAACTTTCACCCGCCTAACAAATAGAAAAAACTATTTATTACACAAATTTGAAGAATTTGTGCTCACGAAAGAACTCTTGTAAATTGTTTTCATGCAGATAACAGTGGAACCTTCAATTGGAAATCTCACTCATTTAGTCAACAATTTGAGAAAACGCTCTCTTTGAATGGCCCAATTAATTCTCCTGCATTTGGTGACCTTGTGTTACTTTAATATGTGTTTGAGATGTTTCAATCATATTTTTAATTATCTTGGCCATGCAACTTACACGTAGAAAATGCTGCTATCTGCAACTTAATTTAAGCACATAAGAACATTCAAGGGTCTAACGTTTTAGGTTGTTGGAATTCAGGAGTATTATTGTCTTTTTATATATAAGTGTGGTCCCTCTAGTTACTTAGGTCTTATAAAGTGATGGGGATCTTATTGTGTATCTTTTGTTGGGCTTATTTGCTGTTTTAATTAGATCTTTATGTACCTCAGCTCCTCCTTGGCGTCATTGGGACATTTTTTTAAAATTATGGAAATTGTCAGCCTTTAATTGTTTTTAGTCTCACATCCCGAGATCAGCTAATTCCGTGGCCGATGTTTTGGCCAAGCAGGGTGCTTCCTTGCAATCTCTTGTTGTTAGGAGTTATCTCCCCCTCTTTTTGTTTCCTTTGGTTCTCTCTCTTAATAAAATCAGCATTCATAAAAAAAAAATTAGATCTTTATGTAAAATGGTGCTAGAGGGGAATATGGTCAGTTCATGCAATTTTCTGTTATGTACTTCATCTATGTGCCATAACCCTATCCATTCATGGCTTAATGCTCCATTAAGCACTTGAGTATGTGTTGTACCCGATTTCTACATATGCGATTGCCCTTTGGGGGTTTTCTTATCTGTGCAGACCTGGAAAGGATCTGCTTTTACTCTTTTTTGGTGGTCTTTCAAATCAAGTTCATGCTGTTGGTATTAGTAGAGTGTAGCGAACTGTTTTAAGTGCCTATTACCTGTTTGAATGCTGGTCAATAGGTTGTTTGAGCATCAGCTTTCATATCTTCTATTGTTTCCTGCTCTTAGAGAAGTTCTATTGTTTGCGCAGAACTATAATTTCATTCCTTTGTTTTTTTTTTTTTTTTGAAATGATGCTGAATTTTATTATGAGAGCTCAAATGAGCAGATTACAAGGGGGGAAGCCTTCCCAAACAATGAAAGATTGTTGGGAGGTTCCGAATTTAGCCAATTTATCAGCCAAAGAATTGGTTGATCTAGGTACAAGGTTCCAATTACAATGAATGGATGACACTATGTCAGCAATACAATCAGTGATTGGCCAGTGGCGCAAAGGAGGGGAGCTATCTTTTGAACACCAGCTGATGACAGTCTTTGAGTCGCCTTCGATAATCAACTTGCCATAAAGCCACTCTTTAAAGATTTGGAAGCCGAATAGAAAAGCACTCACTTCAGCAGTATTTGAATCAGCAATACCCACCAGCCCTCTATAGGATAGAATAGGGTCTCCACTACTGTCTCTGAAAACAACACCAGCACCAACCGGTCCAGGACGGCCTAAAGCACTGTCGTCAAAATTAAGTTTGGTGCAGTCATAAGGGTGAGGATCCCAGGTGGCCATAACCGGATTCCTACAGGGGCCTGCCATGTGAGCAATCAAGCTCCAATTTTCTCTAAGGGAAACGCCCGATAGAGAAGCAAACTCCTTCCTAGAATGTAGCCAACTTGAGATACGGCCCACCGCCTGAGAAGCTATATTATCCGGGCTGCTAGCCATGGAGTTGAATCTCCGGTTGTTTCGCTCGAGCCATATATACTATGGGACATGCGCAAGGCATGCCAAGAGAATTATCTTGCCCAACGTAGGAAGGCATATCCCCATAACCATCTCAACGGTTCTGAAAATGTCTTGATGTAGCCCCATTTGGAGACCAATCTTATGAAATATCTTCATCCAAACTTGCCATAAAAAGTCACAATGTAAGAGAACATGCTGGACTGTCTCGTCGCACACATCACAAAGGGGACAAGTGCGATCAAAGGTTGTGTAACCTCTTTTGTGGAGGTTGTCAGAGGTGAGGATTTGTTCCCTGATGGTCGTCCACACGAAGAATTTGATTTTACTAGACGTTGAGAGCTTCCATGCTAGGTTTGCCTTGTGCTCATGCATGTTGTAATCTTGTGTTTCTAATGTGAGAGTAAGTGAATGCAACTGTGAATTGGCCATTAATGTTGGGCTTCCATATCATTTTATCAACTGCATGCTCACGAATAGCAGTGTTGTTGAGTCTGGAGAGGAGAGAGCAAGAAGTCGTAGTTTCCTCATCATTTAATCCCCGACGAAACGTGAGATTCCATGAACGATCTCTCCAAGAATCAACCACTGAGCAAGAGAGGTCCCTCGTCACCCTAGAGAGCCCCAGGAAATCCTCGGAGAGGGGGTGGGGGCTAGGGCCGCACCATTCATCCGACCAAAAGAGGAGTGTCCTTCCATTACCAGTGTGAAAGGAAGTTGCATCTCTGAATATTGAGAGGAGCTTTTGAATTCATTTCCATACCGGGGATAGGAGGCGAGTAGCGCCATCCTCCCTCCACCAAGCACCCGAAGGATGAAGATAGAATCTGACCATATCGCCCCATAGGCTGTTATGCTTGAAGTTGAAGTTCCAAATCCATTTGATCAAAAGGGCATTGTTCATCTCCTTCGTAGGCCGAATGCCTAAACCACCCCGATTGTAGGGCATGCAAATATCCTTCCAACTAGGGCTGGCATCGAGCCGAGCCGAGCCCGAACCCGCCTATGTTCGAGCCGAGTTTGATTTAAATATTTCGAGCCGAACCTCATCTCGAGCCTAAAATTTTTATCGAGATCAAGCCCAAAAATTTTAACCGAGTTCGAGCCGAGCTCGAGCTTCAACATACATTTAAAATTTTTCAAAAAATATATATAAAATTATGCATATATTTTACATAAAATTGGGCATAACCTATATATATAATACATGTATAAGATTGGGCATGACCTCTACTTAAAATTGAGCATAATCTATGTATATAATACTTACATAAAATTCGGTATAACCTCTACTTAAAATTGGGCATAATCTATATACATAATACTTGCATAAACACTCCATAAACACTCCATAAAATTGCCTATACATTCCATAAACACTCCATGAAATTGTTTATACACTCCATAAAATAGTCTAAATACTCCATACATTGCATAACATTATGAATAAATTCCATACAATAATCAAACACAACAAAATTAAATGAAATATCACTATCAATTTACAATCACCCAAATAAAACTATAAATCCTTTAAATAAAATCCTATTACTATTAGAGACTTACTAGAAAATTACAAGAAATATTCTTAGGAAAGTTAAATGGACCTCTTATTGCCTTTTCTAAGGAAATAAATAAAAATTAATAATCAATCTAATATATTATTATACTTATCGATAAAATTTTAATCAAATAAAATGTCAAACACAAAATTGCTATGAAAATTGCCTCATGCTAAAAGTATTATATCATCATCTATCAAATACTTATTCAAAATTTTTCTATACGGTTTTCTAGCCCATCTTGGCAAGAAAATCTCACTTAGAAAATTATATGATTTTTTAACAAAAATTTATAATTAGAAAAATATTTTCAAAAAACATGAAGCACTAATGGTCCCTATATTTCTACTAAAAATGTCTTTTCAACATTTATTGAAAAAACCACTAATAATCTATAGAAACGTATTTCTACTAAAATATATTTTCAATTTCTTCAAGAGTCATGAGGAAGAGACAAAAAGGTTTTTTTTCCTTGTTTATGATCTCGCACGTAAGGATGGTTTCGAATAAATTATATATAAAATTATGCATACATTTAAAAAAAAAAGAATGATAAGGGAAGTTCAGAATTGAATTTCAATAAAGGATTAAAATGCACCAGCATTAATCTTTTTTACTCACAATTGTTGTCTAGCTTGTTTTGTAATTTTTGAATCGGGCCATAAATTTACTATGGCCTCCTTAGTTCCCCTAGATGAAAATTTATATTCTAGGAAAAACTAGAAATATTTTTTTATGATACATATTCCCAAAAAAAACTTTAAATAAAATCCTATTACTTTTAGTGACTTATTAGAAAATTAAAAAACATATTTTAAATTTTACTTAGGAGAGTTAAATGGACCTTTTATTGCATCTTCTAGGGAAATAAATAAAAATTAATAATCAATCTAATATATTATTATACTTATCGATAAATTTTTAATCAAATAAAATGTCAAACACAAAATTGCAATGAAAATTGCTTCATGCTAAAAGTATTACAGCATAAATATTTATTCAAAAAATTTTTATACAGTTTTCTACCCCATCTTGGTAAGAAAATCTTAGTTAGAAAATTATATGATTTTTAATAAGAATTTTTAATTAGAAAAATATTTAAAAACAACAGAGACACTAATAGTTTATAGAAACTTATTTCTATAAAATGTATTTTTAATTATTTTCAAAAGCTACGAGGAAAGAGAGTTTAAGGATTTTTTTTTTTTTACTTTATGATCTCGCACGTGCGAAATCATTTTCGCACGGGGGAGGGGGGAGATTGTTTCTCCCCTAATTTCTCCCCTGGTTCTGGTTTTCCGGCGAGACAACGAGGAGGGAAGGGGGTTACGGCGCGGGGAGGACTTGTCGTCGGGGTTGACAGCTGCGACGGAGGCGGCGGTGACAGATATGGCGGCGACGAAGAGGAGAGGAAGAAATAGAACGGACGGCCACAAAGGCGGCCGGCGAACAGCTATCAACGGGGGTAGAGGCGGCGACAACAGCCGCCAGGAGGGGCTCGGCGGTGATGAGGGGAGGAAAAAATTTTCCTTCCCTCGCTCTCGCTCTCGCTCACGCTCCCGCTCCCCCGTTCCCGACCCGATACCGATCCCGACTCACCTCGAGCCGGCTCGCGAGCCGACGAACCGAACCTGGCTTCGGTTGAGCTCGGCTCGTTAAGGTAAACGAGCCGATTTCAGAGCTCTAGCTCGGCTCGAGCTCAATAGATAACAAATTGACCGAGCCGACACCGAGCCGAACTCGAGCCGGCTCAATTCGAAGCCACCCCTACTTCCAACTCACCAAATGATATCTGAAGGTATCCTCTAATCCTCTCCAGAGGAAACGCCGACGGATGGCGTCAATCCGGTTGCAAACGGAGACCAGACAGTGTATGAATGATAGTAAATAGTTTGGCAGTTCTGCCAAACAAGACTTGAGGAGAGTGAGTCGCCCAGTAGTAGATAAAAGCTTGCCCCTCCAAGTAGCTAGCCTCTTCTCAAATTTCTCAATGAGGGGGGACCAGAGCGTCGCCTAAGGCTGAGAGTCAAATAGTGGTAGTCCAAGATATGTAGCTGGCAAATTTTCCACTGAGCATCCCAAATAGTCGGCCATACCCTGAAGCACCGGTGAGTCGATATGATAGCCTAGGAGGGTGGTTTTCTTCCAGTTAATATTCTGACCAGAAGCCAGTTCAAATAGTCCCAATACAACATGCAATTTTTGGATCTGATCTATAGTACCAACCCCAAAGCAAACTGTATCGTCTGCAAACTGAAGGATCGGCACATCAAAGGTTGCACAGTCCGTCATGGGGAGGAGCCAACCCAGATTTTTGGCCGAATAGATTAAAGATGATTGGTATTCCGCTCCCACATTGAAGAGCAAAGGGGAAAGGGGGTCTCCTTGTCTGATCCCCCTGGATCCCTTAAAATAACCGCAGGCCGTTCCATTGAGATGCAACTTTGAATCTAGAAGCGCCATTTTTCCCCGAATCCCATCTTTCCCAAGAGTGTCCAAAAGCTTCCAGTTAACTCTGTCAAAGGCTTTCTCAAAATCAAGCTTTAGGAAGAATCTGGGAAGCTTTAAAGCTTTAAAATGGTGGATGAGCTCGTGACATGCCATGGTCAAGTCTAATATATTTCTTCTCTTGATAAAAGCACTCTGGCCATGATGAATGGCAATAGGGAGAACCACCCTGAGGCAATTGGCAAGGAGGCGCGCAAGCACCTTGTAAGCACTAGTGGTGAGGCTGATCGGCTGAAAGTCAGAGGAAAATTCTGCCCCCTTTTTTTAGGGATGAGGGCAATTATCGAGGCTTTGATGCTCTTATATCTAATGTCATGCTAATAGAACGAGTGGACCATGCAGGCAATATCGTCTCTGATGAAGGGCCAGCATCGGCGATAGAATTCCCATTGAAACCATCCGGGCCCGGAACACGATCCAAAGGAAGACCCAATGTTGCTGTTTCAATTTCCTTACAGGAGAGGGAGTTCAATGAGTCTAGTTGTGGCCAAAGGAATAGCCTGGAGATGAACCCTTTCAAAAAAAGGGCGAACTAGCTGGCCATCAGAGTATAATTCTACAAAAAAGTTCACTAGTAAGTCTGAAATAAGGGAACGATCTGAGGTACTCTCACCATTGACGCTGAGTGTGGTGATGCAATTGGCTCTTCTCCGAGCAGAGGCGACTGCATGGAAGAATTTAGTATTGGTATCCCCCTCAACGAGCCATTTAAATCTTGCACGCTGCTTCCAGTGCACGAGTTCACTATGAGCGAAGGACTGCATTTGCCCTTGGAGAGCGTATCTCTGAGTAACTTTCTAACAAAGAGAGGTTTCTAGATTCCTCTTCAGAGTCAAGATTGGAAATCTGAGAAAGGACGGCGGCTCTCTCGATTGAGGAAGAGGCCGTTCTCGCAGAGGCCCATGATCGCAGCAACGGCTTCAGCATCTTGAGCTTGGCTGGGAAATTCCACCCGATCGGACCCACCACCACCATCCTCTCCTAGAAGGACTAGATAGAGGAGTCAAAAGAGGGGTCCGCCATCCAAGCATTGTTGAATCTAAAGAGTGGGGGGGTGGGCAGTTGCTAAAGTAGGTATCTACCATAATCAGCTAATGGTCAGAAACAACCCTATTGAGGACTTTGCCTGAGGCATTGTTGTATAACTGAAGTCAATTGTTGTTGGCTAAGAAGTGGTGAAGCTTGGACAGGACGGGGGGTTGTCTGCCGTTTGACCAAGTGAAGGTCTTCTCAGATAGGGTAACCTCATCAAGATCCTAGCTACCAATAAAGTCTGCAAATAGCCTCATGGAGGTAGTGATTCTAAGGGAGGGCGGGGATTTCTCGTGGCAGAAGCGGGTAACATTGAAGTCTCCCCCACAAGCATCAAAGGAATGGGCCACCTTTGACAAATCCTCACAAGGTCATCCCAGAAGAGATGTCTCTCATGGTATCTAGTAGGACCATATACACCCACAAGGCACCAAATGTTCCCCAATCCTTTGTCTCTTAATTTGATTCTGAGGGAGTAACTACCACAGCAACGATCTAGCACCCCAATGGTGTTAGTGTCCCACACAATCAGAATGTCGTTAGCCGATCCAATCGCATCTACATAAATCCATTCAGGCTCCTTAAGAGGCCACAACTCACGGATATATCCAAGGGGCAAAGAAGCCGCCTTGGTTTCTTGAAAAATAGCAACATTTGCCTTGGTAGAGGCAACAAGGTCCCAAATTGCGGCACGACGACGCACGGATCCAATTCCTCGAACATTCCAAGAGATAATGATCATTGATCACTAGTTTTCTTCTTAGACATCTCAGACAGGTGATTATCTCCCCTGAGTCTTGGTAAGTTCCACTATCTGTGCCCAGGTTTCTAGGTCCAATTTTTGTTGTTCTCTCTGAAGAGCAGCCACTTCTGAGCTCTTTCACCCATCTCTGGAAAGATGAAATCCCCTATCTCTGGATTGCAGGGGTATCTAGTAGTAGCACTGGGATCTTCCAGGAGAAGCTATCTCGGATGACCTCTATTCCGGCGCTAGTAGGTGGCAAGGGGTGGAGGGGGAATTTTGGAGTGGGAATATCTCGGAGGTGGTGGAGGGGGAGAGTTTATAATTTGGGTGGTGGTTTGAGGGGTGTGAGGACTGTGGGATGGAGTTATAGGGAGGCATGCGGGGCTTTTAATGGGGAGGGGGTGTGGTTATTTCGGGGGGTAAAGTGGGTGAATGGCAGCAATAGGTATGTGGGGTTGGAATAGATTCTATCAAGGATAATATATGTGGTGGGTTGAGATGGACTGGTGGGTGGGTAATATGGCAGGCCGGAGGGGGGGGCAACCAAGGAGGCAGCTGGAATAGAGTCAACACCAGTTGTAAGACTAGCTGGTTCAGGACACCTCTTCTAAGGAGAAGAGGTTGGGGTTGCTACTCTCAATGTGTGGACAGGTTGTGGAGAATCTCTGAATTTAATTGTAGGACTCGAGGTCACATTTCTGAAATCTTGCATATCTACCAACTCGATACGAATCCAGAATCGGGCATTATCCACCGTAATGCATCGGAAGTAGCGTCCTTCGTAAGGATGAATAGGATTGATGAGGATTCGGGCCTCATCAAGGCAATGCTAGTGCTCAGTAAGGGGGTCCAGAGCAATTATGTTGCCAAACTTCGAGATGATGCTCTTGAAGACCTCATTGTACCATAGTTCCGCCGGAAGGCCGGTGATTGTAGCCCATTGCCCAAATTGACTGGGAGGAGTCGAGGGGAGCCATTCTGATATCCCAATGATGCCCAAGGGGGTGTGGGTGTGAGAGCAAAGGAGGCAGAAGACTCTTGCTGAGTTTCAAAGTGAACAAGCCAGGAATAGGGGTTGAGGTAAGAAATTTTGGGTGTGTAGTGGAGATGAAGTTCATTAGTCAGCCATTGAAGGATGCTCGATTTGACGATACTGGAGGAGGTGTGGACTAGGATAGAGCGGGTCAGAGATTGTCGCCCTTTATGGAGTAAGTTCGGATGGATTTGGATGGTTTGAGATTTTTCTGAAGGAAGGTGTGTAGGAATATGGTGATCTGAAAAGAGGTTCTGCATGGCTGGGTTAAGGGGGTTAGGGAATTTTGAAGCAAGGGGAGGGCTGGTTGGGGGAAGAAATGGGCTTAGAGGAGTGTTTTGTCGCTGGTGGGGCTCAGGTATAAGGGGGGGAAGGCTCGGGTGGTGTCGCTGGATCTGGGGGCTCCACCTGTCGGAGTCTGTGTCGGAGAGAGGCTCCAGATGGCTTCTTCGAACTCCTTCCAGCCAAATCCCGAGTTTGTGACCTCGGGAATATAAATCTTGGCAAGCACTGTTGAGCCACGCCGATAGACGACATGACACTCTTTGTCCCCGAAAGGAGCTCACCAACAAGAAGAAAATCGAATCCCGTGTCCAAAGTTCACGGGTTCGGTTAGCTTCATTCGTGACTCGTTGGAACTGAAGGACGAAGCTTGAAGCGGCTTCCATCGGAACACAAATGAAGGACATCTTCGATCCGACGGCAGAGGAGATGTGAATCACTTGTCCGGAGCTCCGGGCAACTTTCTCCACTGTAAATCTGTTTTTTCCGTAGCTGAAACGGAAAGGGGGGTTCCTTTTCTCTCTCCGGGAGATCGTCTTCCAGCTGGCTTTGAAATCTTCCGTAGGAGGTTCCGATGATGTACCTACTTTAGAAAAAGGCCTTCCCCAGAGCTTTAAAAGCTGAAGGTGCAATTACTTCTAGTGATAAAAGTTCTAAGTCAGCTGATGTATCGCCTATGAATTCTTTCCCCACACAAAACACATCAAAAAGTCTCAGGGGTCGTGGAGTTGGAGGTAGTGGACATGGTTGTGGTAGAGATGGTGGCCATGTACATTGTGGTAGAACAAACCCTCAGTCTACAGGTGTTGGGACAAATTCCAAAAGCCTACATAGGCTAATTCTAGAGTAACAGATGTCCCAGACAGTAGTGGGGGTAAAGGTGTCTGTTGAGTCTATTTTAAATCAAATTCAGCAATTAGTTCAGAAGCTGGCAACTGTCTGCTTCTTCCAGTAGTTCAGTTTTTGAGCTTCCTTCTACTACCAACTAGAAAGCTCCTAAGAGTAGAAACTTGCTGATTTTCGCTAGATAAAAAGTACGAATACTTCCCCGAAAGAATGACTCCCAAAAAAAGTGAACTGCTGTTTCTGTCTTCTTCTTTTCTTTTATTTCCTTATTTTATGTAGTTTCAATTGTTTTAAACGAACTTCTCTATCTTCATATTCTTCAGCTCTTTCTTCCAAAATTCAGCAATGTACTACATATCATCTACCGAAGACATATATGTCAAAACAATTATAGTCACCTGTTCACACTTTCCCAGATTTTCCTTGTCCCCATTGTAAGTCTGAATACACAATTACAAATAGAAGTTATCAGTATTAGTTTTCTACCACATCTACATGATAAAACAGGTTAGCACAATGTTAAAAATATCAAGACAAGTCCAAGGAAAATGTATATTGATAGTGGAAAAATGACATAAACCTACCTTTAAAAGTTCCATTTCCTCTTTCGTTGGACAAAACTTGATGAGATTTTCCACCTGATCAACATCTAAAAGCGAATCATCCAGTGCTAATGCAGCAGTCTGCAACAAGATCAAAACAAGCCAACAACATGGTCAACACATGAACTATTTTTGAACTATACATACAAAAAGATAAGTGCAAACCCTACAGTAACAAGGTAATAACATCTGCACTGTGCACAACAATTATTGATTTCGGATCCAACACTTAAGTCATCCTTTCATTTTTTTATGCCTAAACACAGATTTTCGGTGTGCCAGTTATGTTTAACCATGGTCTAGATAAAACTTGTTAACTATGTCAAATTAATACTACAAAATAATGAATTTCTTTTATGAAAGGTGATTTTATTAAGAGAAAAAACCAAAGGAAACAAAAAGGGGGAGTTAACCCTAACAACAAGAGATTGCAAGGAAGCTCCCTGTTTGGCCAAACCATCGACCACAGAATTTGTTGATCTCGGGATGTGAGACCAAAAACAATCAAACAAGCTGACAATTTCCATAATTTCAAAAAAAGTGTCTCAATGACGCCACTGTGGCGCTGAGGATTACTCACACCAACCAATCACCACCTTAGAATCTCCCTCAATGTGAATGGGACCAATGCAATGATCGCTGAAAACACGAAGCCCATTAAGGATGTTGTGGAGCTTGGCTGTTGTGGAGTCACAATACTTCCCTAGAGAATCATGAACAACTCCGTCAAATCCCGCTAACCCAGGGTTTCCGAGAGATGAGCCATCATAGTTTAACTTAAGAAAACCGGCTAACGGCAGGGTCCACTCAAGAACAGCTAGGGGCTTTGAAGACGTTTGGAGCTAGGAAGGACAACTTCAATTGTACTTCAATTGTCTCTGATGGAAGATCACGAGAAGGGGGAAAAGGCTTTCCAAGAGTGCAGCCATGTGGCAATATTTCCTGAAATAATTTCAGCGACTCTTTCTTGGGATTCAAACTTGGCACTGAATCTCTTTTGATTTCACTCTAACCAAAGACTCCAAGGAATGAAAGCCAAGCATGCCGAGATCATCATTCTCCCAAGGCCGGGGACGACAGTCCTTGCAAGCATCCGACAGGCTGCGGGAAGATCTGTAGGAGAGCAGAACTGCAATATTGATAATAATCACATTAAAAAGTTGGAAGATATTAGTTTGAGTTCATTAAGCTTTATTTATTTTTTGGAAAACTTATTTCAAGTAGAAAGTAGATTCCAAAGATTTATGAGTTCCAGGGACATAAATGTAGTCTATCATATTATTTTAAGTTATAAATAAGGGAGAGAGTCTATCTACTCTAATCTCTCCCATCTCTTTCCTTTCTACAAATTCCAACGTGGTTTCAAAGCAAGTTACTCTATGTTTGTGAGTCGACCTTGTCAACTCCCCAAAGTTATGCATTTCACCTCTCTATGTCCTTTCCCCTATTCTTTGATTAAAACTCTCTGTTTTTGGTAAGAACTCTTTTGTGTTGTGTTCTCCTTTGCAAGTTTTTTTTGTTAAGTTAATTTGAATTTTTAGCCGATCTTTCCCTAACTCCACTGAGCTTTCAAAATTACTCCTACGGTTCCAAATGGACAAAAGAGCATCGAGAATGCCAGTGTTCCACAGAATTTGCATGATGCATCAATTTACAGAAATTCCCCAATGCATCATTGTCTTGACACAGGCAGGCCAATTGTTGCTGAAGCCCATCTTATTTCTTGTTGTCCTTTGCCAACGCTGCTAATTGTATTTCTACCAGCCGCTAAAACCCCTTCATCTCTGATGCAAGAGGAACCGCATGCTGCTCTTGGCCAAGGCATGATTGCACCTCCAGCAAGATCCGCCACCCAATCAACAACCATGACATCATCACAGATAGGCAAGACAAACTCCTTCCTAACCTTCACATGCATGGGGATCACCGATGTAGGAGCTCAGATCTAACTTGGTCCAGTAGCTACTCTGAAGCAAGACTTGTAACTTATAATAGGAGCAATGACAGTTCTTGAAGATGGGGCCGACAATCAAATATGCAATAGAATCAAGGTACTCATCTCTTCAAATCAACACTAAGTTGTGAAGGCCATGAGATCATCTTGTCAAGCTTTGACTAGGGAGTATCATGGTGGATCAGCGAAGGTCTCAGTTCAAATAGAGCAGAGCTCTGACATTAGATGCCCCACCTCCTTTGCTTCTTCAATCAATCTCACTCCGTGTCTTCAATAGGGAGAAGGTGATTGAAAATTAAATTCTGCCGATTTATGGGTTTAATCACAGAGCCCTTCAATCAACAGAATGAGATGATATAATTTTCTCTCTGATTCATAAGCTAAATCAGATCTTTTGGGCTAGAATTCTATTCTTGTCACTCCATTGGTTCGAAAAGATGTAATAAAATTGAAAGGAAAAGAAGAAGAAAACAAGAGAGATGAGGGGAAAAGGGTGAGAAAACTGTGTGAGAAAGACAACAGTTTGTTAACTCCCTCAATCCCTAATCTTACTTCTATTAATCTCTTTAAGCCTTTTCAAAAAAAAATTAATCTCTTTGAGTGGATTTCCATCAAAAGGACAAAACTTCCCCTCAGCACACTCACATGTAATACAACCAGAAGACACTCAAAAAAGAGAATAAAAATTACATTTTTGACACTCCAACTAAACATTCCACTAGAGCATTACCAGCATTACTACATACAATGTAAAATGTCTAAACTGCCTTGGACTCTAACATTTTCCCTGAAGCTGAGGCATATATGTCAACAAACCCTAGCTAGGTACAAAATGAACAAATTCACATTTCCCAAGGGCCTTGTTGAAGTTGTTAGTATTAAGGGTAATTGGTTATTTTATATACATGTATTCTCCCTCTAAGAGTAGGAGGTGTTTACCCATTATGGTGGATGCTAGGTTAAATTTCAGATTTCTCTTGTATTCTACGAGATATAAGTAGGTTAACCTAGAGGGGCATTTTTGTCATTGTATACATCAGTCATTTGAGTGACTTATTTAATGACGGGAGAAGATCCAAATCCTCCTCAAAAACAGTGCCACACATTGCAACACTTCTAGAACCTTCTCTTTCTTTTGTGAAGTTGGGTCCAAGGCCCATCCCAAAGTGACTAGCCAACTTAGGAAACCTCTTTTTCAACTAATAAACTCAAGATCTTTGTACTCACTAATCCATGTGGGACTATTCCTTAACACTCCCCCTCACGTGTAGGCCCACTTTTGTGGCTCTACAAGTTAGGTGTAGGCCCTCTTTTGTGGCTCTACAAGTGGATAGTTTAAGTGTAGACCTACATATGAGTACCCGCTTTGATACCATGTGAAGTTGGGTCTAAGGCCCATCCCAAAATGACTAGCCAACTTAGGAAACCTCTTTCCCTACTAATAAACTCAAAATCTTTGTACTCACTAATCCATGTAGGACTATTCCTTAACAGATCTCTTTCACTCGGCTCCTTTATGTAACTTTTATTTACCACTTTTACACGGTATCAGAGCAAAAGATCCATCTAAGGTAACATTAAGGTTGTTCTCCCCCCTTCTTCTAAGTCTATGCCATCTCCAGGAAGAATATTTCTCCAGTTCTCTGCTAATTGAAGTTAAAAGGTAAAAATCGAAATGAGTGAGAGTGCGATTGCAAGTGACCGAGCATGAAAGGGTGGCCCCGCCTGCCACCGGCCCCACGATCGACCCCACCTTGCCGAAGATGTCCTTCATTTGCATACCAATCGTGGCCATTTCAGCCTTTGTCCAATAATTTCTATGTTGCACCAATGCAAGGACGAGAAGGTTGTGCGAGCTCTGGTCAAGTGGCTCAGCCTTCATCTTTTCTATGACAACATTCCGTGGCCGTCGGGACCGCCGGATTACCCAACGACGGGGAAGCTCCATCCTGGCTCGACTCTTCATTCCGGAGAGCACAGACGCCGGATTTGGCTGGAAGGAACTGGTGGAAGCCCTCTGGACCTTCTCTCCAACCCCGACTCTGGCGAGAGTGTCGTCTCCCACTGGTGGAAACAGGCAGATGTTCCACCCTCTCCTTGCCTCTACTAAAACAAGCATTGTTGTGCTTCAAGAGACCAAGGTTGCTTCTCTCCCTCTTGGTTTTGTTCGAGATATTTGGCCTCAGAAGGAGCCCGGTTGGATCACTGTGGACGTCGTTGTCTCAGTGGGAGGCATTCTTCTTATCTGGGACATTGGCACTATTGAGGTGATTGACAGCTTTTAGGATAGCTACTCTCTTGGCGTCAAGTTGGGGGAAAAGCGCTTGGGAAACATTTGGTGTCTTGTGGGAGTCTATGGACCTACTAGACATAGCGAGAGGCACCTCTTCTGGGATGACCTACTATCGGTCTATCAGAGATGACTTATTCCTTTGTTGCTTGTTGGGGACTTCAATGTGACTCGGTTTTGCAATGAGAAGTCTGCGACGTTTAGGAGGATCTCTACCTCCATGAGACTCTTTGCCGACTTCATTGGGGACATTCAAGCAAAACAAGGTTCTTCCCTCCAACACCTTGTCGTGGAGGACGGCCCTACGTGATAGGTTGTATTCCTCTTTTCTTTGTTATATATATATACACACATTTTTCCTCAAAAAAAAAAAAAATCTCTACCACCGTCCTTTTGTGACTGGTTTTTCTTACTTAGTGATTATTATCACTATTTGGTTGTTGAAATGATTTTCTCGGTTTCAATTTTCTTATTTATGTTACCCATACTTCTTTTACCCTTTTCAAGGGTTTGCCCTCTAATTAGGGTTTTGAAAATCCATGTCTTCGTGTACACTTTTATTTTTGGGACACCTGATGGTCTGTTATTAAGGGACAATGGTCTACTTAAGGGGGAGATTGGCTGAACATAATTGTTTTAGTTTTTTTCTTTATTTCATTCTTTTTTTTTATTAATGTTCAAGCTGGTACCATTGCCATATACCCCCAGCTTGAGGGGAGGGGAGCGAAGGGGGGGTTAGTGCCCCAAAGTGGATTCTTGAAGATCAAGTCATGTCCAACATGAAGATCATGTCATGTCATGTTCATGAAGATCAGGTAAGAATTTGTGTTAGTGTTGACGACTTCATGTGCACTGGAAAACAGTTTCCAGTGTTAGTGCCCCAACATGAGAAAAACATAAAAAACAAGAGAATTTCTAAACCTTTACAGTGCACTTAATTACAACATAATCCTTAAACCCCAAATTAGGTAAAACAACCATTATTACCACACGAATAAGTTATTGAATGTATAATTAAATATACTAATATATTTATTAATTGAATTAGATATTTTATTGTACATTAATATGGTAATTACATGAGCCAATGAAATACGTATATGATTAATTACAAATAATAAATAAATAACATTATAAATAAATAAAAAGTAATACATTAAGTTATTAATTTATTAATAACATATGATATATTTTAACCTAAAAATGAATAATTTAAGAGAAAAAATTGATCTAATCATAACTTTAACACACTATATATTTGTACATAATATATTTTATGTATTATTAATTAATAATATATTATCACAAAATTTAAAACCATTGGTTTAATTAACTATAACAATCGGATAATTATGCCAAAATAATTTATCAAATATTTATTTTAACAATATTTTAATTATAACTATTAAATCACTATTTAAATATAGTAATTTATAAATAAAATAATTATTTTATAAATAAAAATTATAAATTAATAATTTTTATGAAGATAGTTTAATTTTTCCTAACTTAGGAAAAATTAAACATCTTCGTCTTCCTCAGCAGCGAGCCAGCGGGGCAATGGCGACGGGGACGGCTAGGCAAAGGCAACGATCGGCGACGGCGGCGGGCAATGCTGACAGAGGCGGCGCTCCGACGGTACGCCGAGAGGGAGAAGAGAGGGAGGCCGAGAAGCTCTGTAAATGCTCGACCTCCCGTGCTCTACGGGAATGAGAGAGGGCTGCGGAAATGAGAGAGGGTTGCGGAAATGAGAGAAGGCTGCGGGAATGGAGACTAGAGAGGGTTGCAGAGACGAGAGAGGGCTGCGGGAACGGAGACGAGAGAGGGCTACGGGAATGAGAGAGGGCTGCGGGAAAACCGGAGAGAGGGAGACCGGAGAGAGACGGCGGTAGTAGAGAGGGAGACCGGAGAGAGACGACGGAGACGAGAGAACGAGCAGAGAGCTTGGGCTTCACGGAGACGACAGAGGGCTGCGGGAACGAGAGTCGCTGTGTGCGGGAATGAAACGATCGAAATGAAAAAAAAAACAGAGACGATCGAGCCAGAGAGAGCCCGCGCGAGAGAATCAAGTGGATGATTCTCAAAATCGGGCGGAAAACACTTTCCGCCCGTTACTCTTTACACATGAACTCTTGGTTCATGTATATTCATGTACATGACATGAATTTTGGCGCCCCCTAACGACATCAGGACATGAACTGCGTAATGCGCTTGAATATCATGTCCTGAGTCATGTGCACTAACCCCCCCGAAGAATACATGTGCTCAATTCAAGATCAAAAGTTTAATACCACAAAAGTCACAAATTTTGAAGTTTTTGAAGTCACATAAACCACAGATTTTTGAATACCAAAACTGTATTTTCCTTTTTATGCTTAGAGGGACTGTGGGACAAAGGTGTTAGAAGATATTAGTATGAGTTTGTGAAGCTGGGTCCAAGGCCCATCCCAAAATGATTAACCAACTTTGGAAGCTTCTTTCCCAACTAATAAACTCAATATCTTTGTAATCACTAATCTATGGGGGACTATTCCTTAACACTCCCCCTCAAGTGTAGGCCCTCTTTTGTGGCTCTACAAGTGGATAATTTAGGTGTAAGCCTTCTTTTGTGGTTTTACAAGTAGATAATTTAGGTGTAGACCTTCTTTTGTGGCTTTACAAGTGGATAATTTAGGTGGAAACCCACATATGAATACCTGCTCTGATACCATGTGAAGTTAGGTCTAAGGCCCATCCCAAAATGACTAGCCAAATTAGGAAGCCTCTAGCCTTAGCAGTACTGCAGCTCAAAACCTGATCACTAAATCTAGATTCCATTTTGTCTCAATAAAGTAATTTGTCAAGAAATGTTTTTCAAAAAACTTTTTTCTCTTCTATTTTTCTCCCCAAATCACCTATTTTTCAGAGTTAAATAGGCATTCTTTTTTCTAACAAAGTTATTTCATGTAGAAAGTACATTTGTAGGTTTTATGCATTCCAAGAACATTAATATAATTATTTATATTGTTTGAGTTGTAAATTAGGCAAAGGGCTCCGCGAATTCTAATAAAAAAATGAGTAATTACCTTCCATCAGCAAGCCATAACTTTGAGCTCTTAAAAATGTATTAATCATATTGGTAAGCTATTTAAACTTAACAAGAAAAATATAAAGCTTAAAAAAATGGGACATGAGAACAACACAACGAGACCACAGGCACCTCTCTTAGAAGTCAATTGGAATGAGTATTAGCTTGCCTTATGGTGTTCATTAATTTCCAATACTAACCAGAACACATGTGAGAATCCATGAAGTTTGCCAAAAACATAAGTTATATTGCTTTAAGACCAAAATGAACGCTTTGGAAACTTCCTTACCCAAGACAAACTCGACTATTAACTTTGATCAAATGCCTCACAATTTTTCAGGAGTTGCGTAATATTTTGGTTTATTACAGTGGATCCAGCCAACCTACTTATATTTTAATTGAAATTATATCTACTGTTAGATGCTTATTACAATGTTAATGTCAGGAATTTTATTGAAAATTACTCCAAGCAAGAAAGGAAACAAATTGAGCAATTCACTGCTTACCATCATATCAGGAAGGGACATTTTCACCTTGGTGAGCATAATCTCAACATTATTGGCTCGCCTTAAATCAACCTAGAAAATTTAAGACAAGAATCAGTAGTAACATATTAGTAAGAACAAAGACAAAATTATGCACTTGGATAGCCACAACTTGTTTATAGCAGTATAAGCCACACTGCACAAACTTTGAGAATCATCAGCATAAAGCACTGGCTACATTGGTAGTATGATGCAAGAGAAGAGGCCTATAGTCATTTATCATTGCTGTTTATGCTTTCTCAGAAGATTTTTTTGGCTTTTGTATGTAATACTAATAATTTAATCAAAAGGCAATAAAGGGTTTGACATTGAGCAAGACAACCATCCCCTACTTCACAAGCAATTCTTCTCCTTTTGTTCTTTCATCTTCTCTTCTTCTTCTTCTCCCTCTCTCTCTCTCTGACTTCAATTCTCTATATAGCAGATTTTAAACTTAAAATCCATGGTATCAAAGCACTCCATCTAAGTAGATTTAAGATCATTCTCTTTGATTTCTTCAAAATCTTAGATTTGCTTTTTTTGGTGGGTTGGTGTCTGGTGCACGGATTGGCATTTCAATTCAAATAGCTTCTTTTCTGTTTGTGAATATCTGCTTCTTTTTAATCAGAGATATTTGATTATAATGGTTGTTGAGATTTGGCATGGTTAGAAATGATATACGAAGGAATCTAATCTATACCAAACATACACATAATGGAACCCTGCCTATGCATCTAAGCCTATGGAGAATCACTCAAACCTTACAATCTAGGTTCCTATAGTTAGTTATGTAGAGAAATATGAAATAGAGAAGAAGGGAATAAGGAAGAAGAGAGAAAGAGAGAAAGAGAGAAAGTAGGGAATGAAGAACATCAGCTTTAGAGGCTGCACACCTTAGGGGGGGAACTCAACCCCTAACTCACTTTTATAAGGTTTAGGGATTAGGGATTAGGGATGAGAGTTTAGGGTTTAGGGGGGACAAAGTCAATAATGCCCCTCATTACATGAGTTCATAACACATCCATTGTAAAGCTAATAAATTTAGAAAACAAGATATACTAGTAGACTAACTTCCTAACATACCATCTTGCTACTAGGAATAGATATTACACATGTAAAATGACTGAAATACCCATGAAACACACTTTCTAACTCCCCCTTATGCTAGAGCATAAATATGTAGCATCCAAACTTGTTATAAAATATCAATGCTCACGTTCTCCAAGTATTTTGATAAAAATATCACCTAGTTGCTCAGAAGATCTTGCATGCAGTTTAACTATCTTCCCTTGCATAATAGTGTCTCGGATAAAATGGCAATGAACTTCAATGCTTTGTCCTCTCAGACACTGGATTGTTTGCAATAAATATGGTCGCTTAATTATCACATTTCACGACTATAGGTTTATTTGCTTGGAGTCCCATCTCAACTAAAACTGATTCTATTCATAGAAGTTTCAGTAACAGCATGTGTCATAGCTCTATACTTTGCTTATGCACTTGATCTAACAACCACATTCTATTTTTAACTTTTCCAACAAATTAAGTTACCTCCCGCATAACAACAATATCCGGTCGTAGACTTCCTACCTGATTTTGATCCAGCATATTCAGCATTAGAATATCCATAACATCAACTTTATCATGTGATTTGTACCACAAATCTTTTCCAGGAGATCCTGTTAGATACTTCAAAATTCTATGCACAACTTCTAAATGTATTTTAGATGGTGATTTCATGAACAAACTAACTACCCCTACTACAAAGGGAATATATGGTCTTTTGTAACCGTAACACGCAGTAATTTTTCAACTAGACATCTATAGAAAGTTTTGTCCCTCGGCTCAAGACAAGTGTCCCCATGGAGGGCATAATTAACCTATATAGGTTTCTCCACATGACACGCATCCAATAACCCACAATCTTGTAGCATATCCATCACATACTTCCTCTAAGAAAGAACGACTCATTTCTTACTTCAGACGACTTAATTCCAAGGATATATTTCAACTGACCAAATCCTTTTTCTGAAAAGGCATTGCTAGATACTCCTTAACCTCCTGAATTCCCTTACAGTCGCTTTCAGATAGTACAATGTCTTCTAAATATACCACTAGACTCACAACACCTGATTGTCTTAGTAACAATGGCTACATCAGGACCTTGTTGGCACCTTTGAGATGGTTATGGGGATGCGCCTTCCTAAGTTGGGCAAGATAATTCTCTTGGCATGCCTTGCGCATGTCCCATGGTGTATATGACAAGAGTGAAACAACCGAAGATTCAATTCCAAGGTTAGCAACCCGGATAATATAGCGTCTCAGGCAGTGGGCCTTATTTCGAGTTGGCTATATTCTAGGAAGGAGTTTGCTTCTCTATCGGGTGTCTCCCTTTGAGAAAATTGGGGTTTGATAGCTCACATGGCAGGCCCTCGTAGGAATCTGGTTATGGCTACCTGGGATCCTCCCCCTTACGACTGCATCAAACTCAATTTTGATGGTAGTGCTTTAGGCTGTCCTGGGCCGGCTGGAGCTAATGGTGTTTTCAGAGATAGCAGTGGAGACCCTATTTTATCCTATGCAGGGCCGGTGGGTATCGCTGATTCAAATACTGCTGAAGTGAGTGCTCTTCTGTTCGGCCTCCAAATCTTTAAAGAGCGGCTCCATGGCAAGCTGATTATTGAAGGCGATTCAAAGATTGTCATCAGCTGGTGTTCAAAAGAAAGCTCCCCTCCTTGGCGCCACTGGCCAATCATTGATTGTATTGCTGACATTGTGTCATCCATTTATTGTAATTGGAACCTCGTTCCTAGATCAGCCAATTCTTGGGCTGATAAATTGGCAAAATTTGGAACCTCCCAACAATCTCTCATTGTTTGGGAAGGGTTCCCCTCGTGTAATTAGCTCGTTTGAGCTCTCATAATAAAATTCAGCATCATATTAAAAAAAAAAAAACAATGGCTTCTAGAGAATCCAAATTGCATAGTCAATTTGCTACATTTTTCAAACCATGTTCTGGGACTCCATTTAAGACCATAAATAGCCTTCTTCAACCTGCATATTTTCCTTGTCTCTCCCTGAGCAACATAGCCAAGAGGTTGGTCTATATATACCTCTTCCATCAAATCACCATAAATAAATGCATTTTTAATATCAAGCTGAAAGAGGGGTCATCCTTTATTTCAGCCACACAGAAAAATTCTAATAGAAGTAAGTTGGACAACCGGAGAAAATGTTTCAAATACATCGATGTCAAAGGTTTGAGTATATCCTTTTGCGACTAATTGAGCTTTGTACCATTTAATACTCTCATCTGCTTTATACTTGATTATGTATATCCAATGACAACCCATAATAGCTGCTCTGAAAAGGGGATCACAAAGACTCCACGTCCCCCTAGATTCCAAAGCATCCATTTCATTCATCCATAGCACGATTCTAGAGGCAAAGCTAGAGCATCCTACACTGAGTTATGTAAAGAGGACAAAAACAAGGACATAGAAAATGACTTGTAGGAAGGCGACAAGGAATTGAAGGATACATATTTTGACATAGGATGAGAAGTACCTGGTAGTCTATCTCTACCAAGGAGAATGATGGTTGATCAAGAGGTGGGGAAACTCGTGAGACTGGACATCAGCCATGGAACACCTGGTGGCAATTCGTGCAATCATTGTCCATAAACCAATAGTAGCTTTTGTGAGGAATCTGAGGTACTTGTACTTGGAGCATCCATAACAGCTATAGGAAACGAACTATCCATAGGTAAGTCAGACAAAAATGGAGACTGAGTAGGAGACAAGGTATGGAGTATCTTCAAAGAATGACACATCTATTGACACAAGATTTGCAATTGATAGGATCATAGCACTTACATTCCTTTTGATGATGAGAATAACCCAAGAAAACACATTTTACAGAATGAGGAGAGAATTTATTAGTAGAGTGACTAAACAAGTGAACAAAACAAGTAGATCCAAACACCCGAGGTTGAATATCAAAAAATCTACAATGAGGTCTTAAGACCTACATGGGAACATTTCCCTGTAAGACAGAGGGTGGCATATGATTGATTAAGAAACATGACATTAAAACAGCATCACCCTAAAAAAAACTTAAAACATGCATTTGAAACAATAATGTGCCAACAACTTCAAGCAAGTGCCTGTTTTTCCTTCGGCAACCCAATTTTGTTGAGGGGTATAAGCACAGGATGTTTAATGAATAACTTCATGAAGTGCACAAAATAAAGTAAACTTGTCATTCAAAAATTCAAGACCATTACCCAAAAGTATGATTTTATTTTTGAAAATAGTGTTGAGTTACATTTTTTTTTAAATGATGCTGAATTTTATTATGAGAGCTCAAACGAGCAGATTACAAGAGGGGAAGCCTTCCCAAACAATGAGAGATTGTTGGGAGGTTCCGAATTTAGCCAATTTATCAGCCAAAGAATTGGCTGATCTAGGAATGAGGCTCCAATTACAATGAATAGATGACACAATGTCAACAATACAATCAGTGATTAGCTAGTGGCGCCAAGAAGGGGAGCTATCTTTTGAACACCAGCTAATGACAGTCTTTGAGTCGCCTTCGATAATCAGCTTGCCATGAAGCCTCTCTTCAAAGATTTGGAGGCCGAATAGAAGAGCATTCACTTTAGTAATATTTGAATCAACAATACCCACCGGCCCTACATAGGATAGAATAGGTCTCCACTACTGTCTCTGAAAACACCACCAGCTCTAGCGGGTCCAAGACAGCCTAAAGCACTACCGTCAAAATGAGTTTGGTGCAGTCGTAAGGGGGAGGATCCTAGGTGGCCATAACTGGATTCCTACAGGGACCCGCCATGTGCGCAATCAAGCCCCAATTTTCTCGAAGGGAGACACCCGATCGAGAAGCAAACTCCTTCCTAGAATGTAGCCAACTTGAGATAAGGCCCACTGCCTGAAAAGCTATAATATCCGGGTTGCTAGCCTTGGAGTTGAATCTCCGATTGTTTCGCTCGAGCCATATACACCATGGGACATGCGCAAGGCATGCCAAGAGAATTATCTTGCCCAGCTTTAGGAAGGCATATCTCCATAACCATCTCAACGGTTCCGAAAAGGTCCTGATGTAGCCCCATTTGGAGACCAATCTTCTGAAATATCTTCATCCAGACTTGCCAAGAAAAGTCACAATATAAGAGAACATGCTGGACTGTCTCGTTGCACACACCACAAAGGGGACAAGTGCGATCGGGGGCTGTGTAACCTCTTTTGTGGAGGTTGTCAGAGGTGGAGGTCCGCCATCCAAGCATTGTTGAATTTGAAAGGGGGGCGCCAACTGCCGAAGTGGGTATCTACCATAATCGGCCAATGGTCGGAAAAAACCCTATTGAGGACTTTGCTTATGGCATTGTTGTATAACTGAAGCCAATCGTCGTTGCCTAAGAAGCAGTCAAGCTTGGAGAGGACGGGGGGCTGTCTGCCGTTTGACCAAGTAAAGGTCTTCCCAGATAGGGTAACCTCATCAAGATTCCAACTGCCAATAAAGTCTGCAAATAACTCATGGAGGTAGTGATTCTTCGGGAGGGCAAGGATTTCTCGTGGTAGAAGCGGGTAACATTGCAGTCTCCAGCAAGCATCAGAGGAATGGGCCACCTCTGACAATTCCTCACAAGGTCATCCCAGAAGAGATGTCTCTCATGGTGTCTAGTAGAACCATACACACCCACAAGGCACCAAATGTTCCCCGATCCTTTGTCTCTTAATTTGATTCCTAGGGAATAAGTGCCACAGCAGGGATCGAGCACCTCAATGTTATTAGTGTCCCACACAATCAGAATGCCGCCAACCGATCCAATCGCATCCACAGAAATCCATCCAGGCTCCTTAAGAGGCCACAACTCACGGATATATCCAAGGGGCAGAGAAGTCGCCTTGGTGTCTTGAAAAATAGCAACATTTTCCTTGGTAGAGGCAAGGAGGTCACGAATTGCGGCACGGCGACTCACGGATCCAATTCCTCGAACATTCCAAGAGATAATGATCATTGATCAGTAGTCTTCTTCGTGGACATCTCAGACAGGTGGTTATCTCCCCTGAGGGGCTCCGTGTAGATATCGCCCATCATCTTGGCAAGTTCCACTATTTGTGCCGAGGTTTCTAGGTCGAATTTTTGCTGTTCTATCTGAAGAGCAGCCACATACTTCTGAGCTCTTTCACCTGTCTCTAGACAGATGAAGTCCCCTATCTCTGGATTGCAAGGGTATCTAGTAGTAGCACTGAGGCCTTTCTGGAGAAGTTGTCTCGGATGACCTCTATTCCGGCGCTGGTAGGTGGCAAGTGGTGGAGGAGGAGGAATTTTGGAGTGGGAATATCTCGGAGGTGGTGGAGGGGGAGAGTTTATAATTTGGGTGGTGGTTTGAGGGATGTGAGGACTATGGGATGGAGTTATAGAGAGGCCTGCGGGGCTTTTAATGTGGTGGGGGGGGGGGGGGGGGGGGGGGGGTGTGGTTATTTCGGGGGGTAAAGTGGGAGGGTGAATGGCAGCAATAGGTATCTGGGAGTTCGAATAGATTCTATTAGGGATAATATCTGTGGTGGGTTGAGAAGGACTGGTGGGTGGGTGGTATGGCAGGCCGGAGGGGGGGACAACCAAGGAGGCAACTGGAATAGAGTCAGCGCCAGTTGTAAGACTAGCTGGTTCAAGACGCCACTTCTGGGAAGAAGAGGCCAGGGTTGCTACTCTCAAGGTGTGGACAGGTTGTGGAGAATCTCTGGATTTAGTTGTAGGACTCGAGGTCACATTTCTGAAATCTTGCATATCTGCCAACTCGATACGAATTCAGAATCGGGCATTATCCACCATAATGCAACGGAAGTAGCATCCTTCGTAAGGATGAATAGGATTGATGAGGATTTGGGCCTCATCAAGGCGATGCCAGTGCTCAATAAGGGGGTCCAGAGCAATTATGTCACCAAACTCCAAGATGATGCTCAAGAAGACCTCATTGTGCCATAGTTCCGCCGAAAGGCCGGTGACTGTAGCCCATTGCCCAAATTGACTGGAAGGAATCGAGGGGAGCCATTCTGATATCCCAATGATGCCCAAGGGGGTGTGGGATGTGAGAGCAAGGGCCGCAGAAGACTCTTGCTAGGTTTCAAAGTGAACAAGCCTGGAATGGGGGTTGAGGTAAGAAATTTTGGGTGTGTAGGGGAGGTGAATCTCATCAGTCAGCCATTGAAGGATGCTGGATTTGACGATACTGGAGGAGGGGTGGACTAGGATAGAGCATGTCAAAGATTGTCGCCCTTTATGGAGTAAGTTGGGATGGATTTGGATAGTTTTGGATTTTTCTGAAGGAAGAAGGTGTGTAGGAATATGGTGATCTGAAAAGAGGTTCTGCATGGCTGGGTTAAGGGGGTTAGGGAATTTCGAAGGAAGGGGAGGGCTGGTTGGGGAGAGAAATGGGCTTAGAGGAGTGTTTTGTCGCTGGATCTGGAGGCTTCCCCTACCGGAGTCTGCGCCGGTGAGAGGTTCCGGATGGCTTCTTCGAACTCCTTCCAGCCAAATCCCGAGTTGGTGGCCTCAAGAATATAGATCTTGGCGAGCATTGTTGAGCCACGCCGATGGACGATGCGGCACTCTCTTTGTCCACGAAAGGAGCTCACCGACAGGAAGAAAATCGAATCCCGTGTTCAAAGTTCACGGGTTCGATTAGCTTCATTCGTGACTCGCTAGAACTGAAGGACGAAGCTTGACATGGCCTCCATCGGAACACAAATGAAGGACATCTTCGATTCGACGGCAAAGGAGTGCACATCACCTGTCCGGAGCTCCGGGCGACTTTCTCCACTGTAACCCTATGTTTTACATAGCTGAAATAGAAAGGGGGATTCCTTTTCTTTCATCGGGAGATCGTCTTCCAGTTGGCGTCGAAACCTTCCGTAGGAGGTTCCGTTAGCTCGTCGGAGGGAAAGTTCAAGGTTTCCGAGCGTCTGGATTGACCTTCTTCTGGTTCGGAATTTCTGTATCTTCTCGAAAAGTCAACTTATTTCTGTCGATCGGCGTCGGAGGAGTCTGCATCTTTACCAGAAGTATGCCGTCGAGGGTTCCGATCACCGGCCGCGGGGATGGTGACCGGAGAAAAGTCTCTGATCATTTTCGAAAATCGGCGCACGTTAGCACATTTGAAGCTAACGGCGCACATTAGCACATTTGAAGCTAACGGCGCACGTTACGAGTAACGTTATTTTACTCGCCGAAATCGCCAGTGCTAAGTTATATTAACAGGCTCAAAAGAGCAAGATTACAAGGAGGGGAAACCGTTCAAAACAATGAAAAATTACTGATATGTTCAAAAAAAAAATATAGCTAACCTATCAACCAAGGAATAGGCTGATCTAGGATTATGATTCCATGTAGAAGAAATTGAAGTTACAATATCTGCAATAGAGGAAATAATAAGCCAATGCCACCAAGGGGGGAAGTCGAACTGGAACACCAATTAATGACAACTTTGGAATCCCCTTCAATCAACAGTTTTCAGTGAAAATGGTCCTTGAAAATCTTCAATCCAATATGAAGGGCAATCACTTCAGCAGTGTTGAAGTTAGCAATACCAACCGGCCCCACATAGGAAAGAACAGTCTCACCTCTATGATTCATGAAGACTCCCCCCGAACCCCCCGGATTAGGGCAACCCAAAACACTCTTGTCAAAATTCAACTTGATGCAATCACTAGGAGGAGGCTCCCACTTTGCCATGTCCGAAATCTTCTGAGGGCCCACAATATGGGCCAGAAGACACCAATTCCAACGAAGGGAAATACCACCCTAGGGGGCAAATTCTTTCCTGGTGTGGAGCCAAATAGAGATCATACCCACGGAGCAAGAGACCGTACTTTCCAAGTTGTTGAATTTGGAATTGAATCTCCAGTTATTGCACTCGAGCTAAAGACATCACGGGATGTGAGCAAGGCATGCAGAGAGAAGAAGCTTGCCAATTCTAGGCAGACGAGTCCCCAAAAGTATGAATTGAACCACCAAACTGATTCTTTATTTCATAAAAAAATTTCAAGAATACATCGAAGACTTTTTTTATTGAAACTCTGCCAAAGTCATCAATAAAAGAAACAAAATTTCATCAAAAAATAAAAAATAAAAGAAACAAAATATTTAAACCCAAAAAATTTTAGTTACCTAACATGGGCCCCTTACATTAGAACTATGACTTGGACTCACTAGAAAACTAGCTCGACGGTGCTTCCCCAGTTGACACAATTCACACTCAAAAAAAAGATCAACTGACAAAAGAAGGAAAAGACTGACAAAGTTTAGCTGGTGATGGATGTCCCAAGAGTAGGAGAAACAAATACAGGGAATTATTTGTTGCATACGTCATTGCTTTTGGAAGAGACACACCATCCAAAATGTAAAGCCCACCCTTCTCATGCCCAAAACCAATTATCCTCTTCGTCTACAAATCCTAAAAAACACATGAAGTAGGAAAAAATGTTACAGAACCGTTTAAAGGATTTAAGAATATTACTCGCAGACAAAAGATTGACAAGGAACTGAAGAACGAATAACACAGTCCAAGGAATATGAGAAGTAGTATAAATAGTAACCTCCCCCTGAACTGAAGAAGTGGAGCCATTGGCCAATGTAACAGTGCGATAGGACTAAGACGGACTAATAGATTGAAATAAGGTGGACAAATCTGACATCAGTGTGGATGCTCCTGAATCAATGATCCAAGAAGGAAAATGTGACACATTCAATGCTTGCATACCTTTGTTTGCCATCGTGGCATTGGCAGTAGAGGAGGAACCGACTTCTTTGGAACAAAGGTTGGTATAAAAGTTAATTGACCTAGCCATTGAACTATAGAGAAATCAGTATTCCGTTTTACTTCAATACTTCAAAAGTATTTGCTTGCGTACAGTATCATAGCCTAGCCTGTTTTGATTTTATGCATGATCTCTATATCGACATTCTGTTTGATGTACAAAACTTCTTCTTGAATGCAAAAAGCTTAGGGAGTTTCAATACGAACAAAGACCCAAGACAAGCAGGTGCAATGAATAGAGCAATTTACCGGTTGGGGTAAAGCTATGCCAAGCTACCACCTACCCCTTGTTTGAGGGATGTTGCAAGAGGAAGTACTATTTCTTGGACGAGAGTGTACATAAATGGTATGGTCCCCATATGTGATTACGAGTATAAGTAACAGATGATTAGTCTTTTGTAGTGTAAGGAATGACTATAGAGATCAAGGTTGAGATCAAAACATTTGTGGACCAATATAAGCTATAGTCTCTCTCTCAAGTCAAGGTGGCATTGGCACAGGCTAGTTTACCAAACTTCTCCCAGCACGTATCTCATAAATGATTGATTCTTCCACAACGAACACATTTTCTATCACTCCTATCACCGCGTCCCCGTTCTCGAGTGGAAAAAGAGAGTGAAAGAGAAAAAGAGAGAACACAAATTAAATGGGGAACTTGATAACCATCTCGATCGGATATACAGCACTTCTAATTATAGAGTTCTTACTAGGAAAAAAAACCCTTCTAATCAAACTACAAAACTACCTCTTCGATCAAATGAGGAAACTACTCCTTTTCTAGGTAGGAAACAAACTAAACTAGGAAACTCCAACCTAATTAGCAAACAATGTAGCCAAGAAACTTCATTCTTGATGAACTTTATATCAAAGTACTAAATAACACCTAATTAGAAATTAAATGACAAAATTACCTAGTAAGACTGAAACAATCAGAAGAATGAAATAATCAAAGCCCACATAAAAAATTGACAAGACTTAGAAAATTACAATTGACCCAAAAGGATTCAACTTTAAAAATATTAAGAAGTCAACATGACTTTAAACTAGGATTCTCACAATCTCAACACAAACCAGAAATTCAAAGGGACTTGTTCTTATGTCATAAAATTTCATTTTGTAACAGAACAATGCCTAAACAAGACCAAAGAGAAAAGAGGGAATGAACTTTAATATTCCATAGCAGTATGTCAAGTCTGATGATTAACTTGGTGATAATTTCCCCAAAGCTTTGAATAAGGAGTTATATTTTTTTTATATGAAGGATGTAAAAAAATTTATAAAAGAGGGAGAGAAATATACAAACCTAACTAAGTGAGCCTTCCTCGAAACAAGGTGTTAGAGGGAAACACCCAGCTTAGCCTGAGAATTTGCCAAGTGATTGGCAAACCAAAGGAAAAAACGAATTGAATGAGTTATATAATTTTTGTTACAAGCATGGGTGAATTATATGCACCAAATTGAGAGGGAATTTCAAGTTGTTAGGGTATTTGATCCTTTAAATGGTCGAGTCATGTGTTTCCATAAAATACAGGTAGTCTTGTCTGTTCACTTTAGTAAGGTTTAGAAATTCTTATTAGTGAAGGATGCATATGTTATTACATGTATACAACTTGAGTGAAAGAATAAAAGAGAGCTTAACCTAATCTCTTGTTATCGCAAATTTTTCTCCTTGTTTCTTCACTCTTTCTGGAATCCTATTTACATCTCAATCCCATTTTAAAATCACAAAGCCTTATAATAACCAAATATACATAAGTGCACACATAATAAATACATAATACCCACAATTTGTTCCTACCAAAATAAAAAAATAAAAATAAATTTACACATACATTTATGCAAATACAAATCTCGTAACTTTTGTTTCACACTGCTTGTATTTTTTTTTTCTTTTTTGAAATGATGAGAAGATTTCATCTCACTCAATGATTCATTAAATTTTGAAAAGCCTCAGAAAATAAAAATGAATTTCAGATCTTCATCGAAAAAATAGATGCAACTTCCATGTTCATAGAAGAAGTAAACATGTCATGCAAATTCCAAACCGATAAACCACCAAAAAAAAAGAACCATGTAGAATGCACTTGAAAAGTTTAATACTGAATTTGAAGTTAATAAGAAATGATCATTTCCCAGCTCTGAGTAATGGGCTGTACAAGAATTACCAGGTTCACTTTATCTGTTTTAGACCCAACAGACTTGCGTCTGCTACCTGAGTTTCCTCCTGAGCTATCATTCATCTTTGGTACAACAGCAGAGAAGAGACTCTCCAGTTCTGACACATCAAATTCTGAGGCACTAGCAACCAGAGTTTGAAATGTTGAAGCAGTAATGAGCAGAAGTTGGGAAGAAATGAAAGTGAGATATTATCTGACTTGGTAAAATAAAGAAATTAAAAAGTAACTTAATATTACCAAAATACAGAATTTCATTTCAAAGGAGACATAAACATGGACCCAAAGAGCCATACAAACACATTGACAAGCTGGATTTATTAAACAGCAGAGTATGAAATTCCTAGCATAGGATAAGTATGATACCTTTGGAGTTCATCATACTTTTGTAATTCTGCCCATAGACTTCCTTGTACAGCTCTTGTAACTTTGACCCAATGTAGTGGTTTCAAAGATGACCTCCTTGTTGTTGAACCCTGATAACCTGGACCTGTAGGGCGTGCAACCCCACGCCCTCTTCCTCCAATAAGAGGATTTGAAGTGGCCCCAATAGAGGCTTTAGAACCAATGGGTGGAGGTGGAGGAGCACCAGGAGCCTTCGGTGGTGCCGGAGCTACTGGCATTCGTGACCCGGGAGGTGGGGGAGGAGGTGGAGCTCTCCCACGCATTGGAGGAGGTGGAGGGGCACCACACATAGGAGGAGGTGGAGCAGGAGCGCCATGAATTGGAGGAGGTGGAGGAGGACCACCTCGCATTGGTGGGGGTGGAGGTGGAGGAGGACCACCTCGCATTGGCGGAGGTGGAGGTGGAGGTGGAGGTGGAGAAGGTGCCCCTGCCCTTAATGGTGGAGGGGGTGGTGGAGGTGGAGGTGGAGAAGGTGCCCCTGCTCTTAATGGTGGAGGTGGAGGTGGAGAAGGTACCCCTGCCCTTAATGGTGGAGGTGGAGGTGGAGGTGGAGAAGGTGCCCCTGCCCTTAATGGTGGAGGTGGAGAACGTGCCTCTGCCTTCACTGGCAGAGGGGGGGGTGGAGGTGGAGAAGGGACTTTAGCCATTAAGGGTGGAGGGGGAGGAGGAGGAGGAGGAGAAAGGAAACTGGCCTTTAATGCAGGTGGAGGAGGTGGAGGAGGTGGAGATGGAGGTGGAGCTAGGGATCCTTGAGGAATTCCACTCCTTCGTGAGAATGGCAGTAGAGGAGGTAAAGGTGGAGGAGCTGGAGATGGTGGAGGCGGAGGTGGAGGTGGAGGTGGAGGTGGAGGTGGCGGAGCTGGAGATAGTGGAGGTGGAGGTGGAGATGGAGGTGGCAGAGCTGGAGATTGTGGAGGTGAAGGTGGAGGTGGAGGTGGAGATGGAGGTGGCGGAGCTGGAGATTGTGGAGGTGGAGGTGGAGGTGGAGGTGGAGGTGGAGGTGGAGGTGAAGGTGGAGGTGGAGGTGGAGGTGGAGATGGAGATGGAGGTGGCGGAGATGGAGATTGTGGAGGTGGAGGTGGAGGTGGAGGTGGAGGTGGAGGTGGAGATGGTGGAGGTGGAGGTAGAGGAGGCGGAGGTGGAGGTGAAGGTGGAGGACAAGTAATAGTAATACCCACACAAGGAGGAGGTGGAGGTGAAGGTGGAGGGGGTGGAGGAGGAGGAGAAGACTGAAGTGTTGCCCCAATATAAAAGGGTGGAGCAGGGGGTGGAGAAGGAGGAGAAGACTGAACTGTTGCTCCAATATAAAAGGGTGGAGCAGGGGGTGGAGAAGGAGGAGGAGGAAGAGGAGGAGATGGTGGTTTAGTAAGAGGAACTTGTGTAGAAGAAACATGTAATGATTTACCAAAGAAAGAAGGTAAGGGAGGTGGCAGTGGCACAAATGGATATTTTAAATGAAGTGTAGCTGCTAGCTGAGGTGGTGATTGTGAAGAGTCTTCTATCAATTGTAAAGTGGGAGTTGGAGATGTAACAATTGCAATAGGGGAACCTTGAAACTCATCTCCAACATTCTCTGGTGAAAGTGAAGTAATGTCAAGAGCTGGAGGTGCGCTATTATATCTTGATGGAGGATGTGCTACAACAAGCATGGAATTAACATAGGACCCTTTCTTTGGGGGAACCCACCTAGGCACAGTCTTTGGTCTAATTGGTTTAGCTAGAGTGCCGCCTGAAGACTCTTGCTGTTTACTCCTTCCTTTTGTTGTAATTAGCTCAGAGCAGGTTTGTGCATCGGCAACCACCTGGTTCTCGGGATGGAATGCTTTTTCAGGTTTCTGCCCGTGAGTATCTGTCAGAACATTGTAATTCTCAGAGTCAAATCTCTTCTGTGTAACAACATTTTGTGTCTGTTCATCAGCACAACCAAGCAACTGACACTTCACATCCTCTGTTGTAAGGCCTGCATCTAATTGGTGACTACCTTCATCAATGGCCAGAGTTTTCAGTTTGTCACCCTCTTGAGAGAAAGATATCACTGGTTCTATCTCATTATCCAACTCTTTCAGTCCTACTTTTGTTTCCACCTCATGATTCTTCATAACAGTTGTAACTGTGGTATTTTCATGCTTCAATTCATCTTGCACGCTTGAAATTTCAATGTTGTGGACCAATTCCTCTAAGATAGCTGATCCTTCTAGTTTGTTAATTTTCTCATCTACAATAGTTGCATCATCAACATAGTGGAAATCAGAATCTCCATTACTAAAGATCTCCTCTACTTCAAAAAATTCCTCCATAGGACTACCATCCACTACATCCTCATATTCGATTGTCAGGTCTTTGGTAATAGCAGACCCAGTAGCATCATAGTTCGAAAAGAGCACCTGATCCAAAAATGAGTATGCCTTCAATTCTCATGATTTTACCAAACAAATTCCCATGGAAGAGAAATGCATCACCTACCTCTGCCTTGAAGTCCTTCGGAAACTGCTCTTTGGCATTCCAAAATACATCGATTTCATCACGGTTGAGTGTCAACAAATGAGAACGGACAAATGCTGTGTTGAACATTAGCCTGAACATCATCTCCTCCCGTTTCAGATCTTCATCTAAGTGGAGACACTCAAGGACCACATCCCCTTGAACACGACAACAAACATTTACTTTGACAAGTTCCTGGCACTCTGCCTGCAGTGGCATAGTTCAGTTTGACATTTTTAAGATGAGGCGTCCCCCAGACCACAAGTAACAAAGTATTCAATTATCATACCTGTCCAAAATATCGAGTATGCTGTTTTGTCTTTAGTGTTGAGAATAGAAGCTTGGAGCCCCTGTTTGTTACAACAGTTGGATCTTGACCAAAAACATGGACCACTGGCCTGCAGCCCCCTTCTCCACCAAATGTGGGGAGACCTGAAAGATTGAGGGATTCCAGAGTCAAAGGTGTATCTGTTGGAGGCCACTCCACTCCAAGACTTCTTCTGGTTATATATCGAAGATATCGCAATTGGGAAGGCTGTGGGTTCAAAGGAGACAGGAGATGGAGAAGTTCCTTTGGTGCTTGCTTGTAAACCATCTCTAGGGTCTTCTGCTCTCCACTGTACTGCTTTCTATAGAGGAGAAGGCCAGCGAGCATAAATGCAAGAACCGGCCATCCACCTCTCTCACAATGCATTAACAACACATTTTGTTGCCCTTCCAATGATAACCAACTTTCACTTGATCTGAGGAAATGATGAATCATCTCCAAAGGAAGTAAAGGACACCCCTCATATTGTCGAGGATAGTCCATCACAGTCATGTCATACCGAGATAATATGTCTGTGATTTGACTCCTCCTTTCTCCCTCTCTGAAGTTGAAGACCATGAAAGAAGCATCAGGGTAATAATCTTGTAGTTGCGCCACAATGCCAGCCAGGTAAACCTTGAATTCATCTTCTCCCAGACCTTCTGTGGAGAAGCAACAATCGAATACTGCACCCAACAACCATCAGATTTTAATCATAAAAATAACAAGCTTATCTAAATAGCAAGTCCTACTACACTGGCCAGAACAGAAAACATCCACAAGTTCAGTTGTGGCAGTAAAAGGTTATGAGGAAACTAAAAAAAAGGTTCACTTATGATACTCTGAAGATAAAATTAGAAATAAAGATTTATGGATAATATACAAAGGACATCCATTCGGCACTTCGTTCTTGTGAGATAAATGAAAGTGATCAATGAAAGCAAGACTTGAATGTTGCAAGGTATTAATCTCATAAAACCAATAAAGAATAAGCCACCATTTACTTATTGAACATCTTCACAAACACCAAAATGAGAAGAAACCCACTTCTCTTCAAAAACAACTACCAAATCTTTTAACAGCCTGCCTTCCGAAGATCAGAAAAAAGGTAAATTAACAAAAACAGAACAATGTCCGTCGAACGGGAAGAAGTTATATTCTGTGGGTCATCAAAGATATAGAAAATTAAACAGGGTACAACAGATTTCCAGATAGAGCCCACCAAAATGTGACAAGAACGTGAGGAGATTGAGGGGAAAAAAACGTAAATTTCCTTAAGAAAACGACATTTCAAAATGGCATCTCTGCCAACTTCGAAACGTTCAACAATTTCACATTCAGAGTACCGTGACAACAATCCGACCACGAAGACAGAGTGAACAAGTTGGGGATACCACGAAGTACCCTCCAAAGAACTGTTTAGAAGATATATGAATTCAGAACTAACAAAATTGCTACTCACATTGGCAGCCAGCACCGGTTGCCCAATACTGGTCGACTTTCCAGTTTCTTTGATAGGAACTATCTAAAGTCGAAAGTCTCCATATGGTGTCCAGATGCAACAACCAGATGAGCAACGGAACGATACGCAAAAGCAAATCGGAACCTTCAATTTTCGACCATTTTCACACCAACACAAAAACAATTTGGCCCGTACACACAACAACCTCTAAGATAAAACAGCGGAAGCACCCTAGATTACCATAAACTCTTTCGGAGATCTCGAGCAGCCGATCCGGCGGCTTCCGGTAAAAGAACCTTCTGAACAGCGCCATCTTCCGGCGCTGCCGCTTCCCCGGCCAGACCCAAACCGGTCCAGTAAGTACAGATCTCGCGCAAAAGGACTGATCGGATCAGAAGGAGTCGACAAAAAAAGGAACAGCGAAACAAGTGGTGACGAGGACGGAAGAGGAAGCAGAACTTGTCAGGGTTGGGGATCGGCTCGGCAGCGAAAGGACGAAAGGACATTTCTCGCCCAACTCCGGCACATGGAGGTGTCCTGCAGTGGACTCTTCCTGACCCGCAGATGAGCTCGACCGTTCGTCAGTGGTGACACGTGGCAGACATTGCTAGTAAAGGCCAGAGAGAACGCAGCAGAGCGAAAGATGAGAGCGAGAGAGAGAGAGAGAGAGAGAGAGAGAGTTTTAATTACTGTAGTCCTTAGATATGGCCTGTAGAGGGAAAAAAAGGTGTGCAGTTTTATAGGGGAAGAGGAGACCATGGGAGAGGGAGAGAGAGAGGGGACGGCAACTGACTTCGCTCTTTCACTCCCTCTCGCTTCGTCTTATTATTACATGACCCAGCCCGACTCGACTAGAACCGACCCGGCTCGAAAATGGAAAAACACGAAGCCAGGCTCCTTCTTTGTTACCTTCTGTTTCGATGATTGGTGTCTCGGTCCTGGCGTCCGACTCCAACAAGGTGGGTGGCGGCTGTCCACTTCCTGCTCCCTTCCCCCGAGTACCAACCATCTACCGAGGCCTTTCTTCCGCTAGGACTAACGTGCGCCCAAGTTAACACTTAAGTTTTGGAACTCGTCGCTCGCGATCAAATACCTCCGATACTGCTACAAGTGGCTTATTCAAAATAATAATAATAAAAATAACTATTCAAAATAATAATAATAAAAATAATTATTCAAAATAATAATAATAAAAATAATTATTCAAAATAATAATAATAAAAATAATTATTCAAAATAATAATAATAATTATTATTATTCAAAATAATTATTATTATTATTATTATTATTTAAAAATTATAATTTGTAGGAAATGGTAAAATTCACAATGGAATGAGAATGGATGTGGAGGGCATAGGATTAAAGTAAAAATAGTTTGTTGCGGAGCAAATATAGAATAATTTTATGTGATTTTCACAATAAGAAGGTTCACGAGAGTCATAACTAATACGATGGAAGTCAAAGAGTCTTACATAAGAGTTTATTTGAAAGTGTTTTAGTTGTGTTAGTCTTTTATTTATGTTCAGTTATTTAATTATTTTAAGATTTATCTTCTTGTGTTTAATTTTCAATGTAACTGAGATAAGAATAATTTAATTATATTGTAAATCACAAAAATATTTATCTTTTTCATAAAAGAGAAAAAATAATCCAAAATATCTATACAGATTAGCTTACTAGAAGAACAAATAAGATGCTAAACCAATTGATCCCACTGCAATTATTGGGCCTGGTCGGAATCCTTTCAACAAAGTAGAATTCAGGATTTCTCGAAACTGAGTCAGTATAGTCTGAGTTGGGTTGCAACGGAAAACTGAAAGCGAGAAAGGAACAGCAATAATACAGGAGAGGAAGAGCTGTGCATGCAATAATTAGAAAGGAGCTATTTAAACTTTTAAACAAATAAAGTTTAAATCTAAAAAATGTTTGTTTTTTTCGGTATTTGTATTGGGAGTGGGAAGCGCGCCATGTGGAGGGAGGGAGGAAGGGGGAGGGAGCTGCCCTCTCCGGAAAGTGGTCCGCAACGATCGTGTAGTCTTTGTTAAATGGGGATCTTCTCTGTCGCTTCTCCTCTTCCGACGAAGTACAGACCCAATCTTTTCCTCTCCCTGCTTTCTCTCTCGGGGTTGTCTTCCCTCCGTCTCTCCCTCGGATCGGCAGGGAAACTTTTGTTGAGGGGAGAAAGGAGGGACCCATTTCATTCCTGCCCACTTTCGGGTTATGGCTTCTTGATCGTATTTCATCACCGGCATGAAGTTGGAGTTCCACGTTTTCATGAAACAGGTTTGCCTCTGATTTATTTATTTTTCACTAAACGGGTAACGTTTTTTTTTTTTCTTTTTTTTTCTCCTAAACAAGTTCAATTTCTGCAGGCGCAAAATACTCAATTTTAGATGTTTCTAATTTGATTTCATTCTTGCTTTATCGATGTTTTATGTCTAAATTGCGTTTGTAACGCGAGAATTGACTTGAGTTCCGCCATTTCCATTCAATGTTGTTTGTTCCCGAACTAATATTTATCATCTGCTCAAATTTGCTCCCTGGTCATCTTCTTAATATTTGATTTTTTGGGTCATTAGTTCAATCTATTGCCTACGTTCCCAGCTTTTTCTCTCTTACTGGTTACCTTTCCTTTTCAGCTTAGTTTTTTGTTATAGACATTCTGAACCATCAATATTTCTTCTTGTTTATGGCTTTTGATTTTATTTTTATCCGCGAAAACTGCCGTTTGATGTAAACCAGTTTCTGTTTTTCTTTTTCAAGCATTTTTGCCTTTCAATTGTCGTCGTACTCATCTTTTACGTGACACCTTACCCGTCTTTTCTTGTGTTCTCGTCCTCGAGTTTGTTTTCGTCGTATAATGAAATTATCAATTTTCCTTTTCTTTTTTTTCTTTTTTTTTTTTTTTTGCCCCGCCTCTCCTGCTTGCCTAATGCATGTGTCAACAGAATAGTCTTTGTTTCTTGATCTGCTTTCTCTTTTCCTATCAAGCGATTTCTCAATTCTCTCGAGCTAGGAAATCTTCGGAGGATGATTTTCTGGTTTGTAAGTCAAGCCCTTCATACATTACGAACTTGGACTCAGTCAAGCATCATCTTTTACTGTTTGGACTTTGCAGGTTTTCTCTCAAGGTGATATGTTGGTTGCTGGGCCGCAAAACTTCAAGCTTTCAATTTTATCAAGCGAATACATTCTTTCACCTTCTGAAGCACTTGTCCTTTGGCACTGGCTGCGGATGTGGTGATTTTCCACAGGAGGTGTGAGCACACTATATTCTAATTGGCTGAAGTTCATCTGATTTCCACCTCATACTTGTCTATTATGTACATTTTACCATCTAAATAAAAGTATATCTCCTCATGTTTCGACTTTATCCATTTTGTTGCTCTCTGAATGAGTCTGCTAGTCTCATTTGATTTCTGGAGTATTCTTGGATTTATCTTCGGGATGATTAAGATGATCGTGGTTTATACTCAAAACCAATCAGGTCCAGTTCTATGGTCCTGAGGAGGGTTTCTATTTTTTTGGAGGCTGTCATCATCCTACCGAACTAGCTAAAACACTGAGGCTTTGGAATCCTTTTGTACTTGGAACTATGACAAATTAATTGAGAAGAGCTTCGCTCTGCCTTCTTTGTGTTTTCCTCCTCAAGAAAGTAAAAAGATTTAACTTTCTGGATCACCATTTGTACTTTGGTTTCAAACAGCTGACAATATTATACATTCAAATATTAAGTAACATAAAACCACCTGCTGTGACATCTTGTTTGACCACTTGTCTCTGCTTTTTGAATGTTTTGCACTTGGTCAGAATGGACTACTCGTTTGCTACTTGTTCAAGTGTTTGTTCTTTGATGCTGATATTTGGATCTTTCTTATTTTCTCAGGATGAGTTCCACTGAACACTTATTTCCAATAGCAAATATATATATATGCATTTTTTCCAAATGTTCTTTTGGTAAATAGATCAAGTGCATCTGCTGTGCCTTGGCTTCCATCTTACTCAATCTTTATTTGTTTCCATATCTCTAATGTAAAAAATCTGGCAGGTCCAAAATCCGGTCTTGAAGTGTGCTTGGTTCTTGCTAACTCTTTCTTTAGCAAGTGATAGAATATTTGGAGGTAACTTTCATTAGGTAATTGGGATTGTTATAACACAATTAAGCACAATGGGGGCCTGTGTATCTGCACCAAGAGAAAGACCAAAATCACGAAGAAAGTATGCTCACAGATCAGGCAAATACCGTTCAAGAAAGTCTACTTCTATTCCTGATATCCCCAAGTCACGGCTTAGTGACACTGGTCGCATGACAGACTTTTCTGTCAGTGAGTTTGTTCAATTGGATTTTGAGAAAGCTGGTACAACACGGAGAGGATCTGAAGTTTCTAATATGACCTTCCATGTCACTCAGTTGCAATGGTCCCATGACAATGGGAATTGTAAGTTAATAATATCAGCATCTCTATGCCATGTTTAGAACTATTAGAAATTTTTTTTTCATCTTTTACATCAATTTAAATGACATGATGACATGATTTATAAATTCAAAAAAAAGAAAAAAATGTACTTCATTTTAGGTGCTCTAGGAGTACCGTTTTTGTTTGATTTGGAATTGAATAAGAATGTCTCGTAGATTTTTCCTTGTAATCTAGAATCTCTAACATATTTATTTGTCCACCCAATACTTGCCTCAAAAGTGTATGTGGGATATGAAGAAGGCTTTTATTCTTCAAGTTTCATGATAAGTAATCAGGCAATAATAAAGTATTGTGAAGCATTGTAAATTCCTTATATTCTTTATCTCCTGCTATTAGTTATCTTATGATTGTGTTGGATATCTGTCTTTACAATCACACCGTCAAGTGGCTGCTTCTGACTGTATTTCTGGGGTCAAATTAAAGATTCTTATTTCTTTCAATGTTTGATAAGAGTCTTCTAATTAGAACTTGAAAGTTTTAATTCCTTGGATGACACTGATTCTTTTTCTTAGATTTTACATGCCTGGGCTTTTTTGGAAACTTGATGTTTTCTCCTTGGTTTATACTGTGAGTGGGGTCTTGGAGCTGTCTGGCCCTCATCTTCCTCATCAAGATGGATGAGAAACGCCTAGGATCCATGTAATTTGTCCTATATCCATGATATGCACATACTGTGTTATTTTAGAGATTCTAGAGGCTTTCACCACAGTGACCCCCTTTTTCATCTCCTTTTCAATATTGTTGGCTAGCCTCTCTCATCCTTGTTCATGGTGGCAAAAATTGTTGGATGGCTTTATCTCATCTTTCATACCCAAGAATCCAATAATCCCTTCTTCCAGTTTACCAATGTCACAAATATTCCTCTGTGAGGAATCCCTTGACAAAGTTAGCATCCTTTTGTTGGCTTTGCCGAAAGGCCAAGCCAACCTTTTAAAGATTCAATGTGGATCACTCCAAGACCATATTGCAGCATCCTTGGTTGTCAGCCATCTACCTCCCTTTCAACAATTTCAGCTTCCCGCTTTTCTCTTCCGTGCCAAAAAATCTTTATGGAACCCAATCCTTGAAGACCTTGAGAGCCTCTGCAATCTTTTCCAAGGCTGGAAGATCCACCCTCTGGACATCCTCCGTTGTTGGCGTCCCTTCCTACTTCCTCTCCTTTTTTCCCTTGCCTAGCAAGTGTTTTCTCTGTGATTGCAGATTTTGAAAGGAAAATTCTTATGGAGAGGTGCCACTGAGGGGTTCAAATATGACATAGTACATAGCTCTAATGTTGAAGAAATTGCTGAAAACTATGAGGACAGACTAAGGCATCCTAAACTCTTGAAGGTTAATGTTAGAAGGAAGTAGAAAAGGAAATTGGAAGATTGAAAGACAACAACTCACTTTTGGAAAATTATTATTTTGGAAAAGTACTCTCTTTTAGTATTTTGTATATAGGGAAAATTTAGTAGTTCTCCACTTTTAGTAATTTTGTAGTTTATCAATAGTCCCAATTAGAGAATTTTCTATGAGAAATTCTTGCTTTAGTACATGTCCTTTATAGTAAAGTCAAGGAAAGTCTTAAAAATAATAATAGATAGTAGTTTGTTACGGTCCCGGATCTGACACATGGATTCGTAGGGGGAGGAAGAAGAGAAAGATGAAAATCAAGCCAAAGGGAAGCTTGAAAACCCTAGGTTCTTGAGGAGAATGCACACCCCTGAGCTCGTTGAGGAGAACTCAAAAACCCTTGTTTATACTAAATCAATGTTTGCCTTTCTCATTACTCTTACCCCTTAAATAGGGTGCACCCTTACAAGGTTTAAGATAAAATATTACAAAAATACCCCTATAAATAAAATATTCCAAAAATACCCATGTGGCCGATTAATTCTTTAACTGAAATAAAATAAAGTAAATTAAAAAAATTAAAATAATAATGTTATTGCATGCATAACATAGTTTCCTTCTAAGTATGTTGTTGGAATCCTTTCTTAAAAAGGGATTTTCAACTTAGCTAGTGAAATTTCAAATCTAATTAGGAAATTTAGCCCTAGGAATTTTCTATTATAACGATGTAACTTATTTTAGGGAGTTCATGGTTGTTTTAGAGTCTAGAAATAGGTGAATCTGTTGTAACTTTGACTTAATTTTGAATAATTAATACAATTTTTCTTTTTGGTTGCTAGAGCACCATAGTTTCTCTTTCTTTTTACTGAGAATAATTTCTTAGTAGTCATTTTAAATCTTGTGCTACCACTACTAGTTACAAAACAACTACTTTAAATTCAAGTTTTTCTCATTGAACTTGAAAACCATCAATTCTCTATAGCTGAAAGAGCGGTGGCTGGGTTACTCATATTCCAGCCTAGTCTATCAACTGTATTTTAATATTTTTGGGGCTTAAAATATCACCTTATCAAATAGACTGATGTTTATCTTACTAAGAAATTGGGGGTCCTTGGGATTTAGAGTATTGAAGTCATGAATGAAGCTTTCCTCACCAAGTATTTTTGGAGATTGGGAATCCACAGAAATGTCATTGGGAGAAGATCCTCGTTGCCAAAGTTTGAATGGTCGAATCTTGTGGTTGTGCATGGATTTTCTATTTGGAGATCTATCTATTATATAGCTCCTCCTTAAGTTCTGATCTGAAGCTTGCTTATGGCTCGAGGATTGTTCGCTCACATAACACACCCCCCCTCCTCAATATCTCCTATCAAGCTGTATTTAATGCTGCTTGGAACCAAGCTGCGCCGGTTAATGAAATTAAGGCATGTAGTAGGTCAAACACTTTCTGGAATAATGAGTTGAGGCACAACCTATTTGATCATGAAGTGGCTGATGTGAGCTTTCTTGTTAACCTTCTTCTTCACCCCACCCACAGATGCAGTTTTTTGTTCAAATTACTGTTTGCTGAAGGATATTAACATTTGACAACGTGTGAGTAGAGGTGCCCCACTTGGCATCCCTTATTCACCCTTTGCAACAAGATGGATGAGTCAACTGACCACATAATGCTTTACTTTGGTCTTTCATGGAGAATCTACCACTTTTTCAAGGAGAAGTTTGTGCTATAGGTCTGCCCTCCTATCTTTTGAGAATTTTATTGAGCATAACATTTTACTACAAACCCCTCTTGTATCCTACAGCAAGCATGTCTAGCAAACATTCCCTGGTGTTTTGTGGCTTGAAGACAATCAAAGACATTTTTGCAAAAAGGTTAGCAACTTCGAAAATGTTACTTCAAAGATTTCTAATGATACTATTTGTTGGGTCAGGTAAGGAGTTTCAGGGCCTTTTTTGTGATTCCAATTGTAGCAACTTGCATGCAATGGCAAATCTCTACCTTTACTGGCACATCACCAATGTTCTCAGTTGAATTTCTGGGTAAGAAATAATAATTTACTTACTTGGTTATAACTGAGTACAATGAGCCTCTATTTTAATAGAGGAAAGAAGTAGGATCAGATTATACTTAAAACTACCTATGTCCAAGTTACAGCCAAAGTCAAATACTAAAAGATAAGTCCTAGAATAATTAAACAACATAACATAATTGAAATTCCTTTTAACTAAGATTCTTCTTTGAGACTTCCTTCCTATGAGATTCTTGTAAGACTACCATATTAATTTTGGTTCTGTGAGACTTCTTGTTGTAAGAGTCATGTATGATGCTCTCATACCTGTTCTTCAACACTCTCTCTCAAGTTAGAGTTTATGATAACAAAGGATCTTATTTTTTAAGATATGGGCATAAAACAAAGAGATTGTAACAATCCCCAAGTCATGTTTATGCTCTAATTGATCCTCCTCAGGATGTGCTGATACCTGTTCTCTAATAAAGAAGCCAATTGATTTACCTCATCCACTTCATGATCTCAAATTCCCTCAACAAAAATTTAAGTTGCAATTCTCCTTAAGAAAATAAATAAAGATTGGAAACTTGTCTCTAACAATGTAAAACATAACTGGGAACTTATCTCAAACTAGCAAAATATAACTTGGGAATTTGTCTAACACAGGGGCATCAATGATTGATTCATCTACCAAAACTTCACTGACCCATCATTTTGGACATGAAGCCTGAGATTACAAAACCAAAGTTTGAAACTGCATATTGCTTTCAAAGACTAGAGGCAAAACAAGGCACCGGATGTGGTGGGACCTAACAAGCAGGAGCTTAACTATACATGCACAGCTTCATGGTTTAAGAAATTTTCGAAGTCATTTCTCAATGCCCATGAAGTGGAAGGTGATTCTGAATTGGTTATTAGCTCCTCCTCCTGTGGAGCCCCCTTGGAGGCACTGGAACATATTTTTAGAAATTAGATATCTTCTCATCAAGCTCTCTCCCAAGTGCACTCACATCCTCCACCTGGCAAATTATGCTGCAGATTTGTTAGCAAAAGAGGGTGTTTCTCTCCACTCGCTCGCAGTTAAAGAATCACCTGAATGTTTGTCATGTGGTTGTAATTTTGAGTGTCTCTTGCTGCTCTTTCACTTGGCTTCAGCCATTCAAAATGATCATCACTCTCTTAAAAAGTAAAAAAAAATCACTGGTGTGTCTGTCGTAAATTTGCTCTTTGTTTCCTTTGACAAAATCTATTACTTATTTTTTTTTTTTTTTTTATGAATCTATTGCTGAAATGCTCTTTATTTTAAAACAACACTTTCATCTTGGTAAAGCAAAAGAAACCCCCTGATTATAACTATGTTTTAGGTGACAAATTCAAAAGACAGATGCCATCTCTGTTATAAATGTGTCTTGTATTTGAACTCTTTTCATGCCTCAGTTAGATTGTCTATTATTTTCGTATGTCTTGATGTCTTCTAATGCTTTGAGAGGTTTGATTTGTCTCTACATAGTAATATGTCAAGAAGAAGCATGGTTTGACTCTGTCAGTATTTTGGAGTCTGATTCTGATGATGACTTCAGTAGCGTTCATGGAGGTGACGTTCTCTGATCGGGCTCCATTTGTTTCAATTTATAGCCTTGAAACTCTATAACATTTTGTAACATTTTGTTGCTTTTTTCTCCCAGATTGTTTTCCAGTGGTTAGCAATGCAATTGGCAACCTATCAAACACTCAAATGCTTGACAGTACTTCCAGCTTTATGGGTGCTATGTGTAAATTTGAGGAATTATGTGACAATACCAACCCGGTATCCTTTTCACTTGAACGCCATATGAAAATAGATGGAGGCAAAGCAGAGAAGTATTTTAGTGGAAAAGAAGACTTCAAGGAATCTGATAGAATTGCAATTTTGACTGCACAAGGTTATGAAGTTTCTTGTTTAGGGAAGTCAGATGAGGTCTATACCAAAAGAAGAAAATTAGGGGGACGGTATGCAAGTTTTAAAGGTCTTAAAGAGGATAAACATGATCCTGAGGAAAAAAATCATGAAACCTTGAAGCAGATAAAACTTGCTCCTTCAGTCAGTTTCAATGACAAAACACTTTTGCATACATCAAATCCTTGCCCACCTTCTCAAAAGAAAATGTCAGCACTTATTAGGCTTTCTTTTAAGAGGAGGTCCAATGAGGGAGAGGAAGCAACTGAATTATGTAAGTATATATGTGCATCCTTAGCTTTAAATTTGTTTACTGCTTTTAAGGAATTACTTAAGATCGTACTTCTTTGGATATGGGACCTGAACAGGTGCTTCACGGAGATTCTTATATCACCCCAGAGGAGGACTGGTGGTACCATGTTCAATAAGGGAGAAGCCAACTCAGGGTTGCTGGTCTGTCCTAGAACCATCAGTTTTTAAGCTTCGTGGTGCAAGCTATTTCAGGTATGCTAACTGAATTCTGCAACCGATATTTTTGTTTTTTGCTTGTTCCTCTATTTGGCAACTGATTGTAACTCTCAAGAATTTTCTAGCTATGATAGAATCGAGTAATCTGCTGTCAAGTGGGCCTTGCTGGAGATGAAATAGGTTGTCTTTGTAAACTGCCCTTATTTCTGGTCACCATCGAGAACCACAGTCACAGTATTGGTCCTATTTTGACTGATATGATATAACTTTAATAAATGATTCTTGTGAATGTTGGTTCAACTAGTAGCTTATATTCAGATTGTAGGTCGGTGTTCCACATAGTTTGAGTTGAATATATTTGCATTACTCTGTCACTCTCTCCTTTTAAGTAACTGCAGCTATTTTTTCTCTCTTTTTTTTTTGTTTTTTTTCTTCTATCATCTATTATTTGTATGAACAATGTGTATAAGTTATCTTACAGAGACAAAAGGAAATGTCCTGCCCCAAACTGTGTCCCCTACATCCCAATTGGTGTTGATCTTTTTGCCTGCCCACGGAAGGTAAACCACATTGCTCAGCACATTGAACTGCCTTATGTGAAGCCACATGATAAAGTACCAGCACTCCTTATTGTTAATATTCAGGTCAGTATTGTTTCTTTCTATATGACATCTATTCTTTTGTGAATATGATTACACTATGACATGGATATATACAAGAAGCTTACTTTTGCATCTCACTGTGTCACCTTTGATCAATTTGTGCTAGCTTCCAACATATCCAGCTGCGATGTTCCTTGGTGACAGCGATGGAGAAGGGCTGAGCCTTGTGTTATACTTCAGACTCTCTGACAGTTACGAGAAAGAGATTTCTCCTCATTTCCAGGAGTGCATTATGGTAGTTTTCCTTCTCATTTTGTCATTGAAGAATCTATTGTCCACCTTTAAACACTTAAACAAATCACGGGATGTTACTGGAATGGCTGATGGGCTCTGCTTGTCTTCTCTTAATCTTAACAACATCTGCAGTTGAATATCATTCACCATGTGGCCATTAATTCTCAGTATTGCATGCATGTATACCAGATGCGAGTCAAAATCTTTATCCTTGGGTGATGGATTTTAATGGATATATACAATGAAACCAACATTTTCTCAGTCAAATACATTAGAGTGTGTCTTGAAGTTGCTAATAGATGAGGCTTGTACAATATTGGATTCTGTCCTCACCATCTTATGGTCAGCTTCTATCTAGGGCTATCGATAATTGTGATATCTTTCCATGGGGATGCCTCATGGTGGTATATATAATTTAAGAAGTTGCCTTCTTTGTTGTTTTAGTATTTTTTATCGTATTACACATAAGAAGAAAGCTTGCCTTGCTTGGCTTTCGTTTTAGTAAATAGAGCAGCGCTGCCACAGTGACGTCTCTGAAACTGTGCTGAATGTTGCTATTGAGCTCCCATCCGTTGACTCTCGTCTCTGAAACTGTCTGCATGTTATCTCATCTCCTTTGACATTTTGAAAGACTACTGATGTATTTCTTTCAATGATTCTATTAGTTCTGATTCATGGCATATGTGCATTGAAAATTTTTCTTTTCATTTTCTGTAGAAATTGATTGAAGATGAAACTGAGAAGGTTAAAGGGTTTGCAAAGGAGTCATATATTCCTTTTAGAGAGAGACTGAAGATCATGGCCGGAGTGGTCAACCCAGAGGACCTTCGGCTAAGTTCAGGTGAAAAAAAGCTTTTAACTGCTTATAATGACAAGCCAGTGCTTTCACGTCCTCAACACAATTTCTACAGGGTAAACATTTTTCTCACATGAGATGTTCCTACATAAAAATAAATAATGATGGATTTATATTAGATGCAGAGTTTGGAAGCTGTTCTGTTTCAGCATTATATTTCATTCATCATCTTAAATATGCTCACTTCCATGTAGTTGATAACTTTTAGGCTTTGGTCAAATACTATAGATAATAATGTTTACATGCTGATGCCTGCTGCCTCAATGTGTTCAAGCAATCTAAACTATAACAGAACTTGCACTTGCAGGATGAAGAGCAATTTATAGTGCTTCTTTGCAATACTAAATAAAACAGGTGCCACCAAAAGTTGTGTAGAGTCTGACCCGGACCATCCTTAATATAAAGAATCACATCTATAAACTCTAATCAATAAACGGGAAAAGCTTTTGGAAGGAAAAACCATGATATGAAGGATATAGAAACACAGATTCAGACCTTCATAAGAAAGGAAAGGGAGCCAGCTGATGTTAACACTTTATAATGCAATGAAAAACTAATAAGCACATAGCTGATAAGACTGTGCAACAATCGTTTTAAGCTGGCTTGGTCACAGAGCCGTAGGTTCAACAGAAAATTGAGCAACTTAAAGGTCCAATCGTAGGCATGCCCTGCTAGAAGTATAAATAGTCATATTGCTATCTAAACATCAGATGCTAGATGTTTCTTTGTAAAAGTTGCTCACTGTCTACCTGACCGTGTCTACTGAGTCGAGTTGAAGACAGTCATACTACCTACCACTGATTCATTATGAATGAGGCTGCACTGATTGTTTCTCCTAGATAGTAGCATGCTAAAGTGGTAAAGATTACTTGTAAAATTATGTAGACAAACACTATTGAGCTTGTGTAAGCAGATCACTAGAGAAGAGCAGTATCTATGAGTTATGGTTGGGGATAGTCATGACTTCAATCCTGGCATTGTGGCCATGTCAAATGAGGATTAGATCCACGGAGCCTGAGATTGTGTAGATGGAAGGAACGGCATGTACATTCATTTGACCAATTTAACTGGACTAAAGCTTTCTTAAAAGCGCTTATTTTGTTTATGGACATTAAGCTTTATCCTCTGGTTTTATGAACTGATTGTAATTTATAGTAGGTCCTTGATCTGACCAAGTTCAGAGAGAAAAGCTTGTGTGCTTTGGTTGATGTGTTCTTTTCTCTTGTAAATACTTCTAATGCAGGGTGCAAATTACTTCGAGATTGATCTGGACATACATCGGTTCAGCTACATTTCAAGAAAGGGCCTGGACTCATTCCGGGAGCGTTTGAAATACGGCATACTTGATGTGGGTCTAACAATCCAGGTTAGTTTTTTTTTAACATAATTCCTTCAAATGTGAACCTTCGGAGGTATATTCTCTATACCATTCACTGTTAGAGAATTTACATACTAGCAACCTCTGCTTTTGTATGTAAGGGATAATGTTTACAACACTAACACTGCTGACAGGCTCAAAAACCGGAGGAATTGCCAGAACAAATAATGTGCTGTGCGAGACTGAACAAACTCAATTTCGTTAATCACGGCCAAATACCCACCCTTATGACTGACGAATAATCCTCATGAATAATGCAACTGTCGGAATGCTCGGATAAGGTTTCTTCTGAGTAAGCGTCTGTCAATTGGTAGCTACTAAAAAATGTGAATTTTATTTTAAATGGATTCGTACCTTGATGCTTTTAACGGTCTACTGTTTGTGTCCTTTAATAAAAGTTTTCTGTAATTGCTCTAACAAAACTTTTATGTAATATTAAATAAACTTCCATTTGCCAGGGTAAAGGTGAGTAATCTTAGTGTAGCTTTCAGAATCTCAGATTGTTGGACATCGTGGGCTTCCGTGAATCTCCTCTAAATACAACCCTGATTGGGGGTGATGATCGTTGTCATTGTTGGATTCTGTGTTCCACCAAAAGCCGGGCTTGTGCGTTATGTTGGTAAGTGATCAGCACTGAATGTAATAGATGCCACTTTGCAGAAACCAAAAACCGGATAAAGGTCTCTCAGTTGTATTTTCTGTCTTTTAAGGGAATTTTTAGTCGTTTCACCCAGTTCCATGTTTTTCATTGATTAATACTTGAGGAACCCATCAATGAGAGGAGGTGCCCTTCGGCGAAAAACTCAGTATTGTTGCCAGGATAAGGGACGGAGAGGGCTCTCCCCATCCATCTCCATTTTTCGTCACAATTGTTGCAGGAGGCCTCTCTCCCTCTGCGTTGGTGACAAACGCAGATGAGGGAGAACCTTGTCCCTCTGCAAATAGAGAAATGGGAACCTCCCCCTCCTCTAGTAGCAGAGAAGCTAGATGTCAGCTTTGTCACTGGGTCTTCTGTAAAGGAAGGGGAGAACTGCTCTAATAGCTATGCTCCTTTTTTTGGGCTTTTATTTGTAGAAACGGTATAAATTCGGAACGCTGTAACAGACGATAAATAATCACGTGGGTGGTCGGGTATGAAAAATACTCCGTAACAAACAACAACAATTAAACAACTACTAGGGCAATTAATTACTTGAGTATCGTGGAACCCTAATTAGGGTTTTTAAGCAAAAAAATCTAGATTTAATCCACATGAATTTTGGGGATTCTTCATCTAATTTTTCTGAATTGAGCTGCTGCAATAGAGAGCTAATGAAGGCAGAAATTCTAAGGTTTTGAAGCCCATGCAATACATGTAAAGAGAAGTTAAAAGAGTTATGGTGCTGAGTAAGTGAGAATGAAGGGAAAAAATTGTTAGGGTATACCTGCTAGTTTCAATACCACCTTTCTCAGCCTTCATTCAAACCTTCCAAGTGATAGCCTTTGATCAACTTGAGTAGCAACAAATTAGCCCTAGAACCCTTATGTATATACCATGTTAAATTCTAGGGTTTTTGATCTTGTTTAGAAGAGAGAAGTTAAATAGAAGAAGATTAGAGAGAAAGAAGAGAAAAACTAGAGATTTAAGAGGAGAATGTGTTATAGATAAAGAAGAATAATGGGAGTAGAGGCTCAATTAGTTCGAACCCTCTCTTTTTCATTATTTATATAAGCTGAAAAATTACATAATGACAATAATAACCTTGTTTAAAAAAGTAAATAACTAATGTTCCTAATACCGAATGAGAAAGACTAGGGAGATATGGGGGTATTTTAGTCATTAGAGATGTGGGGTATTTTAGTCATTAGAGAAAGAATAGAATGTAAGAGGTAGTTAGTTACTCTTGCCTTTGTCTATCGGTGAAAAATTCTTGTTAATGGAACGGCAGCCATCCGATGATTTAACGGTAGATCCAACGCTCACGGTTCACATTTCTCATTTTTTCACATAGAAGAATCGCAATTTTGCACAGGGTCGGCCATCGTTTTATGACCGCTGCTCAATAAATTCCATTTTGTTGTCTCGCACCCCCTAAAACCCTAACACTTTTTTCTTTTGCTTCCTGCGATCTGTAATTCCCATTCCCTTTCATCGAGCACTTGTCAGCCATGGCAAACACCGATCCGGAGCGCAAGGAGGAGGAGACTTCGGAGCAAGCTCCCGGTGATGATGAGGACACTGGGGCTCAGGTCGCGCCCATCGTCAGACTTGAGGAGGTGGCTGTTACTACTGGTGAAGAGGAAGAAGACGTCCTCCTCGATCTGTAAGTGTTTCTGATATTTTGATTCATGTTCTGGCCACTGGCTCCTTCAATTTGTCCGTTGTGCTGTTATTTTTTTCGTACTCTTTACTATTTCTGTTGCCACGATCAAATCTGTGGGTTTCGGATGGCTAATAATCTTACGTGTTCGATGAGAATCTGGTCGCTATCAAGTGTTTGAGTAGCTTATATTGCTATTGAATCTTATCTTAATGCTTTTGGAGGTATTTTACGGGGACATTGGAGGTTTTTTTTTTTTTTGTTATTTCAAAAAAAAAAAAAAAATTTGATGGCCAGTTGTGATCATTTGGCTTTGCCGTTTCTGTCCTTTTCATCCCTTAAATCTCTAAGTCAGGTTCCTTGTCGGAGGTGAAACCCGCTGATCTGAGGAGTGGATTGGTGGTTCTATTATCTTGTTTGTGTGTTTTATCCTCTTACTGTTTTAGGATTCAATAATGTCTTACCACCTCTTACTGATTAATCCTTTGGTTCCTTCTTCTGCAGTAAATCAAAGCTTTACCGATTTGATAAGGAGGGGAATCAGTGGAAGGAACGTGGAGTTGGTACAGTGAAGCTTCTAAAGCATAAGGAGACTGGGAAAGTTCGGTTGGTCATGCGCCAATCGAAGACGCTCAAGATCTGTGCTAATCATTACGGTAGGTTTTTGCCTTATTGGATTGGTTGCTGTAACTAAGTCTAATGAGCAAATAACTCATTGTATGGATTGGCCATTTTGCCATTTAGATTTTCTGACTCATTTCCTATTTTACAGTTCTTCCATCAATATCAATTCAAGAGCATGCTGGGAATGACAAATCATGCGTCTGGCATGCACCTGATTACTCCGATGGTGAACTGAAAGAAGAGTTTTTTTGTATTCGATTTGGTTCTGTTGAAAGTAAGTTGTACAATCCTTGGTGATTCTGTCTTTGACAATTGTACATTTTTAAGGATCCAATTTTATCTATGCATCTCTGCGATGTATTGGTAAATCTCTTGATTGATTATCTTCTTGTTCAATTGCCTTACTAAATTATGCTATTTCTTTTGATTTGCTTGTATGCAAATTCCTTGGCCTACTTGAGTTGTTTTCTTTGTGGATCCGTGCTCTTGAATATTTTATAAATGTTACCTTTTTTCTTTTATTTTTCTGAGTGTCCGATTTCCTGATGGGCACTTGATCCAAATATGTAAATTGTGCTTCATACTTGGGAAAAGAGATGATGCTTTCAAGTTGATTTAAGGGTTCAGATTTATAAGCAATGATAATGCAAGATAATCTTGCTTGAAGGACGTGCAGAAAGCTTTCTGATTGGTGCTTGCTGATTTCTTTGAGAAAAAATGTCATCAAGTGTGTTGACAAAAAACTTTTCATAGAGGCTTTGAGAAAGACTTATAAAGAACAATAAAAGTGCATGTATGAGAGACGAGCCCAATTGTTTGCTTTTTTGAAATTGCAAAACGTTGCTGTACTTGAACTTGTTGTGTGCTCGATTGATCTGATTTATCAAGTTGTTGTAAATTTGTACTCCTTAATATGGCTGTTTATCAAAAAGTATTCTGTTTATGATTTTCTTCAAATATGGTTCCTTTACTTCCAATGTACCTCCTCCCTTTACAAGGCCTATTATGATTTATAGGGTTTTCAATTTTTTTGCTTCATAGCTGGGCTGTGAATGGCATTGAAATAAAGTCCTTATTTAATGGCTTTGGATATGAGTATCCGTGTTCTTGTGTACTAACGGGATAAAATAAATTTAGGGATAAAATAAATCTAGGGTTAAGTCATTCTATACTTGATTGCCCAGCTTATGGGAAGTTTGATCTGTAATTTGAGTCCCTTAACAAAGTAAGTGTATAAAAGAATTTTCCTTATACATTGGATGACAATCTTCTTCTTTTTTTTTCTTTTTTTAATTTTAAATATGATGGATGATAATCAAAAAAGTATTTAAATAAAGATAATTGTGTTTTGTCATTACTAAATGTTGTTATAACTTTTAATAGTTCTGTAATGTTGGTTTTTTGTTTTCCATGATTTTATTTGCCTTTGATGGTTATGCATTGTACCTCTATTTCACATGCTTGTTGCTTACCCTTGCGTAGGTGGGTAAATGAATTTGTAATCTTTTACCTGTTGTGGAATTTTTTAAGTGTTTATCTGGGGTTTGGGATGGGTTATGTTCTTTTCGCTTTTAAACTTTATGCAATTTGCAATTCATCAAGAGAGATTCCTGGGATGAAATCTACTGGGAAACTGCAAGAGTGATATTTGATTTGTTCTTTATTGATCATGGTTTCTTAATTTCCTGTTACTTTGTGCTGCTCTGTCCTGTTAGCAAGAGGTATTTACAAAAAAATTACTCTAAACCTTTAATACTTCTGTTATAGTAGCTTTTTTTTTCAAGAGATGGAAGTGTAGCAGCTCGGTAAAAAAATTATACTGCTTTATTTGCTTTGCATTTCATGAACAAGTATTTTTAGTATTCTTATTAAACATTGTTGGATAAGTTTTTCCATTTACTTGCATAGTAATTTATAACAGAGATAAGGAAAAGTCCTTGTACACTATGCTTACCCCAGCTTCAGGGAAGGTAGTTTTAACCCCTATCTGCTCTCGTCCAAGCAAGAACCATGCCTGATATGAGTGAGGACTTAATCTAAGTAAATTTATAGTTAATTATCATAGTTTAGTTTTACTTATATTTATACAACTTTTAGTTGGCCTTTAATATTATTATACTGATTTTCATGATTTATTTCCCTTTACAGATTATTTTACCCATCAGATTTTTACTCCTGTGTGTAGTTGGCTACATAAACGTGTAGTCCCTTGTTGTGGAAATTTTAGAGCATATGTAAATATCAGCTATCCTAGATCAACATTGTGCTTATACATCAGTCTTTGATTGATATGCTCACCTGTCCACTTGTACTGTTTCACAGTGATCTATTTTGTTTGTGACAACAAGGAGTTTGCAGACTTTATATCTTGTTAATAGGCTCAGTATGCCCTTTGCATTCTTGCGGTGCTCCTCATCAATTCATCATTCAAAAAAAATATATAAAAAAGAGTTTGCAGTGACTCATATATTATTTACTGAATGTTGAACGGAACAAGGCAAAAAATTTATGTTCATTCTTTCCTGATAGAAATGCAATCTAGTTATAATTAGGAATTAGAGATAATATGCCTTGCAGTGAAGTCAGTGTTTGATAAGATTGCTAGTGATGGGATTTCCTTTGAGAAAATGTAATTATTATATATTATTATTTAAAAATTTCTTGTTATTGTTTTTGTCTGTGTTTTCTAAATATTGTAAGTTAGTTTGCTATTTCACAAAATGTTGTGTTTAATAGCGCTTGGAATTTCTCTCTTGAGTGATTTACTTGGAAGTATTATGTGGTCTGATATCTTTGGCACTCTTTTGTTCTTTCAGACTGCAGGAACTTTATGGAGAGGGTGGAAGAGATTGCTCATTCTCAAGCTAAGAAAGATGAGAAAGATGCCAATTCTGCTGCTGACCTCATTGGCAAGTTGACTGTAACTGAAAGCAAGACTGAAGAGGCAAAGGGGGCAGAAGCACCTTTGGCTGCCACGGATGAGAAGAAAGAAGCTAGCAGCTCAGAGAAAACAGAAGTGGCAGAGAAAACAGAAGAGGAAGAGAAAACAGAAGAGGAAGAGAAGAAGGCGGAATAGACCCCCCTCCATAGCTTCTTATAGGGGGTGATTTCGTTTCTGCACGTCTATAATTTGGTTAAATGGTGGTTTGAGGTCTCATAGTCCCATTTTCAAAATGTCAGTATTTTTTTTTTTTTTTTCGGAATCAATTCAATGGGATTTATGGAAGTTAGGGTCTAGAGTCTTTCCATCCTTGCATGGAGTTTTTTTATGAAATATCGACTCTCATGGAATTTGCTCTCGGTTTGAAATTTACAGAAGGATCCGGGGTAAAGTTGCTCAATAGGAGTCTGGGGATTGAGAATTTTCATGTTCAGTTTTGAGTACTGTACTACATGAGGAATATTTTGTCGCGAGGGTTTGTTATATATCTCCATTATTGGTTTATAGAGCATCTTGTGTTCTCCTTATTGATAAAGCTCCATTCTGTAATGAATATATTGTGGTCCACTTGACATAAAGAGGCGTCAACTCGACCCTAACCCAAGAGCAACTTACAAAAATCAGTGCAGAACGAGTTGACTCAAGGTAAAATTGAAGTTACTCTTGGTAAACTTGAGTGTGCTCAAGGCGAAATCGAGTCTACTCCAGGTAAACTCTTGACAATTTTCAAGGTATTTCACTTGATTCATCTTCTTAACATCAAGTTAGCTCAGAACGTGTTGTCAGAATCTTTCGAATAATCAAGTGATTGATCTTCATTACATGTGTGCTAACAGATTTTGTTCCCAATCTTTCGAATAATAGAAGGTCCATTGGAACGGTGAACCTTCTAGCTGCATTTCCGCTTGATTTGTCTTGCAATTTAACCTGTATCTTTGATGCACTATTCGAATGTTGACCAACCTTTTCAACCTTCATGAGTTGCAAAAGCTTGGAATGACTTGAAACTTTTTCCACAATATCTTAATGCACCGAATTAGTTTTCAGTGTTTGTTATCATCAAAACTCGGTGGAATGACATCTTGAGACCAATATCCTCCTAACATATTCTTTTCCGTTCACATAGAAGGCTTCATCTCTTTTGTCAAAGATAACAGGGAAGGGCAGATGCCCGCTCCCTCCCTCAAAAGGGAAGACTATTTATCATAAATAATAAATACTTTTTGTAATTCTAGCTTTTCTGTTAAAACCTTTCATCAACTTACCTCAATCTTTTGTTAGATTCAAATTATAGGACCATGCTTGAAATGCGATATCTAAGAGGGGTTGTATTTAAAAATTACTGAAATGTTATTCATCTCAATTATCCAGAACAAGAAAATTCACATCTTGAACTGCATAGAAAGTATTATTTATCTTAAAAAGGCTTGCATAAGAATTGTAAAGCTGTTTACTCTTGCATAATGGAATACATTTCCCTGTTTCAGGTGAATGGGTTAATGTAACAGGAACTAGAGTAAATAGAAGGAATAATGGAATTCCTATTACCCTTTCCAATTTGTTACTCGTTTCCACCTCTGTATGTTGACAAACAAGGATGAGCTTGAACCCAGGAAACACTTTCTAGTGAGAAGATTAACTCACCAGTCCAAAAAAACTCTATTTTGAGATTAAGTAAGAGGTCTGTGTGCCTGGCTGCTTCCGGAGGAAAAAGGAAAATAAGAGCATAAACAAATATATCGGTTTGACCAAATTCTTCTTGGATTTTTGCCACATCCTCTCATACATAGATATTTCCATTGTAATCTCATTTGTTCAGGAGAAAAAGAGAGTTTTGAAACAATTTCCAGTCCATAAAACAAAATGGGAAGAAGAGCCATAAACAAGTGGGACTAGGAGTTACTTCCTTTCACAACAATACTAACCTCTGTTAGGTTGAAACTTGAAATACTGAGCAGTGGGCATGTAAATATAATGTGCAGAGGCGAGTCGCAATACGAGTAAATCAATTTCACGAGCCATTAGTATATACGAGGCCTACAAATGTGTACAGATTTAAGTTAAAACAGCATCTGCAGGAGGTCTGTTGCTCGATGCTCTACCATTGTCGTGTACAGGAGATTAGAACTATAGGTTAAAACTCCTACAGAAGAAAATATAGAAGATGACAAGAATTTAAAATCATACCTTGATGTCAATATTTGCTATCCACGTGTCATATTTGAAGGAAATAATCATCTTATGTTTGGTAGCATTGCAGCCCCTTCCTCGTTTACCTCATATGTTATGTACATTTCAGTAATCAGGCTCCAACCTGAAGGTATAATAAAATCTTTCTTCGCAAACTTCATACAAACAGCCACGAAGTGGAATAGCATTTTGCATTCCGGTACTAGTCACCTTCACTGCAACACCAAAATATTTTACTGTGATTGTGCTCTTGTTCTGCCTTCTCGATCATCAAGAACGTATACATGAATGAACTGGATGCAGGGTCGATGAAAAGATTGTTGGATATCTGATGGACAGGACGAAGACTGAGCCTCCCCACTGGCAGATGATTGATGCATAACATAAACTTGACCCAAATCCATGCCTCATACATGAAGGGCTTTTATCTTCAACCTCCTTGATCTTCATACCAGTTTGTCATTTCCCCTGCTTTTTCCCTGCCATCATATTCACACATGGATGCATTAGAGCTTTCTACTCTTCCTTTTTGCTCCATATAATAATTTACATTTGCTTCTCATTGTTTTTCCAACTGTCAAAACTCGTTAGTACAGAAGCCAAATTAACCCCACTCTCACTACCATGTAGGCAGAGGAGCATGAACACCACAATTGTCAATTTTGCTCCCAGCACTGGCAATGAACTTTGAAGCAGACCTTCACCAGAAGAAAAAAGCAGGAAGAGGAGTCGGGGGAATCACTTTAAACTTGTTTTTAATTTGTTGAGTTCTTAGACACCCATAATTATAGATTTCAGTCCTAGAATAAAAATATCTGGTCAGCACAAAAACCAAGTTTTGCACTAGTTTGTCTGAGTGAATCTACTCTTGCTCAGACTAAAAGTTACTCCACAAACTAAAATCAAATCCAAACCTGAATGGCAACATTTTTCTTTAATATAATAAAATTGGTATGACCAACAATGAAGCAAAGCTGTCAAAAATTTCAACATGTTTGGAGAAATCAGTCGTGTTGAAAGAGACTTGGTTGTGTACACCTCTAGCACGGAGTTTCTTTTTTTTTTTTTTTTTTTTTTTTTTTATTGAAAACAGAGTTTCCATTGGACAAAATAAAAACTATGCTACTCCAAATTTTGGAATAACCAGCCAGATAATGTTAGTCAAGTTATTTTTAGTCTCAGAAACAGGGTTTCCACGGTATAGAAAAGGTTGCTATTCCAACTTAACCTAAAGTTTGGTCACATGAATATATTGGCTGCTTATAAGAGAACTCTTTCAACAAACAGTCAAGAAGAGAGCTTCGGCAATCATTGAAAGGAAATTATGAAGGTTATATTAAAAATTTCAACCACAATAAAAGTCCATAATTCACCTCTTTCAAACCATGAACGACGAACTGCTTGACGAATGTGACGTTCATTCCTTTGCAAGATCTCATCAACCTTATTTGATTGAGACAACAATGGCCCAGAGAATTCAACTCTCTCTCCATCACCCTGGTAACCGTGAGATCCCAAAGTAAACAAGAAATTTACTCGCAAATACAACATTTGAGAAGTAAAAAATATTATAATTAAATCAAAATATTACCAAAACATTTCTTCTGATTCGAAGTTCATCTCTTTGTGGAAACCCTTCTGAAAAATCCTGAGAATGAAACATATCCGAACCATCAAATGAATCTGGACGTTCAAACTGTCCCCAATGTTTTGGCATTGCATGCTTAAACAACTCATAGTCACGGCCCTTTGAATCAACCTGGGCTCCACCCTTTGAAATGTTTCTCGTCTGTGTGATACTAGAGGAATCTGGCACAGGTACAAGCCCTTTTGAACTAGATCTACTGTGTGATCTGGAGGTAGGATTTGCCTCTTTCCGCTTTTTTACCCATGCAAAGCCATTAGAGGGAGGAAATAGTGGGCCCGAGTAAGGAATGTCACCCAAGGAGTTATGTTTTGCATGGAAAGCCTCATCTGGAGGATTAAATGCTTCTTGCCGTGGCTCATCATTTTGTTCAGCATCACCATCTTCTTTTAGGCTTTGTGGTTTTGCATCAGTACCCTTACGGGTTTCTTGAGCATTCTCAATGCATGGCTCCTATAGTAGAAGAACATAAAATATTTATGCTGTGATTTTTCACATCACAAACTTTCATTTAAATATGAGAGTGAGAGAGAGAGAGAGAGAGAGACCAACCATGCCCAATCTACTGAGGTCATTTGCTTCCCAGGAAACTTTAGTTACTTTTGTTTGCCTCCTTCCTGCATCAGAACCACGTACTCTACCTGACACCTTCTTCCTGAATATGTCAGAAGAAGCCGGTTAAAATGATTTTTAATTGGATAAATTAGAAGAAACGGTAGCTAGAAGGACAGAATCAAGGATAGAGGAATGCTGATAAGAGGTTTGCTGGTTCTGCTTTATTGAATAATGAACATACAAGTCGAGAAGAAAGCTTGAGCAGTTAAGGCTAAAATTTTAACTCTAGTCATTCCTTCAAGTGGGTACTGGAGTTTCAAGAACCTATCATAAAGCACGTGTGCATCGTATTCTTTGTTACAAGAGCCTAAAGGCTTGACAGTTGGTTGAATAGGTTTGATCAGTGCAACCAGTTCTACTGAGTGCTAGTCAAATACAAAGTAAATACGGTAGATAGGCCTTTCTTTCTGAATGAACATCAACAAGTCAAATACAAAGTAAATACGGTAGATAGGCCTTTCTTTCTGAATGAACATCAACAAATAGAAGCGGAATTAGGTGGGGGATGCAAAAGAAGTATAGGAAAGGGAACCATATAAGTAAAACTGTCTTTTTCTTCTAAGCGACCACATTTATGCTGGACTTCCAAGCTGCTATTATATAGCCAAATTATCTGCTACCAATTATATATACAAGATATGCAACCAAGAAGGGATTGGACAGTGTAAATTTCTTCTTTTTTTTTTTTGAGAAAGTGTTGAATTCATTAAACTAGAAACAAACAAACAAGATTAGGCAGGCCTCCCCCTAACAAGAGGGGACAGTGTAAACTTCTATTGGACAACCAAATGGAAAAACTATTGTAAGAATGATAATGTAGCTCCATGGATGGACAACTCTATCTAACTCCCAAAATTCATGAAGTTGCAAACAAAAGATAAAGGATAACCAAAGCTAAATCAAAATCTACCTGCGGGCCTCCTCACGACTCTTGGCATCAATCTCCTTGTTTGGCGGATACTTTGGCAAGGATAAAGGATCACATGCATAAGGCTTCGTCATGAAATACTAGTAAAAGTAGAAAAACTTTCAGTATGATTCAAGAAATCTCATACGATAGAACAGTTCAACAACACCTAGGTTTAACGACCAAGAAAAAGATCCAAAGTTCGGATCATCTGCCCAGGAAGACAGTCAACAGAAAATCAAAATAGCAATACAATGGTTGAAAGTACCAAGTGGCCCACTCCAGATGCTCTAGCTTAAATGGCTACAAATTGCATCAAAATATTTAACATGAACTAAATTAACTCAGATCGAGAAAAAATATACAGGGAAAAGAAAATCAGAAAAGAAGGGTTTCATATGGTGGCACAAAATGAGTGACGCCATTGTAGTGTCAGGGTTTTACCTCAGAATTAAGAGCAGATGCAGTCGTGCCCCGTTTGTAAGGTTCAATAGAAAGCAGAGTTTCGATCAAACTCACAGCAGTGGCTGGGAAACCTTTAAAGGTCTCTTGAAGACAACTCTCATAAGGCTGTTGCGGTTTAAAAATAGTGGCATGGGGCAACTTAGACTTCTTCCAATATTCATCTGGTGGTGAACCACAAAGCTTGAATATTTTGTGTAACTGTTCGATCTGTTGGCAGAAAACAGGTTCTCCTCTTAGTCCAACTCACAGGACGACTAACACAATCTTACAAACCTTCTATGAACAAGTACAGACCAAATAAGTGTTCAAGAGATCCAAAAAATTTAATAATCTTTTCTTGCTTTACATAACAATTTAAAATAATGATACATATTTTTGCTCTTTTCCCTTCAATTTAAGGGTCACTTCTGCTATGAAGTTTTCCTGAATTTCAACTGTTCAAATGATTCAAGAAACCACCTATTGTTCAGTTAACTTCATGTAAAGTAGAGAAAACATGACAACTGGACAAGAAAGCCATATTGACAGCTCCGTGTTGGAAACATATTGATGATGCAGCAGTACAACATTATGCATTACTACAAATCAACCTCAGCTTCTCTCAGGCAAACTAAGGAAGATGGAGGTGCCAGATATAATACATATAATCATGACAAAAATGGGATTCATCTGCCCTTTCGATTAGGGTAAAATCTAATTCAAATGTTGCATAGAAGTTCACCTCAGTTCTTCCCTGTAATATAGGCTTTCCAAGAAGAAGTTCGGCAAAAACACAGCCAACACTCCACAGATCTACTGACGCTTCATAATCTGTTGACCCCAACAAAAGCTCAGGTGGACGGTACCAAAGAGTTACTACTCGACTAGTCAGTGGTTGCCTCTGTCCACTGTTATAAAAATTTGCCAGACCAAAGTCAGCCATTTTTAGAATTCCTTCATTATTTACAAGCAAATTTGAACCTTTGATGTCACGATGCATGATGCCACGTGAGTGGCAGTGGTTCAAGCCAGATAACAACTGGTGCATATAGCACTTGACCTGCACAACATACCCTTGCCCACATAAAAATTTACCCTTTTTAAGTGTCTATTTTAGAAAAAGAAAGGCAATGAGATGGATTAAATTATAAATGGGAAAATATTGGCAAATCTGAACGTAATTGCAGGTTCAGAAATTGATTTTCACACCATAAAGGGTACATCATTTGGCAAGTATTAAAATTGGAATAGATGTACTTTGGTTATCTGGAAACTAAATCATAAATCTTCAGATCAAGTATGGCTATCCAATTGGGAAGAGATTTCAGGTAAAAGGACCATAGATAGATGCACTTCAAGCCTTTTCTTGACAAAAGCACAAAGGAGTATCAACAAACCTGAGATTCACTAAAGTTGATGTCAGGACATGAGGATAGACCAGCAAGATCATGATCCATGTACTCAAACACAAGATAGATACTGCATGATAACTTTGAAGCAATCAAACCCTCCAACTTCACAATATTTGGATGATCCAACCTCCGTAGAATCTGAATTTCTCGTGCCATAAACCTCACACTTTCAGGATCAAAATTATCAAACCGGACCTTTTTTAGAGCCACTATCTTTCCAGTATCAAGATCACGAGCTCTAAACACACTGCTGTATGTACCTTGTCCTATCTTCCAGAGCAACAGAGATTGAACAACATTCAGTAAGAAAATAGTTGCATAACACGCACATGCAACAACTAGTGAAGACGAGATCATTTACATTTCATGTACTTTCAATCCAAAAGGAAGGAGAGAGCTAGAAAGAAGGATTTTTCAGTAAGGAATGGCACATCAAAATAGGTAAAATAAAAGAAATGGCTCAATGGTGATCAAGGAATTATCTGTTAATATGTAGTCTTGGGTTCAAGACACATAAAAGCAATAAAACCCAAATAAATTAAAAAGGTTAAAAAAATCCGGCGCTTAAATATCTATCAGATGGTAACGGGAAAAGCAGGCAAAATAAGCCAAAACAAATTGAATCCGCTTGAAATTTCATTTACCTTCTCCAATTTCTCAAAGTTGTCTGCCTTAAGAGGCACCCACCCATGAATGGCTTCACCTGCGACAGCAGTGAGCCATGCTGGCCAACCAGCGGCAACTTGCTCCCCTTCAATGTACTTGTGCAAATTCCCCAATCTCACGCTAACCGAATGGGACCCATGGGAACTCAACCTCCTCAGCTCCTCTGGTTCACCAGCAGCCAGCACACTTTCAGCATTGTTTTTCAATACATCAGAACGACCAGACTGATTACGACGTGAGGAGAGAAAAATGTTAGAATTTTGGTCCCGGAAAGCGCCTGAGTAGTCCAAAGCCGGTGTGACGGAAACAGCCTGCTTCGACGAAATGCAACCCATAATGAACTATAATGCGGCAACTTGGACCGAATTGGGTATGCAGAGAAACCCAGATTAAACGCCGAAGAAATTTTGTTGAATTGGGTGTACTTAAAATGGGAAGAATGATAGAATTGGGCAAAAACCAAGTGCCGAATCTTACCCAACTGGTAGAATTAAACCAGAAAGGCAGAAACATTAAAGCCAGGGAGGACCAAAATCACTACCAAGCTACATGGAATTTACGAAACAGAGAAAGCCCAACGACATAAAACGGACAAAAACTCTGAAACTGGCAAAAACCAGGAACACCCAACATCTCGATCGCAAGAAAGAGATGGCTTTTTGAATGTATCCCTGGATTGCGTGATTTCCGGAAGACGGAGAAGGAAACAGAAGATTTTAACGAGTTAAAATTATGCAACAAACGTCCCGAAATCAACGTAGAGGACCCTCGTGGGTCCGAACCTTCCTCTTTCTCTTGCTCCATGTAGTAAAATACACCAAAAAGGAGACAGTGAAAGCTAGCCGTTGGACTCCTTTCTTTTACCCTGCAACCACCCGTATCCATCTTCCTTGCTTACGCTATCCATCATCTCCTTCGTCGAACTCCCTTGCGGCGTGGGACCCTCAACGAGAATACAATCTGAAACCAGCGGTTCTGAAGTGGACCCCGAAACGGGTAAGCGCGTCCTGGGGTCGCTAATGGCGGAAACCATTAATGTTTTTGTTTCTGAACAGATTGGGCATTGGAAGCCGGCGTTCTTCCCTCCGTTATTGGGACAAGTCAATTTTGTCTGGATATCTTCCCTGTTTCTGGTTTCCCACGAGCAAAGACTACCCGACACCGCAGAGGAGCATGGAATAGTGTCTACGATACAATTACAGACAGTAGAAAGGGACAAGTCAAAAGAAAAGGTGGCGAACCACTGATTAAAGAAATAAAGGAGGCAAGGTAATCGACAATTCTCATGACCAAGAAGGTAAAGTGGAAAAGAGAAGAAAAAAAACAGAAAAAAAAGGGAAATCATCCTCTCTTCCCACTGGCACCTTCACTGCAACAACCATGGTCCTCGCCGGTGCTTGTTGGGTAGGACCCTTCATGATCATGCATATCTCTCTCTCTCTCTCTCGGGATCAATCCTTAACATTGCATTTGTGGAATCTCCGCTTTAAAAAAGGTTCATAATTGACCTCCAACCCCTCTCAAATACACCTTTAATTGTTCATAATTGATTAGTGCGATTCAAGAATGTGGTGTCTTGCAAATTACAGAAGCGACACTACCTACTAGCTATCTCTAGTGGGAATTTCTGATATATAAATGAATGGTCCAGCTTTAATGGAGGGTAGCAGGAGAGTAGCTTCCATTGGAGAAGAAAAAACTAGGTTTCCTCCCAAATCTTTTTTAGCAAATGGCAGGAAAAGGACACTAGTTGGTTCCTTCATGATTTAGAGTCCTCACGGAGTTTTTGTCTTAAAAACTAACAGGAGGTGTAAAATGCATCTTCCAGCAAGGGCCAACCCTTGCATCTCTGTAAATTCTCCACATTTCCTAACTACTGCTTTAGCTTCTGAAAAAGGACTTTTAACCAGATGGAAGAAGACAGATTTAGATGGAACTGTACCAAGCAGCAGGCATTTAATGGGAGACGAAAAATCAAACCAAGAACAATAATAATAAAGTTGATAAAGATAAAATTAAAAAGAAAAAGTGATAAAGAGATCATCATTTGTTGAAACAAATTTTCCATTTGACCTCCATATTGCTTGACAGCTTCCTGCTCTGCTACGGGTTGCCTCACTTTTGGCTCATTAATTCTGTTATTGACCTCTCAAGTCTCTTACTCCGATTATGACTTCGGGCTTGAAGGTTTGATATCACAAATTCTCTTGTCTACTTACCTCCGGGGGTGGCTTGGAACCGATCCGAGCTCGAGATCCGGGATCGGCTCGTTTAAATTAACTAACCGAGTTCGATGGAATCCAAGTTCGGTTTGACGGCTCGGGAGCCGTCTCATTAACGAGCTGAGTCGGGACCGGGACCGAGGGGGTAAATATTTTTTCTTCCCCTTGTCACCGCCGAGCCCCTCCCATCCGTTACTGTCATCGTTGACAGCTGCTCATCGGCTACCTCTGTGACCGTCCGTTCGATTTCTTCTTCCCTTCTCTTTGCCTTTGTTTCCGTCGCTGCCGCCTCCATCGCAGCCGTCATCCCCGATGACAGGTCCTTGTCGGTGCCGTAACACCCCCCCCCCAAGCGAAGATGATTTCGCACATATGATTTTAAAGTGGAAAATAAATAAATAATTTTTTTCCTTAAACTCTCCTTCCTCTTTGTTCTTGAAAAAATTGAAAATCCAGTTTAGTAGAAATAAGTTTCTTGAGACTATTAGTGTCTCATTTTTTTGTAAATATTTTTCTAATTAAAATTTTTTATTAAATAATTAAATAATTTTCTAAGTAAGATTTTCCTACCAAAATGGGCTAGAAAACCGTATAGAAAGTTTTTGAATAAATATTAGAAAGTTGATGCTGTAATACTTTTAACATGAGGCAATTTTCATTTCAATTTTGTGTTTGACATTTTATTTGATTAAAAATTTATCGATAAGCATAGTAATATATTAGATTGATTATTATTTTTAAATTATTCCCTAGAAAAGGCAATAAAAGGTCCATTTAACTTTCCTAAGAAAATTTTAAAATATTTCTTGTAATTTTCTAATAAGTCACTAATAGTAATAAGATTTTATTTAAAGGTTTTTTTGGAAATATGTAACATAGGAAAAACACTTTTAGTTTTTCCTATAATATAAATTTTCAAGCAGGGACACTAAGGATGCTATAGTAAATTTATGGCTAAATTGAAAAATTACAAAACAAGTTAAACAATATTTAGAGAAAAAAAGATTAATATTAGTGCGTTTTAATCCATTATCGAAATTCAATCCTGAACCTCACCTATCATTATATTTTTAAAATGTATGCATAATTATATATATAATTTATTTGACATATATTTTATATAGAGTATTAAATATAGGTTAAGCTCAAACTCGGGTAGAGCTCGAGCTTGAACTTAGTTAAAATTATTAGGCTCGAGTTCAATTACAATTCTAGGTTCAAGGCTAGAGTCGGCTCGAGCTCAAGTTCGAAATATTTAAATCAAGCTTGCCTTGAGCAAAGTTCAGACTCAACTGGATTCAATGTCACCCTTATGCCCAATTTTAAGTAGACGTCATTCCCAATTTTATGTAAAATGTATGCATAATTTTATATACAATTTATTTGATATGTATTTTTTGAAAAAAATTAAATGTATGTTGAAACATGAACTCAAACATGTATTTTTTGAAGAGTTTTAAATAAATATTGAAGCTCGAACTCGACTCTTAACTCGGTTAAAATTATTATGTATAAGCTCGATAACAATTTTAAGCTCGAACCTATGTTTGGCTCAAACTCGAGTTCAAAATATTTAAATCAAACTCGGCTCAAACATAGACAGGTTTGGGCTCGGCTCGATGCCACCCTACCTATCTCCCATCTTCCATCTTCTATGCCCTTTCGATTGATTTTAGCTCATATCACACTCCTTATAGTTTCTAGTCAGATTTTAAACAAAAATAATTTTCAAATAACCACATGTTAGATGTATATTTCTAAACATAGATATCTAAATACCATAATTCCAAGTACAACCTTCTAATTCTAATCTAATATTTTTATTTAAATATTTTTATTAAAATAAATATAATGAACAAACTTGCTTTCTCACTTGAAATTTTTTTTTACTTTTAAATAATTAGTTAATTTTATCAAATTTGACACGTTTAGCCCTAAACTTTATGGAATTTGTCTATTGCATTTGGAAATGACAAAAATTACGTAATTTAGAGACTCCTTTTTACCTCTTTTTAGAATCTATACAGGAATGCGTTTTTCGATGTTAACTCAGCTCTTGGTAGTTACCACCATCAGATTTCTCATCAAATGTTAACTGCTGGGTCTATGAAATTGCACTCTGCAACAAAATTATCAGTATACGTTGATGGGGGAAAGAGAGGTTTCTATTACATCAAGTCAGTCCAGAGTAACCAGAACAAATCCAAGATTTAAAAAGCAAAAAAGAAGAAACTCAACTTTGGGGCCTTCAGAGAAAAGCCTGAACGGTTAGTGATAACCGCATTCAAGAAATAAAGGTATCCTAACAACATGACCTTAACTCTGAATTATATATGCTACAAGAAAATACACCTTAGAATCTTTCACCAAACCTAAAGAATACTGCACCTGTTCCTGCATTATGGTCCACTGCATACTCGGCTCTTACCAAACCTAACTTGACCCCAGCCCCATAGGATGATCCATGGCCTACTCGCCGGAAAAACTCTGTAGGGTTTCCTTTAACATCTTTGGAGCTACCCAGGTCATTTCCATGCTCAGCAAATGCATATATGTGCGTGTTTTTCACAGGTATTCTTAGCTCGGCAGTAAGCTTAGACACAACAAAATCCAGAATTAACTCCAAGTTGCATGAAACATATAAATGCTTTAATAAATAAAACAAATCTGACGCAAAAGGAGACAGTAGCACTTTTCTGGTTCATACAGATAATTTGCACACAGTATCCTTTCAGATTCACAAAAATAATAAGATGAATGCTCTTACCTCAAGAATATTTCTGCATGCACCAAGCTCACCCATGTTGTAACCCCTGACAGAATAGGGCCCACCAAGAGTGAAAGCATCGTAGCTCGGAAGGTCTCCAACACAACCTCCATAATGCCCATGAAGAACCAGAACTGGAGGTGGTGGTTTACCAGCACCTTCTTCCACGCTCTTCAATTGAACAAAGCGGGTGAGAGTTAACTGGTGTCGGTTGAAAAATGGAAACTTGCTTCCAATCCCTAGGCCTTGGTCTAACTGCAATAGCAATAAAAACAATTATATACGTTATTCAAATAATGAAATTAAAAGCTTGATCTTGCTTTTCTTTCCACAACGCTAGATCATGCTAAAACTTCAAAATATAAAGATGCAGGTGAAAGTTCATGCCTGAAACACATTCCTCTCACCAACAATTGTTCCATTAACGAACTTTGTGTTGTCACGGGTAATGTTTGCTTGTAGAAATGCCATGCGGTCAACCCCAGTACCGCTAAGAGTTGTTGGAGGCCCATCCATGCTCAACCCTCCACTAGGCAATGCCCGGGACCCATTAGTACAGATGCTGCTGGTTTCATCACGTGTTGTAATTTCTTCCATCACAAGCCCATAAGTGAACTTGCTTTGCCGCGTGAAACACTAACAAAAGATTTTCAATCGGCATGAAAACAGACTCATGAAACCATGAGCACAAAATAACAGATTTTGATGGTATACAATTCCAAGCAGTTCAGAAAAGATTGAAAAAATGCAGTCAGCTACCTCAGTAATGTTGGCTTTGAAGCCAACACGATCAATCCATATTGCTGGAACTTCATCTACTCCAGGGCCCCCAGTGAATACAGGACTCAATTTACGGCTGTTGAAGCAACTTGCACGGAAAGTGCGGTTGTTAGGATTTGTGACACCATCCAGATATGGGTGCACATATTCAAGCTTGAAAGCAAGATCATCCTGCTAAAAGCATGCAGGAATGCTAAGGAAGATTTTCGAGATCAAAATCTTACGAGAAACAACCATATGGGCTATTCAAAAAATAAATAAAGAAAAAAAAACTAATAGTACAACTAAAAAGGCAAACCAACCACTACGAACATCAAAACAATAAAGGCCACACCATTGCTTGGTTTTAGCATAAGGACATGAACTAACTACAAATTATCTGCATCCGAAAGAGATCCTATTACACAATCCAGCAAGCAATTTCTGTGCACATAGCAATTCACTAACTCAATGCTAACAATCCACTTGAAACTCCTGTACTTCAGTTACAACAGTTTGTTATTTTATAGACTGTCGGAATGACCTAAGATTTGGACATGGCAAGTCACTCAGCTCAATCAACCAGTCAGTTACATTCCCATTAGAAGTATTTCTATTAACAGGTCATTTGTTCCTAAGTAGGAAAAAACAGCTAACAAAGAAAATTTTCAGCATTTTTTTTGAAAGATAATTTTCAGCAGATAATCACTTATCAGTTCAAGCTAGATCATAGGAGCGAATTGCTTGTCATTCGCTGTTCATTTGGAAATTGAGATAGGGCATCATGCAGCAAATAGAAGACTGAAGTAGAAGATAGACCATGGTACCTGTGGATTTAGGAGATTGCTTGAAGTCACAGAGCCCAGTATAGATCTATTCAGACCTTTCAGGTTTCTGTGTTCAAATGAAACTGTTCCACCAGGCTGAATGGAAGCCTGTAAAGGAGCATTCAAAGATTTATGAGAACCAACAACTAAATAAATGAGCAGTCATTTGCAAAATCAATCTAGAACAGAAGTTTCAAAGAGAGAAAAATCCACCAAAGTTGGTCGCCCTTGCGGTCCAGGTACAATGCTCCACTCTGTGCTGACTTCAGCAGTCTTTTGTTCAAGTTCTTTGACCTTTATTTCAACAATAATCCCTCCCTCATTCTTCTCGTCAGGCCGTGGATTGACTTCAATGTTGGAAAATAAGGCAAGTGAGTTTATATTCCTAAGTGCTTGTTTCCCAGCTTCTATATTGAAGACATGGCCTTTTTGAAGCTGCAACAAGCATCAGGTGTTAAATGCTCACACACTAAGAGATAATGAAGCTAAAAAACTTATAGACCACATCGTACTGATAGCAAGTCGGCAGTTAAAAAACACTAAAGAAAGTAATACCATTACACAGGTTCTTTAACAGACAGCTTCAATCAAACTGAAAACATGCCTTGTATGCCAGTTCTCTACAATGGCAGTTAAAAGAAAAAAACACTGAGCAGTACCATTACATAAACATAGGCCTCAATTTTCTAAGAGATAGCTTCAAATCAAAGAGAAAGACATATAAAAGTTGACAGGAAAATGAACTCAAATAAACACATACAGAAAATGAACCATGTTAAATAATCTACAAACAGGAACTGAGTAGACACACTTTTGAAATATTGCAGGAAAAGAGTTTAAAACTCACAAAGAGAGTGATTGAAGTCATACAGGCTACAGAAGCTAAGATATTAAACAAAAATTGCCACAGGCATTCACCTAGTCAACGGGATCCTTGTTAGTCAGAGGATAAAAAATCCAAGAAGTCTTCATTTCACAGAATTAAGAGATCAGCGGAAAACATCATTCTGTTTCTTCGTAGTAAATCATACAAAGCGTAGTTGTGTGTCATCCCAAAAGAATATATCAGATGGCATATTTTTGAATAGCGTATAACAGCCAACATGGTTCAACCATGATGTGATCAAGAAAAATAACAAGAATTAAACTCAACTGTTTCAAAAATAAAGAACCGGTTGACCAAACCGAAGAAGAGCATACATCCATGGAACTGCTAAGTACCTGTCTAGGCAGCTCTCTCCATACAACAGGCAACTGTGTGTTTCCCTCGCAAACATTTCCAAGTTTATCTTGAAATTGCACCACCATCTGAGTAATATCCCCCTCCACGACCTCACAGACCACTTCCCTGGTATTCAGATTCCCAAAATTTACCACTTGTGCACACGCATACCCCTCGTCATGGTACCACTTTTGCACTCTATCTCGTATCCTCTGCAATAGCCTCGCACTCACCTTTCCTTGTTCCCTTAACATTTTCAAAACTTCCCTTTGCACTGGAACCGGAAGCAAACAATCACGTGCTCGTTCAATTCTCCTCCGATAATCCTTCTCCTGACTACGGAAGTAGTCCATTTTCTCCCTGTCCGTCATGTCCGGGTCCATCTCGATTGGCTTAGATTGAGGCAGCAAACCCACATTGATGCACCGAAATGCATCAGCAGATTGCCATGTGCTCTCGGTGAAGGAAATTGTTACACCAATAGTGCCGTCAGGTTTGGTCTTACCTTCCAGGTCCACCCTTTCAAACATTCCACATGTGGCAAGAGTCTCGAGCTCTTTCTGTAGTTGAGACTTGGTGTAGACAGCTCCGGGCCTGAGGGAGACCATTTCGAAGAAGGAATCTTCAGTGCCCACGGTGGTTCTACGTCGCTGGTCAAAGAAGAGAATTTCTGATACCTTGTAGCGTTTGAAGGGCGAAAGCTTGTTAAGTTGCACGATGATGTTGGCAGGAAGACCGTGGGAATCCCATTCCAACGATTCATCCTCCTTGGCAACGGCGCAAGGAGAGAAAAACCTAGACCAGAAGTTGGAGAAACCACCTCCTCCACCTCCCCCGTCGCCCCCACCACCGCCGCTGCCGCCGCCTCCAATACAGTCGCCTTGTGAGAGTTGGAAAATGAGAGCGGCGGCGGAAGAGGCAGCGAGGGTCTTGGAAAGAATTGACAGGGTTTTAGAAGGGGTTTTGGATGGATCGGGCTTGGAAGAAGAGGAGACAAAGGAGCACTTGGGAGAAGAAGCGGTGGAGGAAACTGCCCTGCGCCGGCGGGAGGAAGGAAAGGAGGGGAGGATGGGGCTGAGAAGGTAAGAATGGGCACACGACCCCATATCGGCGCAGCGCGAGGGCGGAGAAGGAGAGAGAAGAAGCGATAATTCTCCTCTCTGCAATAAAATCACCAAATCGATTCACTGTTACTTCTCCGCAAACCAATGCCAAGAAAATTTTAACAAATTTAACAAATACCAATAAAAGACAAAAATGCCCTTAGGTCCGGTCGCCTCTCTCCTAGATCCATTTTCCTTTGAAAAAAATAAAAAACGAACCAAACCATCTCTTATCGACCCAACCCTTTGAATCCCTATTTCCCCTTCTACTCAATTTTTCTTCCCTCGCTCAAACCTAAACTTGAACTATTTCTCCTCTCCCTACTCTCTTATTCTTCATGATTCGTGGAGAAGGGGATCTTCAAGAAAGCTCTTAGTTCTCCCTCTCATTGCAGGTAACTCAGTTACACTAAATGTTTTCCAGGTCTTGGATCATTTTGTGAAAGATAATTTAGCAACATCGATGCAGCTAAGCTTTGCTTTGGTCAAAATACAAAGCATTGACGAGAGAACCCTAGCAGTCCAGTTGATGAATCAAAAGTGACCCGAGAGATCTAAATGAAGCAACTTACTTTCACATACAAATGGAGAGGGAAGATAAATAGCTTTGTTTACACGCATTTACAGTCTGTAGGTATCAGAAACTAATGGCTTTTAACAAAAAGTTGATCAGTAACCATACCTAAGAGATACTAAAAGAGGAATATACAAAAGAAAAGAGACACTGATACATAATTGAATCATGAATTACAACAGAACATGATAAGGGTGATCTAGTATACAGGTGATCTTCCTCTGAAACTTTCGATTTGGGTAAGCCATTTTTGCTCCCCAGAAGCTTCTGCCAGAATGGATTTTGATAGCCAAAAGATTAGCATTTCCATCTCAGTTCCTTCACCAACAATCTAATCAAACCCTACATCTTATGTTATATCATGTTCGTCCTTCATTCGTACGAGTGATGCAACCCGTCGATTGCCATTAGTGGCATCTACTTTTGAAAGACCGACATTCTTGTTTTCTGCAGAACTTTGCACTTTCGACTGCACAGAACTGTTGGCCGTATAATGGCCACTGTTTTTACCAGCAGGAACTTCATGGTTATGTTTTCCTTCGTATGTGGTTATGACAGACTTAGAATCATTGGAGGCCCTTTCCACATGTTTACGGACATTGCACCCAGCAGTAGTACACTTGTAATAGCTCCTGTAAGAATGAATAATGAAATTTCAGAAAAGGAAAATTAAAGAAATAATCATATGTTATTATCTCTCGTTCTTCTCAAAGAAAGAGAGCTTCTGTCAGCAACAGAAAAGAGGCTAGGGTGTTGGTAACAAAGATCTTGACAGAGAAAGGGTTTCAGGTCGTCTACTGTTTTTCACTATTTAATATAAAAATTACAGTCTTCTACTAACATTAAAAATCTCTGAGGAAACTCCAATTAAAACTTTTTCATGCAAAAACCTACTTCTCTAATTTAGAAGTATAAAGTTGGGTCCAAGGCCTATCCCAAAATGACTAGCCAACTTAGAAAACCTCTTTCTTAACTAATAAACTCAAAATCTTTGTACTCGTTAATCCATATAGGACTATTCCTTAACAAGAAGTTTCCACAAGCAAGGACTTACTTTTCCTATCTTTCATGCTCTAGACAGATAATGACAAAACAACCTTTTTTTTCTGAAAGTAAATACCCCCATTGACAAAAAAACCCTTGACCATTTTACGCCATAATCTCCCCCTTCATACACAACTTTCCTTACTGTAAGAATCAGGCATCGGAAGTCATATTAAGTGCAAGGAACTGAAACCAGCTTAAATCAGTGCAACAGGAATAGGTCTCTATTTCTGGTAATTCCATTGGAAACAGAGCAGCAAAACAACCTTTTCTTTTTAATAGATATAACATCTAAATTTGTGAAACTCCAACTCCAGAGAGAAAACCGAGAACTTGTGCTTATCACATTTTATCAGCTGAGCTAGACAACAGAAGGACTATCAACAACATTATGAAGGTATTTACTTTAATTCTTCTGCAAATTCTTTTTTGACACAAAAGTATTATGTGAATATCAATTCATGAATTTATCTCTCACCTCACTAGCACTAAAGAAACCATTTGAAATCTACCAAATACCAGCGAGAATATTTATTTTTCTTATCTATCAGACATATTTTCACAGTTTGATGGTTTCACAGCTCAACTGAAGTACTTGTAGACTGGTTGTTTAGGGCATATGCATGTCTAACTATTGCAATTATCTTCTATAACCGCAATGCAAAGGGAGAATAGGCTCTTCAAAACCTCCTGTAAAATAAAGAAAGAAATAAATAAATAAAGCCAAAACACTTCCGACCTCCATTCTTCCTGTACTTTGTACCTGCAGCATCCAGTTTCTCAATCAAAACATTTTTTTTTTAAATGCTCAATCAAAACAATTATCAAAGGTAGTTAAACTTTCTCATTTTTGCAATTCTTTTAAGAAGTTGTCATATTTGGAATTAGAAAAATATTAATAAATTAACAGTTCATGAAACACAGTACATTACAGAAGCAACAGTTTTCCATCCAAAATCATCATATGTGCGTACTTTTGATATCATAAAAGCAAAACATTAATGGACTGAAAATAATGAAAACACAGATCTTCATTTTATTCAGCTTGAAAGACATTTCAGATAATTCACATGAAGGGAAGATGAAAACGAGATGCTTACAGACACAGGATTGAGAACCAACTCCAATTAATATTTAATGAATGGAAATCCCACCTGAATCCTGGCATCCAATTTCATCGATCCTGGCCTCAATTAGACTCCCCAAAAACCAAATTTACATTGTGAGTATACATAATAATGTATCACTATGTATATATTTTGGTTCTTGAATAAACGTTTCTGTATGTACATATAAGTGTATTTATAATTATATGTATATATAACCTATGCATTACTACTCAATTATCTACCATATAAGACATATATTTAATCAATACCAGTCATTAGCAGAGTAGAATTTGAAAAGTAATAAGATCTAAATCTATGTCCAATTATCAAATGCCTCCATTTCAGAATACAAAATAGGAAATTATTAGTTGGCGTCAGATTTGCTAGCCACTAATATTTGGGCTGAGTGAAGAGCAAGGTTTATAATTTCTCAACGGAGAAGAAAGGTTGAGTTCGTTCACAGACTAAAACAATTCTCTTCATTCTCTTCAGCTCGGAAATGGCCAGAAAGGTTTCGTAGATAACCAGAAAGGCCTTAGGAGCAAGTTCAAGGAGAAGCCAAAAAGAAACATTAAGAACAACGTTGCTACCTTGGATGGGGATTGCCTTTCACTACTTTCTGCCCATACTTGCGCCACTTGTAGCCATCATCCAAAAGATCAACTTCACTGGTGGTCTGCACTACGATCCGGGGCTCAGTGACTGTCTTGTGAGACCCAGCAGACTCAATTACTCTTGTCGAAACTACTGTTGTTTCTAAGTTCCTGTTCACAATCAAACCGAGTCAAAGATCACAGTTTTTGAAAAGATAGACCCCCAACATTAGGTCAAAACAATGTACCTTCTCTTGGGATCCGGTTCATCATTCTTATCTCTCCCATCTGTCCTTGTTTCAATATCACCAACTTCCTCACCATCACTTGAGCCAGATAATTGCTCAGTAGTTGCATGTCCAGATTCCTGGTCCTGCCTAGATATTGAAACAGTACCTGTACCATCACTAGGTCTGCTCATATTTCCAAGTTGACCAACTGAGCCTGATTCAGGGTTCACAATTAAATCTACATTTCCATTTATTTCATTAGCAGTTGATGGCAAAACGGCACCCTCTTTGGCACGCTTATTGGGTTGAGGTTTTGCATGGTTGTGCTGGCCCTTGTAAATGATTTCTGTCACATGGCCATCAACAGATCGCTCCACCTTTTTCTTGACAGGGCAATTTGGATGGGTACACTTGTAGTAACTTCGAGGGTATTCACTTCCCTTCACTAGCTTTTGCCCATATTTTCGCCAATTGTAACCATCATCAGCTGGCTTGTCAGCAGTAGGGCCAGTGGGTTGAGATCTTTGGTCTGACTGAGACATCTGAAGTTGTCCAGTTGTCAATGTTTTAGGATTTGATGCGATAGGTTGTAGTTGCTGAAGTGGGATTGGTTGGATGGGAAGGGCAGCTGATGTTATTGTTCCAGTTGGCAGAGAAGCATAACCAGCTTGGTTATGAGATTGGGACTGGACTGCTTGTGCAGTTACTTGAGCCAGGGCCTGCTGATGAGACATCCCAAAGTGACCCTGTAAGAAACCAATAAATCAGTAAAAAACCATGATTTATACAGAGGCAAGCATTTCCTATATCAATTCATAGCTGAATTTTAGCACTGCAACTCCTAAATTGAAAAAGTTGCACACCTGCTCCAAAAATATTAACACATGAGAAAAAGGGAAAAAAAAAGTGGGGAGGCAAAATATGACCCAAATACATTAGAGGATACTCTCTATAGTCTTAATTTTCATAAACAATATGTGACTGCCACAGAATACCAAATGAGAATACAATAAGCTGCCAAATTAGATAATCATTTGTTGGTAAGAAAATTCCTCCACAACTGAAGTACAGATCACAAAAGATGTTTATCCTTGGATCATTGACTAAACATGATCAGCAGCAAAAGTATAGAAGTCTTAGCGAGATACTATTTTATGGTAATATCCACCGACTGAGAGAAGATTCGAGCTGACAAAAGCCAATTGCATGTTTTTAGTCAACTTCCACACTCATCACAAAGATAATAAGATAATGTAGGATTAAGTACAAAGTACAAAATTATAGCACACAATAACAGGCACTTGCATTCAAAACAAAACACTGTGCCTTTCATGAACTATTGCTGAATTAGAGAGGCAATACATGCATCTAATTCTCCGGCAAAGAGGATGCACACATTGCATGTCACAGGCAGCCTATTACATAGAAATATGCTAGAAAAGCTCCATTCATGACAAAGTACACCTGAATAAAGCATGCAACTTTAGATGAAAATGAAATGAAGCAACTTGATTATACCCAAAAGTGGGTATAAGATTCTTAAAGTGATGGTTGTTAATACCCTACAAAATCTACATCTGGTGTATACTGCACAGAAAAAATAACAAAACATCGAACACTAATAGACACAACAGAGCCTCAAATTTTCTCCTATTACTGAGAAGAGATAAAGCAAGCACCAAGTATATCAAATGTCAAAGCTCCTGGCTGCCATCTTGCAACTTAGCTTTATTTAATCTTACATGAAACGTTCTGTGTCTAGGGAGAAGAAAAACGAATGCAATAAGGTTTGCTTCCAATTTGTTGTTACTTCCTATTTCTTGCTCTACAGAAAAAATGCACAAAATTACCGAGTGCTAGAAGAATGGATTACAACTATCAACTAGGATTGGAATAACAACATGTGCATCCTTCCTACCAACACTCCTCATATCCAGACCAACTCAAATGGAAAACGGACTTGAGACGTGAACAACACAAATAGGCGACAAACTAAGCCAACAAGCAGATGAGTTACTCTGATATTAAAGTTGGATCTAGGTTTATCCCAAAATGACTAGCCAAGTTAGAAGGTTATTTCGAAACTAATAAGTATAAAATTTATCTAAACATTTCTCTATGTTAGACTATTCCCACTAATACCCAAGTTAAGCGCAAAAAAGGGGTTTATTACTATCATCCCCCTTGTTCTCGAAAATAATTCTTTTTACCCCTAATCTTGATTTTATGTAAGATTAAGACAAATATTTTTCTAATTTTTTAAGGGCCCCTCCCCCCATTTCTCTCCCAACATTGGGAGAGAAAATAAGGAAGAGGCAAAACTGTTAGGAATTAAACACCCTAATTAATAATCACGGAAGAAAGGAAAAGCAAGTACGAAAACAAACAACAAGACTTATACAGGTTTGCCTCAAGGTGAGACTATGTTCTGTCTTCCACCGCTGCAGTAATCCACTATGAAGATGAAATAATTTACAAGAGAAATCGCACACTTACAGGTGTTTCTCTCTAACCTCTCGGGTTGCAACTCAAGATGTTCCTCGGATTAAGATGATTAAACCCTAATAACAGCGTCCCTCAATTATAAAAAGAAAATTAGGGCAATAGCGATACAAGAGTAAAATTTCCAAACTGCCCTTAATGAAACAACAGTCAATATATCGTGACCAACTCAGCGTAGAGCATTAATTAGGCCCCACAACTTAACAATCTCCCACTTAGAGACTAATCCATAATCAATATCTCCTCTACAGCGGCAACGACTTCTCAATCCTCAGAGAGCAGTCCAATTGAAGTTGCACACAACTTTAGTTTCTCGATCGTAACAATCTTTGTCAACATATCAGCAGGATTCTAACTTTCTTGAATCTTCTCAAGTGCTAAGACTCCATCCTCCAGAGCCGATATGACAAAGTGATAACGCACTTGTATGTGCTTTGTTCTGGCATGATAAACAGGATTCTTTGCTAAATGAATAGTACTCTGACTATCACGATACAACACATTCTTCCCATGCTTGAGACCTAATTCTTCCCAAAAAGACTACAACCATATCATCTTTTTGCTGACTTCAGTCCCGACAACATATCTTGCCTCATTAGTGGAAAGAGCAACTATCTTCTACAACTTAGAAACCCAACTAACTACTGTACCACCCAATGTGTATATATATCCAATGGTACTCTTCCTTCCATCAATGTCTCCAACCATGTCAGCATCTACATGACCTTGTAATCCCAAGTCTGGCTTTCTAAAACATAAGGCTGAGTCTGCAGTGCCTCTCAAGTACCTAAGAATCCACTTCACTACTTCCCAATGTTGTTTACCCGGATTATTCATATATCTGCTCACAACTCCCACTGTATGAGCTATGTCTGGTCTAGTACACACCATGACATACATGAAACTACCAATAACAGAAGCATAAGGCACATTGGCCATGTTGGCTCGCTCTTGCTCTATAGAAGGTGACTGCTCCTTAGATAGATCAAAGTGACTAGCCAAAGGAGTACTCACTCGTTTTGCATCATTCATGTTGAATCTACTCAACACTTTCACATATTCTTCTTGTGACGTTTCAAAACATCAGTAACTCTAGTAATCCTCATCTCAAGGATTTATTTTGCAGCACCCAAATTCTTCATTGCAAACTACTTCGACAACTCCCTTTTCAAATTATCTATTTCTTGTTTGCAAGCACCTGCTATCAACATATAGTAATAGAATGATGTAGGAGTCATCAATCTTCTTCACAAAATAACAATGATCTGCCTGACACCTCTAGAAACCATTACTACTCATAAAGGTGTCAAACTTCTTAAACCATTGTCTTAGAGCTTGTTTAAGACCATATACGCTCTTTTGAAGTTTGCACACCATTTTCTCCTTTCCTTGTGCTTTGAAACCCTGTAGCTGATCATGTAAATTTCTTCATCCAAATCACTATGAAGAAAGGTTGTCTCTATATCCAACTGCTCTAAGTGTAAGTCTTCATTTGCCACTAGTCCAAGCATTGTTCTAATAGTAGTCAATTTCACTACTGAAGAGAAAATCTCAATGTAGTCAATGCCTTCTTTTTGTTGAAAGCCCTTTACCAACAGTCTTGCCTAGTACCGTTTGTTGCCATCATGTTCGTCTTTTATTCAGTACACCTATTTATTCTACAAGGTCTTCTTTCCTTTTGGTAGCTCAGTCAACTACCATGTCTGATTGGATAACAATAAATCCATCTCATCCCGCATGGCTAACTCCTACTTAGTTGATTCATCAACTTGCACGACTTCCTCATAACTCTCTGGTTCACCTTTATCAGTCAACAAAATATAATTAAGTGTAGAGGAGTACCTCTGTGGTGGTCTGCCAGTTCTGACAGATCTCCTGAGTTCAGTCACGGGAATGTTTTGATTTACTTCTGAGCAATATTCTCTATCTCAATAGCTGGACGATCTCAACTGAATCACTTCAGACTTCTTGGATTCAACACTTGTGCTCTCAAACTTTGTTCTCAACTTGTCTTTATACAAGGCACATTCATTGAAAATCACGTCCTTGCTCCTAATAACTTTTTTGGCGTTTGGTTTGATTGCAAGACTAGAGGAGGGGTCGATAACCTTACGACTTTGGTCATCCCAAAAGCGATAACCAAACTCGGTACCACCATAGCCAATAAAGAAACATATCTTAGATTTAACATCAAGTTTATTTCTAGTAGCAGAATCAATATGAATATAAGAAACACAACCAAAAACTTTCAAGAAAGAAAAGTTTACCTCTTTGCCGCTCCAGACCTCTTGTGCTATTTTGCAATCCAATGGTGTTGAGGGACCTCTGTTGATCAAATAGGCAGCAGTGCTAATAGCCTCAGACCAGAACATCTTTGGCAAACCCGCATGTAATCTCATGCTCCTAGCACACTTGTTCAAAGTTTTGTTCATCCTCTCAGCCACACCATTCTGTTGAGGTTTTCCAGGAATGATCTTCTTCATCTTGATTCCATTATCAACACAGTATCGCTTGAAATCATCATCTATATTCTCCCCCATTATCTGACTGTAGGCACTTTACCTTCAAATTTGTCTCATTCTCAACCATTGTTCTCCATCTCTTGAAGGTATCAAAGACATCAGATTTCTTTTTCAGGAAATAAACCCATACCTTTCTGCTTGCATCATCAATAAATGTCACATAGTAATTAGAACCACCAAGGGAAGTAACAACTGAAGGCCCCCACACATCAGTGTGAACCAACTCCAATTTTGTTGTCTTTTGTTCCTTTTCGGCCTTAGAAAAGTTAACCCTTTTCTGCTTGCCAAAAATACAACCTTCACACAAAATGTTGTTTACAATTTTCAACCTTGGTAGCTTCCCTTTGGATTGAAGCCCTTTTATTCCCTTCTCACTCATGTGACCAAGCCTATAATGCCACAAGTTAGAATCAGTAACAACATCAACAACTGCAATCGTGTCTTTACAACTGGAAGTGAGGTAAAGAGTTCCAGTTTTAACTCCTCGTGCAACAACCATGGATCCCTTTGCCACTCTCCAGGTAGCACTATTAAAAATCACATTATGACCATCATCATCTAGTTGCCCTACTGAAATCAGATTACGCATCAATTTTGGTATATGTTTCACCTTGTGAATTTTCCACACTGACCCATTTGACATCCTCAAACTGACATTACCAATACCGCCAATATCCAAAGGTTCCCCATCAGTAAGATACACCTTCCCGTGATCTCCAGCAACATAATTCACCATGATCTCACGATGTGCGGTGGTGTGAAAAGAAGTTCCTAAATCTAACAGACAAGAGTCAATAGGGCTATCAACCAACAAGAGTAAAGCATCTTGTACCTCTTCAGTCACCGCATTTCCAACATCGTTTTTCTTTCCATCCTTCTTCAGTGCTCTACAATTCTTTTTTATGTGACCAGACTTGCCACAATTCCAGCATTCCACATTCCTTTCGAATTAAGACTTGCTGCTACCATTCTTTGACTTCCCTTTACCATTGCCCTTGTTGGAATTCTTCTCGAAGTCCGTACCCCTAGTATCGACACTTGGGGTAAAATTAGATGTCGACGATTCTCCAGAGTCTTTTCTACGAACTTCCTCTGCGAGAATGGTATCCCGAACATCATTAAAGATCAACTTCTCGTTGTCTACAGAGTTCCCACATAGACTCCCAACAATTTGGTAAAGACCCCAAAAGAATTAAAGCACGAACTTCATTATCAAATTTAATTTGAACGGATGTCAATTGATTGACAATCGTACTAAACTCAATCAAATGAGATGCAACTGATGTATTTTCCGTCATCTTTAAATTGAAGAATTTTTTCATGAAATGTACCTTATTATTTGCGGAAGGTTTCTCTTACATGTCAAATAGAATCTTCATCATCCCCGCTATGGTTTTCTCCGGTGCCACGTTGTGAGCAACGTTCTTCAATAGTTTTAACCGGACTACTCCCAACACTTGTCTATCGAGGAGATTCCACTCATCATCTTTCATACTTTCTAGTTTCATATCCAGAAGTGGTGCGAGCAGCTTTTTATTGTACAGATAATCTTCGATTTGCATCATCCAAAACGAAAAATCCATACTATCAAACTTGTTGATTCCAAGTGTCGATCCTTCTTTGCCAACCATTGCTTTCAATCACAAACCAAAACTCTTATACCACTTTTTAGGAATTAAACACCCTAATTCCAAACTAACGAGAACAATAATAATAATCACGGAAGAAAGGAAAAGCAAACACAAAAACAAACAACAAGATCTATACAGGTTCACCTCAAGGTGAGACTACATCCTGTCTTCCGCCGTTGCAATAATCCACTATGAAGATGAAATAGTTTACAGGAGAAATCGCATACTTACAGGTGTTTCTCTCTAACCTCTCGGGCTGCAACTCGAGATTCTCCCCGAATTAAGATAATTAAACCCTAATAGCAGCGCCCCTCAATTATAAAGAGAAAATTAGGGCAACCGCGATACAAGAGTAAAATTCCCAAACTGCCATTAATGAAACAACAGTCAATATATCGTGACCAACTCAGCGTAGGGCATTAATTAGGCTCCAAAACTTAACAAAGACCACCTCCATGGACTTCCTTTTTGTTAATATATAATGGGACAAGGGAGAGAGCAGGAGAGGACGTTTCCCCTGCTGACAAAAAAAGAATGGGAAAGATAGGGCCTCCCCCTGTTCCCACTCAACCACAAGCAGACCATTATGTGAGCAGAGGGGAAAGACCCCACCATCCCCCTTATTTATTTCAATAAACAAGAGGAACAACAACCTTGAATGGACCATTTTTTGAGTAGAGGGTGAAGGCCCCACCATTCCCCTTATTTCTCTCAGTAAACAAGAAGGATAGCAAGCCTCCTCCCAGACCCCACATGGTGATGGGGTGCAAGACTCACATCATGCAAAGAAAACCTCCTTTGACTCCGTGGAGGTGGAGCCCTCATATGTACAGGTAGCAGGGAGATGCCTCTGCCCTCCTCTCCGAGTTAGGAAAGAAGAGAGGGGACAGGTGAACCTCTCTCTATTTAGGAAAAACATTAACTAAAAAAATAAAAGAAAGGGCATTAGTAAATCATGGAGTGAGGGTAATTAGTAATTTGTCTGACATGAGAATAACTTTGTCATTTTTCAGGGGGTTGAGAATAATTAGCCCAAACAAAAGTATTGGATGTATGCCTTATAAAAAAATCCTATAAGCCATGATCATGTTAGAAGGAAGGACACCTTCCACCCAGGCAGGGAAGGATTACTGTCTTCAATAATAACTCAGTTTTCAGTGACTCTTAACAATGTTATGAGTCATCTTAAAAGCTCAATCGATACACAAGTAAGAAGCATTAGGAAACTGAGGAGCCAATGTCAAGGTAGCATCCTTAAAAAGGTCAACCAGAAAATATTCTCTATCATCTTTTCGTGACACTTTTGTACACACTGTTCTCACTTTGTAAATTCACAAATTCATGCTTTGATCAGCGTCTAGTTCCTATTCATTCTTTTGTTCACAAGTAACAAGTACCCATGCAATTCAGAGGAAAGGAGAGACAAACAGACACTAGGAAGTGCCTACTAAGGCATGTCTTACAAGATGACCTCTGAGCTGCTCATATTTGGACTGACAAAGACCTGCAAGTATTCTCTATGATCTTTTGGCACACTTTCGTGCACACTTCTCTGAATATGTAAATTCACAACTTCATGCTTTGATCAACATCTAGCTCGCATTCATTCTTTTGCTTACAAATAAAAAGTTTCCCTTGCTATTCAGAGGAACGAAAAGACAAACAGATGCTAGGAAGTGCCTACTAAAGCATGTCCGAGAAGATAACCTCTGAGCTGCTCATATTTAGCATGACAAGTAGCTGAACAAAAATTGCCTTCTCAACTTCCAATTATAGAGTTCATTAATTTTAAGCAACAGATCAATATAAACGGAACGAAACTGCTAAAAACCAAGCTCCAAAATCCCTCTTAACAGCAAAGCAAAAGTAAAGACGGAGTACTGACTAATATACTAAAAGAAGATGAACATCTCAATTAAAAGAAAGTACCCAACTTCTCCCAAGGGACGGAAATGAATTGAACTAAATGAAATGCTACCTAATCACACAAGAGAAGCTCCAGTAACAAGAGTACCTGACCAGGAGAGAAGAAACCAGGAGAATCCAACAAGCTGGGACGGAGATTAATTGAACTAGATAAAACGCTACCTAATCATACAAGAGAAGCTCCAGCAACAAGAGTACCTGACCAGGCGAGAAGAAACCAGGAGAATCCAACAAGCTAGCAGGACTCAGCCCCGGAGGAACCGTAAACATGGGCGACTGCGCAATTACCAAATTGAAAGGCCGGTTCTGCTTGAATCTCAATCCACCGCCAGCATCCCTCTCTCCCGCTGAATTATCAGAAACATCTAGTCCCGAAGAAGGAACCCGTGGGGAAACGGCTCCTGGCGAAGCCATAGCCCCGGCGAGAAGCTGGGAGAAGGATCGGCATTCGGACTCGGGATCATTCTCGGAGAAGAAGCTGGATACGAGTGTCATAGGTCCAGGACTGGTGTCAGCACCGCGAGTAAAGATGCTCTCGAAGGCGGAGCGCGACGGAAGGGAGATAGTCGGCCGAGGAGGCGCCGCCGTCTTGGAGGCTGCGCCGTCGTTTTCCGCCATGAGCCAGCAGAGAGGAGGTACACAACTACGAAACTATGTAGCAATCGTCATTTCTAGGGTTTTAGAGCTCGTAAATTAAGTTTGAAAGAGATAAAAAACAGAGAAGAGAAACTCGTCTTCGTTTGCGCTCTGGTTTTGTCCTTTGTTTTCATCTCCAAATGGAGTCATTCTTCCTTTTCCGCGCATCTGGAATCTGGATATCGACGAAAAAAGTCCACGACGAGAAGACTTAAGGGAACAGGAAAAAGTACGATGGTAGTTCCGCGAGACTACCGATTGCAGTAGCGGACTTCACGTTGCCATTGCCTGTTGGTCTGGAGTCGGACGAAACCGTGAGTGCGTCTTGCGAATTCAGATTATCGACGCCAACAAAGGAAAGAAAGACTAAACAAAATCAGCTTTCTATAAATAGTTTTAAATTAAAAATTAATTATTTAAAAATATTAAATAATTTCCACATACGAATTTCTTAAAATGTTACATTTCCAAATGTAATAGTTTGAATATGACCAATAATGAGAATCAATTGGTGTAGTCATAGGCTAAGTACCTATGTCTTCTGCTTCTAACAGGTCGGTCTTTTGGATAATATTGGTTAAGTACTTAATATTTGGTATCAGAGCAGCGAGAGTCATGGGTGTAAGGAGCGACCTAGCGGAAACTAGAGTGGGGTAGGTGTGATGTTGTGATCTTGGGCTAAGTACTTATGTCTTGCGCTCCTAACAAGTCAGTCTTTTGGGTAGTATTAGTTAGATGTTTAATATTTGGTTGTGATATTGTGGTCCTGAGCTAAATACATATGTCTTTTGTTCCTAAAAGGTCAGTCTTTTAGGTAGTATTGGCTAGGTGATTAACATCAGCTCTAACTATTTATTATTCAAGATTTTTTTGTAATATATACACAAAAATATAGAGTTGAAATCAGGTACGAAACCGATTTCGTGCTAAAAAAATAAAATAACGTTTCTAGCCGTTCAATCTTGATCAACGACGGAGGAAAAAATCTCTGTTCACCTCAATCTTGATCAACGACGGTACGCCTCTAGTTCATTGTTCTTTCTCTCTCTTCTCGTTTTGCCTAATTGCTCACCTCTCGTTCACCTAACTCATCACCCTCGCCATCAATATCTCCTAAGGAGGTTTAATTTTTTAGTAAAACAATCAGATGACTTCTTCTTTTTTGTTGTCCTACCATTTTTCGATTCGACATTTAAAATCTAACAAAATCTAATATTATATAAGAAAAGAGAACATTGAAGAATCGTTGGAAAAGGAAAGAGGGTAGGGTCATAGCTGGTTATCTAACTTTGCATTTTTTGGAGTCAGGTTTAGAAGTCTCAGGGCTAGGTTAAGTTTTTGGGTGAGAGTTGGGTGGAGGAAAAGGTAAGCAGGGTGGTATAAAAGAAGAAGACTAAGCCTTTTGGTATCAACATGTGACTTTTCTTCTTGCTATTGTGATTTTGTTTTGCATTCTAATCTGTAAAATAATCCACTCCAATCTGCATCCACTAATACATAAAAAGAATTTTAAATCACCCCATGAATGAAAAATATTAATCAATCCAACCTTGATAGAAGCGTCCAAGAACTATTTCTGCATGAAACTTTTTCTGTTTAATCCCCAAGTGAGATGAGAGGTGAAGGAAGGTTAAATTTTTAAGGTTATAATTAAATATCCATAATTCCAAATTAATATTTGTGAAGACCACCCTTTGCAAATTGCAGCCCCTTCATGGGTTCAAGTAAGACAGATTTCTTCTCCAGATAAATAAAAAATCAATCATCATTAATCTTCTTTACCTGGCCAATCTTGCTAACTGGTAGAGTTTCTCCTCCAAGGTGCTTCAGCCTGTTGATCTTAAAATATCTTTTTTTCAGATGGCACTGCCATTAAACTCTTGATTGTTTTATAAAAACGTCTGACAAATCCATTTTGAAGTTTGAGCTATATTTCACAGATAAAGAGTATTCAATTTTTGAACAGCAGAACAACGATCAAATCCGAATCAATGAGCATGAACAGATTGACTGGCTGTCAACAAGTGAAATTTTTTGGTGTTCCCACCTTGTACTCTTACCAAGGGGATATACTAGAGTTGCATCCGGGATAACTTGGTTGTGAATGAAGAATAAGCACAGGAATCAGTGTTACAAGGGCTCCTTGTACGGCAACTCACAGGCGGTCATTGGTTTCTTTGGCCTGTATTGACCAAGCATTTCAGCCACAGTCCTACAACGGCATCGGTTTCCAGGTCTAATCACATCGCCATAGACAGCCATCTCAATGATATCCAGCTCTTTATCTGAAACACGGAGAATACTCTTTTGGGGGATAAACAGCATAAAATAGACAAATACTAAGTGGCAATTAAAATTCACTGGAATGGTCAATGTAGAATCTCATAATTCAGAAGAAAAAAACAAAAAGTGGAGAAAGAGAGGAGAGAAGTTGAGAAGGCTGCATAAAAGTAGCTGCATTTGTTGGAATCAGAATTCGACCGCAACCTTCTTTTATTCTCTCTTACCTTTCATCCCTAACCACCTTACAACGCACTCACAACATATCAAAATAAAATAAAAAAATAGTATCAATCTGTTTCTAACAAAGACAAAGACAACTGAAAGGAGATACAAAATAAAATGACTATTATACCCATAAATATTTATTTCAACACTTCCTTTCAGGCGGAGTGTATAAATTCACATCCTCCCAGTGCCTTGGTGAACACATCTCCAAGTTGATCAACAAACTTTACATAGGAATAAACCACTGCACCACTCATTACAGCATCACGAACAATTGATATTCCGCTTCAATATATTTAATCCTGTCATGGAATACCGGATTGCTAACAATAAAAATGGCAGCTGGACTATTACAATTCATCACCATTAGACCACTAGTGTCACGCGGTCAGATTCGGGCTAAGTCCGTCTCGCCCAGTGGAATATCTACCCCGTGCGGCCTAGCTCTTCCGAAGAACTAGTCAGCCTCCTTGAGCCTCGGATCTTCCCACCGATACTTCACACAAGAAGTTGCAAGCCAAAAGGGACAACGAAAAGACCAAGATATAGAAGAGAAAAGCCTACTTTGTATTGAGAATACAAGATTACAAAGGGTGGCCAAACACTCTTGAAGGCCAAGGCTAAAAACTCTCTCTATACACTCAAAGAGCAAAGAATGCTAAGAATCCGAAATTCCTCCCTTTTACAATGGGAGAGGCCCCTCCTATTTATAGCCTCCTCCCCTGGGCTTTAGAAGGCTCAGAATCCGTCCTGGTCCTTTGAAACGCCCAGAAATTCGCCAGATCCCGAAAATTCAGTTTCTGGCATCAGGGGCGCCCTGGTCAGGCGGGCGCCTAGCGACCTAGTCCTGAGGAAACCCCATTTCGCGTGCGACTGGAGTCCTGGTAGCGCGGGCGCCTCAGGAAACCCCATTTCGCGCGCGCGCGCCTGCACCTGGAGTCCTGCTCGCGCGGGCGCCTGGCCTGCCGTGCGCGCCTGCGCCTGGAGTCCTGTCGAGCGCGCGTTGGCGCCTGGCGTCCTGAGGAAACCCCATTTCACCCCGCCTGGAGTCCTGGTCGCGCGCGAGCAACCCCATTTTGTCCCGCCTGGAGTCCTGGCCGCACGCCAGCAACCCCATTTCGCCCCGCCAGAAGTGTCTGTTGGCGTGTTACCTTATGTCTGGGCTGGCTGCTGGGGTTGTTGCGTACCTTGCTGCTTGCCCATCCATTTGGCAAGCGTAAGTACGTCTTCTTTCGCTGCAGCTGATTCCGGGCCGGCCATATGTGTGCGCCCCTCTGGGCTGTGCCATTGCACTTGGCCTTGGCCGTCGTTGCTATTGCTGTGCACTGGACTTGCACAGTCTTCGGCCTTGGTGTTTGGCCACATCATGGCTTCATGCCCCGTCTCATACTCCCACCGCCATAAGGCAGATGCCCTCGTCTGCATCCCCTGGCGATAGTGGACCCCCTCCTTCTTGGATTGCTACAACTCGGCAGTGTCTTGCCATGTTGTCTTGCTTTCCGGTTGACCCTGCCACTTTGCCAAGTATTACGTCCTCCGGGGCTCTCCCCTTTGGCGCTCCTCTCGGTCTTTATGTGCTCCATTTGGCCGTCAGTCTGAAGATGAAAACTAGTGGAAAAATTTTGAGTAATTCCCAATAGTTTAATTAACTCGGTCCAGAATTTTCTTTTGAATCTGGGATCATGATCAATGATGATCGTTGTGGGCACACCCCAGTGCTTCACCACTTGTGCCATGAAAGCTCGAGCAGCCTCCTCTGCTGTACAATCACTTGGCACTGTTATGAATGTTTCGTGCTTCGTAACCTGGTCCACCACTACCATGATAGACTCAAGCCCTTCTTTCTTGCGCAAACCAGAAAGGAAGTCCATTGAAATAGACTCCCACGGCCGTTTTGGAATGGGCAAAGGTTGTAACAAGCCTCCGGGCTTTCTTTGTTTCATCATATCTTGATGATAGATAAAACATGTGTACACAAACTCCTCCATATCGCTCTCCATGTCTAGCCAATAGTACTGGCCAGAGAGCAAGGCCAACGTCCGTCTTTGGCCTGGTTGTCCTGCCCACCAAGTATCATGGCATTCCCTCAAGCGGTCATGCCATAGGTAATCGTACTTAGGCACATAAAGTCGATTACTTTTGGTCTTGAGCAATCCGTCGTCAAGCCATAGTCTTCTCCTCTCACCCAAGGTTGCAACTTGTACAATGTTGTAGGTCTGGGCGTCTTGGTGAAGTCTAGTGTGAATCTGGTCTAGCAACGAAGTACCAACATGTGTAATTGCTGCTAAGACTCGTAATCGCCAAGTCGCATTTTCCGTTTCTGCAACAAGATGGTCCTGCCTGTGCGCAGGCACGCCTTGCACAAAGCGCATGTCTCCTGCGTCTATGTGTGCGTCATGCGCCACATCAGGTTCTGCTGCTACCGCACCGCGCGTGGTGCGCCTGAAGCAAGTGCCGACGCATGTGCTGCACGTATATCCGTCTCGCGCAGCTGCTACTGCATCGCGCGTGATGCATGTGAAGGGTCTGCCGCTTGCCGCCTCACACCTTGAGGTTACTGAGCGTTGTTCGCATAGCGCCACACGCACCTCTGCCTCTGCTGCACGCACGAATTCCGTTTCTGAGCGTGTTCCGGCAATGCAATCTGGTGTTGTGTGTTGTATATGCGCCAATACCCTTGTGCCCTTTTCTCCATCAAAAGGCATAGCAGAATCCGTTTTTCTGCTTAAGGTATCTGCAACAGTATAGGCTTTCCCCAACTTGTACCTCATCTCAAAGTCAAACTCGGCCAAGAAAACTTGCCACCGAGCTTGCTTTGAGCTGAGTTTGCTAGCATGGAAGTATCCGTCGTCGAGCCAAAATGTTCTCGTCTCATACTCCCACCGCCATAATGCAAACGTCCTCATCTGCGCGCCATCACCATACGCCACCCACTCATGGTTGGCTTGCTGCTTCTGCCAGCAGTTTCTGGAACGCAGCACTGGATATGGCGCCTTTCTGCTGTCTCTCCCAGCAGCACCGGATCTGGCATCTCCATGCTGCCTCTCCCAGCAATTCCAGGAAAGCAGCACCGGATCTGGCGTCTCTCTGCTGTCTCTCCCAGCAGTACCAGAAATGGCTCCTCCCTTCTGCCTTTCACAGCAATTTCTGGAAATGGCGCTTCCCTGCTGCCTTTCCCAGCAGTTTCTGGAAAACAGCACCAGATCTGGTGCCTTGCTGCTGTCTCTCCCAGCAATACAGGAACTGGCACCTCCTTGCTGCCTTTCCCAGCAGTTTCTGGAAAACAGCACCAGATTTGGCGCCTTACTACTGTCTCTCCCAGCAATACAGGAACTGGCACCTCCTTGCTGCCTTTCCTAGCAGTTTCTGGAAAGCAGCACCGGATCAGGCGCCTCTCTGCTGTCTCTCCCAGCAGAACCGGAACTGGCACCTCCCTGCTGCCTTTCCCAGGAGTTCCTGGAAAGCAGCACCGGATCGGGCGCCTCTCTGCTGTCTCTCCCAGCAGAACCGGAACTTGCACCTCCCTGCTGCCTTTCCCAGGAGTTCCTGGAAAGCAGCACCGGACCGGGCGCCTTTCTACTGTCTCTCCCAGCAGAACCGGTCTTGGCACCTCCTTGCGAACCTTCTCCATTTGCAAGGGCTCTCTCGCATAGGGTGAGTCTTGCCCCCACTCCTTTTTCGATGGTCTTAACATCTCCGTCCACTCTCTGGATTTCAGTTCGCATCACTGCCATGGCACTATGTACGTTGTCCAAAAACCTTTGGGACCAGTTAGGGACAGGGTGTAGGCCATGTGCAATGTCACGTACGAACTCCTCCAGTCTTGAAAGCTGATTTTTCAAGCTAACAAGCCTGGACTTGAAATCACCAAAACGTAAATCATTTTCAGAGAGTGTTTCCATACCTCTTGCTGCTACTTCTCCACTTGTGGACGTCATGGATGGAATGCTGCTCTGATACCAGTTGTCTGTTGGCGCGCTGCCTTGTGTCTGGGCTCGCTGTTGGGGTTGTTGCGTACCTTGCTGCTTGCCCATCCGTTTGGCAAGCGTAAGTACGTCTTCTTCCACTGCAGCTGATTCCGGGCCGGCCATATGTGTGCGCCCCTCTGGGTTGTGCCATTGCACTTGGCCTTGGCCGTCGCTGCTATTGCTGTGCACTGGACTTGCACAGTCTTTGGCCTTGGTGTTTGGCCACACCATGGCTTCATCCCCCGTCTCAACTAGTCTGAAAACCAATCTCAGTCAATACAAACCTCACTCAAAGAAGCTCTTTCATTATATGAGTCATAGCCTTGTATTCTACCTTTGATCTCAAATTAGCTACCACATTTTACTTATTACTCTTCCAACTTACTTAGTTACCTCTAACAAATACACAATATCCAATAGCAAACTTTCAGTCTGACTTGACTCTACATAGTTAGCATCAGAATACCCTACAACCTACAGTTCATCATGTGGCTTTTCCAGTTACCTCTTCAGGTATTTTAGGATTATTTGGACCTGCCACTAAGGGGATTGTCCTTGAATTCTCCATAAACTCGTTGACCACACTCACAACAACTGCAATATTTGGTTTAGTCACAATTGCATATGTAAAGCTTCCCCATGAGTCTTCTATACATCATCTTGTCCTGAACCACTAAACTATCCTCATCATAAAGAGGGATTCACTTCCATGGGAGTCTCAACTAGTTTTTCCCCTAATAAACCATACTTATAACATATCTAGTGACATGTTTTTTTGTGACAAAACAATTAGGGGCTTGCTTCTAGCCACCACAATGCCTAGGAAGTACCTAATGGATTCCAAATCTTTTGTCTGAAAATGACTTGTGGCCTTCTTCAACCCCTTTGTCATCATTCCCAATCAACACAATGTTGTCCACATATCTACCAAGCCCACAACCCCAGATGGTCTCTTCATTACAAACAAGGAATGGTCACAATGACTCTACAAAATCCAAAGGGTATGATAGCTTTGCTTTTTCTTTTTTTACAAAGTGGAAATTTTATTAGAGAAAAGAAAAAAGGAACTACAAGATTCACAAGTGATTAACCCACACAACTAGAATAAGTTCACAACCAACCACCATCTTGACTATGGCCCATATTGGCAAAAGCATCTGCCTTTGAGTTACTTTCATGGAGCACATAAGACCACTCGAATTGCATTTGAGTGGTGAAGATCTCCAGTCTGAACAAACTGCTGGTCAAACCGCCATAAACACTTATTGCTACAGCTAGCCCACAAAATAATTGTTTTGGAGTCACCTTCAACAATCCCTGGGCTAGAGAAGTGTTGTTTGACAAATCTTCAAACCATTAAGGAGGATAGACACCTTAGAGGAAGTAGAATTTGAAACACTCAACAGCCCAAAGTAGGACAACAGGGTTTGTACTTCGTGGATCAGACCTGTGTAGAGGTCAGGATTCCCAAACAAGCTCTCATAGAAATTTAGCTTGAGGCATCCATCTAGAGGGAGGATCCAACCTGAAATGGAGACAAGCTTGTGAGGGAAGTCGGCCACCAATGTTCTCCAATTTTCCCAGATGACTGCTATAGGAAACTCATACAAATCCTGCACCAGTTTTGATTGCTATAGGAAACTTGGGAAGACACTAGGTACCTTACAGGGTCCCCCATACATTTGAATGAGTAACTTCAAAAAAACTTGAACTCTTGTGACCCTAACTTGAAGGAAAAAACGTTTGACTGCGCTTCCCAAGTTGACACAACTCACATTGAAATGAAAGATATTAAAGCAAAGAAGAAAACAATTGATGGAGTTGTCTTGGAGATGGACGCCCAAATACCACATGGAAAGGGAAGTTGCTGCTTTTAGGGCTGAAGATGATCGAAGCTCCTCTTTTTCACGCCCTGAACTAATAGTCTTCCTCATTTGGAGGCCTTGAAACACACAATGAGTAGGGAAGAACATCATAGTGTAGTTTAAACACTTAGTATTTTGACTAACAAATAATAAGTTAATAGGAAACTTGGGTACAAAAATAACAGAGTCTAGTGACATAGAAGGATAAGATCAAACAACACTTACCCACTAACATGAGAGGAGGATCCATCAACAAAGTAATAAATTAAATAAAAGACCCATAGATGTAAAGGGAAGACATACCTGACATGTGCATAGAAGCAATTCAATCAATCACCCACATGGCACTAGGGGTCACATGAAGAGCAGGCATTCTTACACTAGCCATAGTGGTTGTGGCTGAAGACTTGGCTAGATGCATAGATGCATAGATGTGGAGGCTATGGTCAATTGCCCTAAGGGCTAGACCAACTTGTGAAGTTCATCAGGGATCCCTGGAAAAATGCTTGTCTCACCACTTGCCAGTGCGTCACCACCCTTTGGAACACATGAAATTGCCCATACAGGTTTCTCAAACTTATCCCAAAACTTGTCAAAAAAGTGAATGCTTTGCCCACAATGAGCACATTTGCTATCACCGCAAGCTCTACCTCAACCAGCACCGTCTCCCTAGGGCCTTGACCACCCCTTCCACAACCTCAGGTTGTCTCAGACTGACTGGGAGTTGAATTGATGTTCAGGGCAGCAACATCGGCCCTTTTGTAGCTTTGCCCCTTAGAAGCCACAACACTTTTAGAACATAGAATTTGGTTGGATTCCTTTTCCAAATTAGGAACATCATATGCAGCAAGTAATTGTGCCGGATAGCACTAGGCCCCAAATCCTTTGAAGTCAGACCACTTGAATCTAACTCTCCTTGTGAAGATCATCAGCATTAGTAGTAAATGGATGAAAACCACTAATCTCTTGAAGAATACCCTACATCTCATTGTAATACTCCATAACCGTGCAATCACCTCAACTCATGTTACAATACTTACCATAACAAATCATATAACTCTGGACAGATTGCTTTGCTAAACAAAAGTAGACAGAAAGAACTTCTAGACCTCCTTCGTAGTTTCAAACCCCATGACTTGATTACTTATAAGAGGTCCCATGCCATAAACCAACCATGTCAAAATCTTGCTCTCCTCAGCCTCCAATTCTTCTATCATTAGGTCTGGAGGATCATGCCAAAGATACTTTACTTTTCTCGTAGCCTTAAGGAACATTAACAGACTTGAACCAATTCATAAAAATTTACCAAGTGAATTTGACAAAGTTGATTTGAATAGGACTAGAGAACTTAGATTCAAAACTCTTAGAAGCCCTTGAAGGGGTAACAACCCCTCTAGAATCAGCCATAAGGCCACACCAACTTCAGCACACTAATAACAATGGACACAATCCAACAACCAAAACATCATTGTAGAGCAGTTTTACAACCTGCACAGCTCTAATGGACCCCAAATACATGCACAATTCGAGCACAGGAGACACTAATGGTCACACAAGAATAAGAACCAACTTTAAATAGACCCAATATCACCACCAGCAACTATTAAAACATCAATTTCAGCCAAGAAATGGCTGACACAGACACAGACTTTGATTTGGGTAAGTTTGTGCAAGCACAAAACCAGGAAAGGAACCAAGAAGAACCCTCTAGGGGCACAAAATCATGTTAAAATTGCTCAATCAGTAGTATCAACCATCAACTCTAAGGATATGACACCAAAAAAAAAAGGAAAAATATCTAACTTTTATGTGTACCCAGTAGAGAAACTTGAAAAAACTCCTTCTGGAATTGGCAAACTCGAAAGAAAAGAATAGAGGGTCGAAACTCTCCCACATGCAGGAATTGTGCTCTAATACCATGTAGAATCTGATAATTAAGGAGAAATAAAAAGGAAAAGAGAAGTGTTGAAACTTAGGATTCCATGACGTATAATCACAGTAGAAAAAGATTATGGGGTGAGAAGAAGAAGAGGAAGAGGAAGAGTTGTGGAGAGAAGGTTTTTGGAGGAGAAGACGAAGAGTGACGAATTTGGAGAAAAGAGGAGGAAGATTAGGGTAATGGACTTCTCCAAACCCTTCCCCTTAAGTTGTATTATAGATATCAAAAGTCCTAATATTACAAGAATGCCCTTCACCCTATTAAGTGTGAATAAGAGACATAAATCATAAACTAATTACATAAGTGTCATCTTTATGAGATGACACTTTATTTACCATCATGCCACCACTATGTGGGCTTGTGGGCCTTTTCCTTGGTCAGTGGCCTTGAGCCCATCTTCCACACACTTGGACGTGTGGGCCTTCCTTGGTCGTGTGGGCTTGGACTCATCTTCCAACACTCCCCCTGAAGTTGGGGGTGAGAGAACATCATAAATGCCTAGCTAGCTATAAATGGTGTGTAGGATCTTCCTGTATAAAATGGCAGTCTATTACATCTTCCAACAAGAAGAAAGAGAGGAGAAAAGAAGATGAGAAGGCTGTGCAGAAAGGGTAGCAGTCACTAGGATCAGAATTTGACCCTGACCATCTTTTATTCTGTCACTTAAAGATACTTACCTAAAATGACAAAATTACCCTTTCTTCCTACTTATAACACGCTCATTACTATCAGAATTGACACAGAAACAGTATCAATTTATTTCTAATAAGGACATAAAGACAGACATAAAGACAGGGTTAGACATATTTCAACAGTCAACAAGTTAGCCTAGAGTCCAAATATAAGGATTTACAAGATGCAGGATAATCCGAGAAATAGGTTAAGTCTAGTTTAAGTTACAGGGGTTCAACAGTTCTATGGAAGAAATGAAATGCAACTGAAAATGAAAATTAAATATTTAAGCACGTGTCATTCATGATACAATGCATAAAAAATTCTTAATAAAGGTTTAGCAGTAAGTCCTATTAAGTAAATGGAAGATCCCATCTGAGACAATTTTTCTGGGCAAGAGGTTCATAATATTTGAATCTAGCCACATGATGACGACAAATCAGACTGTTCACAAAGAAAAAGCCAGACATGTTCAAATTTTGGATTGTAAAATACTTCCAATTTAGGATTTGTAGAAGAGACAAGCTACTCCAGTTAGATAAAGATTTGATTCTTGCACAAAAAAAAAATTTAAGTACAATCATCATAAGGAGAAAACTTTTCTAACATCATAATGCAAGCTGGTGTCCTACATACCAGTAAACTTGATATCACATGAGAAATTTTCAAGTTCAGATCTGTCCAACCACTCCTTGTCAGATTTAAACCTGTTCACCCTGGTTTGAAGGATTTGACAATTCTCTGCAGAGGATTCTCCACCTGAGACATAAAACAAGTTGGCAAAATAAACTACATCAGTGGCCATAAACCAAAGACAAGCAAATTCCACTCATCTAAACGATTTCCAGAAAGCATCTACTTTCATGACAAAATCACAAAAACTAGCTTTCCACAAAAAATACGCTAATTCAAATTTGTCAAAGAAATCCGTTTCAATATAGACCCCACACTTTGGCACAATATGACAAAAACTAAAGCCATAATAAAAAAGTAAGAAGGAGAACAACTTTCAGTTTTAAATCAAAATAACAACTTTATTACCGTATTTAGAAGTAATAAAGAATTCAAAAGTTGGGACTTAGGAGCCAGATGACCAAGAGTTAGGGTATGTATTGTTTGTAAGCTGTAATGGATTTTTAAATGGAATAAGAGTAAAATATTTGAGGAAACATGTTTGCATAAGAGAAGTACGGAAGAAAGTGTTTTTTGGGTAAAAAAGAAAGAGAAAATTTTGGATGCCCTGGCCTTCAATCATGAAGAAAGAAGTTTGCATGAACAGCAGCTCACAGTAAAATATTCATGTGTTTTGAGCTTAGCAAACAGGGCCAACACATACTAAACAACCTCCATAAGTTTCGAGGTGAATTTATGGAGACAGAAAATCGCATCTTCCTTCACTCTACTTTCAGCTACAAGGTATAGGACACTATCCTTAACAAAGTCAACTACAGCATCTTCCTGCCTAGCACCATTACAGAGCCTATCAATCATCAAAAATCAGGCCAATTTTCTACAGGTGATAAAGATCTATAGAAGGAAGCAATTGCTTCAGTACTATAGCAATTACAAAAGGAACATAATGCATGGACCTTCAATAGAAGTCCAAGATCAGTAAGGGGAGCAATAGAAAAGATTCTCCACTCCATTTTAACATGGGCACTTGCTCTAGGAACCCTTGTCCCGTTCCCTAGTTCTATAATCTGAGAAATTGGCAAGTCTTTTGCACTACAGGGATCAAGGGCCAACAGCTACGTCAGTTTGGGCTCCAGTACCTGAGGATTGGTTAAAACTAAGCTTTCATGGAAGCTCTCTCGGCGACCCGGGCCCGATGAGCAAATGTGGCTTTTTCATAAGTTCAAATAAATGAGCATCAGCAGTCTTGATATTACAACAATCTGTTCGCTACTCAATTATACACCATTCAAGACGTATAACTAGTCAATCAAGTACCAGTTCGACCAGCTTCCAATTAGGACTAGTCTCCCCTTTCCTCCACCCCGGTCTGCTTTATTTACTCCTAAATATTTCTTAATGCTGCTAAGGAACAAATTTGCAGTCCTCTGTCTTGGACCAGACAAATTGAGCAGAGCATCAGCTATCAGGCTGTAGACATCTACTCCAGTAAGGGTTCAGTAGAACATCTAGTCCTGCATTAAAGAAAGTGGGACCCGTTCAGTGCCATATGGTTTCTCAGAACATCTTATAAAACCCAGAAACTCCTAATCCATCTGAGCTATTTCTATTTCAGAACGTCTTGAAAGACTCCAGGAATGCATCGAAATCCCCTTCATGCAGTCCAATTTTACATCACAAACTATCTTAGAGGGCCCAAACAAGCAAATGCTTGAAACAATAAGAAAAGAGACTAAAGTAAGTAAACTGGAAGACCTTTGGAGTAGGGTATTATGTGGTCATATTCATAGCAGAGGCATCCTTGGCAGTTGAAGAAGCGCTTGCAAACAACATTTCCAGCAACATCTTTCCGCCATCGTTCTGGATGCCTACCAGTGACGAAGTCTGCCTTTTGCCAGCACAATTCCTTTGCCTTCGCATCAAAGAATCTCGGCCTTTCTTTGTCTTCTCTGGGTCCTGGCCCCGATCGAGGAGTACCCATTTCTTCACTGTATCTTGTAGTTTGAGCTCTTCAGACTACTTCCGCTCCCACAACTCTCGGAAAGAGGGAGCGAGCAACTGTTGTGATGCTATTAGATTATAGTTAGGTGAATTAGGAGTTTCTCCAACCAGGACCATGACCGAACAAAGACTGCAGTTTGCATACACCCTCAAATTTTTAATCAATTTGGTACCTTGATCTAGTCAAACTACGCGTAACTTCAAATAGGACATGGCCTAAATTATTCAAGGCGAGTGATTCTATGATATAGAAGCGGTTCAAATCGATTTAGTGATTTTGTTATCATTTCTATGAAAATTATATTAACAACTACAAAAACATTCTTATTACATTTTTAGGCAATTTTATAATAAAGTAGTAAGATTTTAACGTAAAAAATTCTTGAAAACCTATAATCGGCAAAAGCATTTCCTTCTCTTCCTGTTCATTTTCAATGGGAGAGGGGCGGCAGAAATGGGACCTGCACACAAAAATATGAACCGTTCATCTTAAATAAGAAAGGGACTTTTATCTAAATATTAGATTAAAATATTTTATTTATCTAAATAGTGAATTTTCAAACTTATTTCCTAAATTACCAGATTTCACTGTTTGAAATTCATGTGGGATCGATCAACTTCCCATGTCAGCAAAACTAGTACATGTGGTGCCACATCAGTCCGTCCATTAAAACCTAAAATTTTGAATATAAAACGGGAAGAAAATGGGGATTTAATGGACAAGTTGATGTAGCACCATGTGGATTTAAAAAATTGAAAGTCATTATTTAGGTAAATAATTTTTTTTAACCTGGTATTTGAGTAAGTGACGATGGGAAGGCAATGAAAGAAGAGGAGGAACTTCCCCATAGTGCTTCCCATCTTCTCCAAGTGAGAAAGCCCCCCTACTGTTCAAGCTTGGCTCAATTTTTGTTTTGCTTGTTTTATGTGTTATAGAGCTGAAACCAAACTTGAATCCTCACATGTGCTTGTTAGTCATAATAAGCCAAATTTGAGCATAGTTGAGTCCGACTCAAAGGGTAGTGAGCTTAGCTTGTAAAACTAAAGAAGATAGCGAGTTAGGCCTCGAGGTTTATTTGAAACTGTTTTTCATTTTTCAAGAGAAATAAAAGTCGTTTGGTTTTTTACTTTGCATTTAAAACAACTATTGCGTTATTTTCCTGAGGGTCTATTTGGAACTCCATGGAAAAGAAAAAAAAATATTTGACTATTATTATTCCCAAAAATAGTTAGTGAAAAAAGGAGAATTTGATCATTATCTACCATTAGAACATAAGTATAAACATATGCTTAAGAGAAATCATATGCAGCATAATGTGAAAAACACTTACATCCCAACACTCGCGATGTTCTTCCCATGCATCGAGTTTCATGTTTTTTGTTTGCCTTGATAAGTCTTAATCCAACACCCCTGAATCAGTCTCCAAACATTCTAAATCCTCAGCAGAGGATTAGATTATCAACTGATATCCTGCATGGAGAGATCCTATATTTTTTTCTCAAAAATATATGTTGAAGACACTGCCAAGCCTTCAACATCAAAAGTACGTATAAGTCGCTGCCTCTTCTCAGGCGACTCCATCCAACAAAGCTCTAGATGAAACGACTGAGACTGAGCCACACTCTTCGCCACATCACAGGGACATCCCATGTACATGCCTCCGGGCAAGAAGGTCATCTGAAACCCTCCATCAAAGACGAGCAAGTTGTCGGAAACGGTACCCTTCCAATGGACATTGGTAGTCACACCTGTGCTACTGGTTGAGGTAATATCCTGGATTTGAAACCAAATTAGACTGAATTCAATTAAAGAGGAGAATATTATAAATTGTTTTACCTCTTTTACAAGAACAATATAGTGCTGCACAAATGTTAAATAGGTATTAAAAAGTTTGAACCTCCCTCACCTGAATTAGCTGACCCTTTTCATCCATTTCAAGTAAGGAAACTGTATCAGCTTCAGCAATCGTAGCTCCATAAACACCAGTTCGTTTAGTCATGGAATGACCTTTCCATTTACCAATATGAGGAGCAATTCTGTTTTTATCGTCCTGCAAATTTAGGTAAGGGATAACTACAAAAGCCCTAGAAAGATAATTGAATAGTTCGTTTGTGAACAATGTATAATTTGGAAAACCTGACCTTGTATCAACCTCAGTTGAACACAGCTAATTGATTAATGGCTTGGCAAACAGCCGACCCTTAGTGACTAAAAAATCGTTTATCTAACAAGTAGGGGTTTTCAAGAGAACAAACTTTGACTTCTTGTCTATCCACAGGAGAATCACTTTTTTATGCATAACCAAATTTTACCCAAAGCGAGCTACAAGTAGAACTCCTAGTGTCAATCAAGTATTAGGTTCTCACTATTTTATAATCAGCAAAAGCGTCACCAGTTACCTGAGAACTGCCAAAACAAGAGCTAGTGAGTGTTGATTCTCCTCTCACTTCCATAAAAATGAGAAACATTTCAAGAACCCCCTTTGGATCTATGATATGAAAGGCTCTGGCTCGCATGTCTTTCTCCTGTGAGTAAAGGCAATTTTCACAGACTACAGAAGGGCAGCGAGACGGAATCTTGAGGTTCCTGAGGGATTTGAAAATTGTAATAGTTAGTGAAATAAACAGTGTCCAAATTTTAGAGTTAAACACTAGCCACTAAACTGCTTGTATTTTACAAAACAGAAGATTCTGGAAATTACAGTTAATTCCCTAAATCACTAACCAAGTACCACAATAAAAAGCCAATTGGTAGTGTGGAACATTTTAACATTTGTTGAAGCAGAGGAATCGTCCTCTATTTACAATATTTAGTACTGGAACTAAATTTGCAAACAAAGTAGTGGAAAAATCATTTAGAAAGGACCTGACCTGGGAGATTCTTCACCAGTGTCATCTTCTCCAAGAACTCCTGCTCTGAGAACGGTTTCAAGCATTCCAGCTGTCTGATACCTTAAAGCAAACGCCTTTTCGTTGGGGAAAAAACCAATCTGCCAACTAAACCATCGACAATACTCAACATGGAAAACAAGAGATAAAATGAACAATCTCAAGCAGTTCAATGTAATAGCAGTAAATTAAGCCACACCTGTTGATACTTGTCCACGGTGAACATGGTGGTTTCTTTAATTTTGTACTCTGCCCATTCAAGCTCAGGATCGACATCTGAACATGAAGTTCTTGAAAGTGGTTGTTGTATGTATAATCTGTCCAATGTGAATGCATCAACATTTTTCAGCATTTGTCAGGTTTTTATTTAAGTAAACTTAAGCAAAGAGTATTATACATTTGCGATAAGAATTCGGTCCAAGGATGCTAGTAACTGACATATTAACGAGAATATCTATTTACAAACAAACTATGAGCACGGTTTCTACCACTCAAAAGCAAGCTCATAACAATAAAGATATTAACTGGAGCATGCGATGTAACAGATTATAACCAAGGGAACCAATACTGGCGTAATTTGAACCCCAGGACGTCACCATTGGGTGATTTAGGTAGAAAAATTACTGGTTCCATCAAATCCGCACATATCGATAACAACACTTCCATAAATACAAAAAAATACCATAAGACTCCAGCACAGAGAGAGAGAGAATAAACAAACACCTGTATAACACCTGTATACTATGTGATTCCAGCATGTCCCAGTTAAATGCATCGAAAATATTAGACCTCGTGCTAAATGTTAAAAAACCAAACAAATTTGCAAGAATCGGTGCATTAGCTTCAGAATAACAAGAATGTTGCCATTTGTCTGCCTACAAAGTAACAACTTACGTTTGAATAAGACTGATCAGTTCATCTTCTCCATACGAGCTTACCGCCAGCCTGGTGGTCACTTTTTGCATCAAATTGCCGTGGGCGTCGAATTGCTTACAAATCGAAAACCATATACAGCTTAAACAAACCCATGGATCCAAAATAGCACAAAATGCCTAACCAGAAAAAAAAAAAAAAATGAGCCAATACTCACAGCTAAACAGCCATTCCAATTCCCCAAATTGAGATCAATGAAACGATGAAGAGCATCGATACTCATTGATTCTTCCGCATCTTTCCGTTCCGGTAAGTGCTCCCATTCTTCGACGGCCAGAGAGGACCAATTTGTTGCGAAAAGAGGTCGGCGAAGAAAAGCTGTAGGCCAAAATGAACCTGATTTCGAGAAAAGGAGGTGAATTCTTGGAATTCGGCAGGATAGTATGGATTTACGTATGGGGAAGGAGGGAATGGACGAAACTGTAGCAGCAGCCATTGCCGCTGCTTTGTGAAGTCTGACACTGAACTCAATTTCCCAACTTATCCAGATATCAGCATGGATGACGATCCTCTCACACACGAGGCTCGGCTTGGTCTCTTAGTGTACTCGTAGATTAATACTTTGAAGTCTATTATTGTACACGTGGATTTATAGCTTAATTTGTGTATTTGGACTTTGAAATTATAATTTAGTTCAAAAAAATATTTTTTAATATTATTTTTAAATCAATATCACCTTGTATTTCTAAAATATTTAATTGGGTTTATAAATTGAACTTGAATTTAAAATTAATTGAATTTGCATACATTTGAGTTGCAATTACTTTGGAAGGCACATAGGTGAGATGTATTTTTATTTGTACTTATTAATGTAAAACAAGTCTTTAAGAGGCATTAGAGCTAAATTGTTAGCGAGTAACCTTTCATCAACATAAAATAAGCTTTGTGCAGGCAAGTCCTAAACCTCAACTCACATCGCTTGAAAAACTTAGTTTGGGTTATAAAAATTCAAATTTAAGGATAACTTGTATTAAATTATTGTGTAGAACGAGCGCATTAGAGGGATATTTATAATAGAAAAAAGAACTAGAAATAAAGTAAAATTAAACTAGCCGTCCCAATTGCACTGAAAGTAGAACTCTTAAATATAAAACCTAAAACAAGTAAACCCATTACATAAAATAGACAACTAGTAATACTAAAAGACTTATTGTGTTAGACTTTTTACTACGAGACTCATAAAATAATTCATTGTATTAATTCCTTTATCGTGAGACTGTTTATTAAGAGAGTCATGTAAAACGCTTCTATATTTATTTATCAAACAGGTGTTTGTAATCGAAGGATTTTAGGATATGGAAAAGTTTAATTACTCTACCCCAGGATGAATAATAGACTATGCAAGAAATCAAAAGAAGGATCACAAAGCCCTCTTCTCCATCATGCAAGTGGTAAATTCAATACTGTTTAGAATGTTACCACCACCGAGATAGCAAAATAAGCCTAAAAAACCCTTATCGTGTTTACAAGCATTTTAGAAGGCAATTTGATCTCTTAGAGGAAGAGAAGACAAAGTTCATATCTAATTTCTTTAATCATCTCTTAGTCATTATCAATTAGTCAAAGGGCACTTGAGAGAGTTGAAGACCAACATGTCATCAAGAAAAACCTCAAGTCTCTTACAACTAGGTTTAAGTATGTTTTGATCTTAGTTTTAGAGTCGAGGAATCTATCTCAACTTTCAGTTGACAAGATTATAGGTTTTCAATAGGTGCATGTGTAGAGCCTCTTGGAGAAAACAAAGCCAACAATGGGAGAAGTGTTACAGAGTCTAATGGCCAAACATGCACATAGAAGGAAGCATAGTAGGGGAAATGAGTCCCACTTTCAATAGTTCTTCAAGTATAAGTAGTACAACCACTATGAATCCCATTTCTAAGAGAGAAGGGCAACAGTTCTAATCAACCTTCCAAACTAGCTATATTTGGTGGGCAAGGAGATGACTTTGAGTAAGCTAGCACATTTAGTTTAAGGGAGACTAGTAGAGTCATAAACTAAGATTTACATTTTAGTATAGTTAGGAGATTTATGTCCATGCATAATTTAAAGGCTTACCTCAAGAGTGGTTGATGGAAGTCAAGAGCTAAAAAAGTTTTCTATTTTAGGTAAGAAGTTTACAAGTATGGTGGTTTTAGCTCAAGGGAGGCTGATAAAGTCGGGCTAAGACGTACAAGTTTCCTATTCTAAGTGGAGTATCTTTATAGCCAGTTACTTAGTACCGAAGTGTTTAGGAGTTGTAGTTGCTTAATATTAGAAATTCTAGTTTGAGTTAGTTTCCCGTTTATGTTTGTCAAATTACTTATCACGTAATTGATATTTTAGAATCGATAGACCAATGCAAATGTTAGTTGTGTGATTTTTCTGTCAAAGTTTCTCCATGTTTCTTCTTTCTTTCTCTCTTATTTCTCTCACACTCTTGGGGTGAAATCCAATGTTCTCATCCTGAATTGATCAATCTTAATTTATACATGTATGGCACTATGGATAGTAACAATGATTTGTTCAGGATTTAATGACACAACTTCAAATAGACTAAAAATGTCTAGTTAGGTGCATTTAACTACAAATTTGGTACCCATATGAGTTTGAAGAGTCAGAAATAACTCTTCAGATTATGTTTCAGAACTAGCTTTTTATGGAGCCATATTTTCCTTAAACCCTAAACCTTAAACTCAAACCCGAACAAAACTCGATTCTGATTCCAATCCGATTTAGGATCCAAACCCGCTTCAGATTATGTTTCCTAACTAGATTTTTATGGAGCCATATACTCCCAAACCTTAAACCCTAAACCCCAAAACTCAAACCCGAACAAAACTCGAATCCAATTCCAAACCAGATGATGAATCCGATTTAGGATCCGAACCCGACCCAACCCGACCCGAACCTGAACTCGTGTGAGTGGGCAGTCGCTTCGGCGCACCGATAAGAGTACCAGCACTGGCTGTTAGAGGAAGTAAACCGTCTGACAGAAGGGAAGATAAAGAAAAACGATGGCGGGAAGAGTTCTCTTCTCGTCTCAGTGCGCCTTTCCGTTTTTCCCTCCATTTCGTTCTCTCAGTTTGTCAACCAATCAGTTAGCAAACTCTATTCGTTTTCGGCGCTCATTGGCATCCTTCTCCTGCAGCATAAGTAGTGCCCATAATGGGGAAGACAAATCAACAAAAATGGATCCTTTTGTTCTAACAACGCCTCTTTATTACGTAAATGCCCCTCCTCATATGGGAAGTGCCTATACTACTATTGCAGCGGATGCAATCGCAAGATTTCAGGTATATTTTATGATCTATAACGCCTGCGCAATGACTTAATCACTTTATTTTTTCACATTTCTGTATCTGGAACTTAACATTGTAGATTGAATAAGATATTTAAAGCTTTTTATTTTACTTCAATGGCACCAACAATCTGTAATATGTGGTTCTGTTTCTCCATTTTAAGGCTGTCGCTTGATTTAGTGCACCTTCATCATCAAGGACACTGGATGCTTTCATTTGGATGCTTTCATTTCAAGCTTCTGCTTTAGGATAGCAGTAATTGAACTGTCTCTTCTTCTCCTCCCACTCTACTGTGTAGAGTTTCGGACATAATTTGCCTCACATTAGCAGAATTTTGGAAAGCTTCCCCGAAGGAAATCATCTTCTCACTTTCACAAAAAAATAAATATCTTTGATATCTAATTTACATGGCATTGAGTTGAAAACGACTACACCAAATTGTCTAGAAAGCAGGAAAATACACAAAAAGAAAGCTATTACAAAATACTACTTGATGAACTGAATCGGTCCTGAGTTGTGATTGATTTAGTTTCTTTCAGAGGATCTTTTTTTTTCCTTAAGCAGGATTGGACATTATGGCTTGCTTCTTTATTAGTGGAGTCCTACGTATCTTGTAACTCGTTGCATATGTTCAAGGTCAAAGGATTTACTTTTGCCTCACCAAACAAGAGTTTATCTTCACTTCTCTTTTCCCCTTTTAAGTATATGTACAAGATTCACTGTGGAGAGGCAGAATGTGATGGGACTTGATGCTACTGCAATCTTTTGCTTTAGCATCATGAAATCTTTTCCTCATTTCATATATTGATGGACGAAGGAACAGCTTTGGCATCATCTCTCATATTTTGTCTGAAGTATGTCAGTGAGATTAAGCAGAGGGAGGTAGAATATAGTGGGATGTTGGTGATATTATCCTTCCCTTACATCAGGACTATGAATATGATGGTTCATTGTAATTGAAGGGCCACTTGTAGTCGGTGAGGAGTCATATGTGATCATGTGAGAAGTGCTTCAGGAATAATTCTCTGGCATCAGCTGTTCACTTTGACTTTGCATCTTTCTCATTTGATTATTTCCTGTAACCTCCCGAAATCTGTCACTTTCTTTGGCATACTCTCAGAAGAAAAATTCTTCCCCTTATGCACCTATGCCATAGGGGTCTTGCCTTAGATAACACTGTTTTCAAATTCTGTAGTGGCACCGATCTGACAGTTGATCACTAGTTTTTCTTTGTTTCCGTGACTTCTCTGTTTGGGCTGCCAATCTGCAAAATTTGGACTCAATTGTATTGCTTTCCAAGCTCTTTACTTTAGCCTTTCAAGGATCCATTAACTGGCGATCGGTGTCACACAGAGAACTGAGAAATCTTCTGGTAGCTCTTCTTTGGTGCCATTACTTGGGCTATTTGGAAGGAATGAAATCCCCACACTTTTGATGGTACTTCCAGATCCATTGGCAGTGTAGTTGGGCACTCTTTATTCTCTATTTTCTGCCAGCAAGCTTCCTTACTTCTGCCATCACCGTAGTGCCATTACTAGAAATAACTGGAGGACTGTATTTAAAAAAAAAAAGAAATAACTGGAGGACTGTACTTGTCTTCTTCCTTTATGATTTGGGTGTTGCTCATGCGCCACTTCCTCCTGATCCTAGTCCCCTCAAACTAAACTTTAGTGGTAACTTCAGTAGCAACCCCAGCCTGATGGATGGTGGGGTTGAATATGATTGGTAGATTCCTCCACTACTCTACAAAACTGATTTTAGTTATTAATTAGCACCTTCCCTTGCTTAGCTAATTCATCACAAGTTAGGATCCTTCCATGAGCTGCTAGTCAAAGAAAATAAATGGCCTTTGGAGGAACAATCAGTTTGCAAACTTGAGAAATCAATGAGCAGTAGCAGATCTGAGAATTAGAGGCTAAGAAGCTATAATATGATGCTGATGTAAACTGACGAGAAGGTTCCAAATCTCAAAATGGCGTTACAGGATCACTCCCTTTAAAAAAATCAAGTCTAATAATTTTCAAAGATGCCCCATTCCGGACATCTCAGGATCTAAAAGATGTCTCCTGAAATTTAATCACCAACTCTTTGTATTCTGACTGGCCAACACAGAATCAGTGATTATAACATCCTAATCACTTACCCGCTAGGAAATTGAGAAGCAAGAGGTGTCTCTCCCAACCATCAATCCAACTTGAAGTTAACCATGTGCCCATCATGCAAATGAAATCTGACGTGTATCTGAAATGATTCTATTGATTGGTATATATCTTTCCAAATATAAGAACACCTAGTTAAACTAGAATTTGAAGGTAGCCACGTGAGGACACAAGTCTGTATTTCCAGTAAATTACCTTCTGCCAAAGAGATTCCTTTTCAGTCATAAACCTTCCCAACCATCTAAACAAATAGCTATATTGACGAGCTTTGTCTTTGGAATACCAAGGCCTCCAGCTGATTTACTTTGACATTGTCCCAATGAACCAGTGAGTATTTGAATTTATCAAAGGCAACCCACCGCAGAAATTTTCTACGAATCTTTTCCATCCATGAGACAATGCTTGCAGAACATGGACAGGAGTGACAAAAAATAATTCAAAATCCCAGATGATACTAAATTACGACTGGCCGACCATCAAACAAAGGCACTTCCCTTTCCATGAGCTCAGCCTCTTTTCCATCCTTTCAACCACTCTTTCCCATATAGCTAGAGAGGGTCTTCCTCTGAATAGAGGCAAACTCAAATAAACAGCAGGTAAAGAGATGACCTGACATCCCAAAGGTTTGGTGAGGCTTTCCACTACATTAACACTAAGATTACAACATGTCTGTTTGACGCCAATATACTTTTTGCCCAAAAATTATTGAATGAAACTGCAAAAGAGCCTTCAAATGTAACATTTACTCAAATGAGTCATCACAAAAACAAATAACATCTTTTTCAAATTGAAGTAGTGGATTGGAAATCTCAGAAAAACTGGGGTAAGACCCAAAATTCTGCTGGCCTGCAGCCCGAATTTAGAAAAGGTTACATAATCCTTCGTCCACAATATTAAAGAGAAGCGGAGACAGTTGATCACCTTGCAGAACCCCCTCACTTTGTTTAACAAATCCCTACACTGTGCCATTTAATAAAATGGGATAAAGAGCTGAATGGAGACAACTAGACATCCAAATGTGTTGTTTTTCAGGGAATCTCATGTTAACCATAACATTGTCTAAGAAACCTCAATTGATTCCATCAAATGCTTTCTTCATGGCTAACTTGACAACTGCCCCTTTTAGACTATAATCAGCAATGACTTCATGAGCAATAAGTGCAGAATCTTAGATTTGATGACCCTTGATAAAAACATTCTGAGAAGCACTAATAACATGTGGAAGAGCCTTCATCAACCTGATGGGATGAGTGGGTGGATGTTAAGTGTTATAACTGTTTGGGCTTGGTGGGGGTGTTGAGTAACAGTTTGTTTGGGCTCTACCTCAAATATTCCAATTTGTTGACAATACTTGTGTGTATTAACAGTAATTTAGGCATGTTGTTGTGTAACTGATCTGGCTTGTGATGAGTTATTGCAATGGTGGTAGGAATATGTGTGGTCTTATGCATGATAAACCGATGTGTATCTATGCAGATTTGCTACATTTCGCCATCTTATGTCCCGAGTCCTAAGGTAACTTCAACTCAAGCAAGGGTAGAATAGTGCCCTAGCCAGCAATTAAAATTAAAGGTACTTTTGTCCTTTCTTTAGAAAAAGAGGGGAAGGAGGTAAGTGTAATAAAATTCCAGAATTAGAGGGGTGGGTAAAATTTTTAACATTCTAGATGTGAGTGTACTTTCACTAATTTTCAAAGGGCTATATGTAATCAATCCTTTTAGAAAAGAAAGGTTGCACTTGCATTATAACGTCTTCCTATATGTCACACTCCTATGTGTAGGGGAGGCTTCGTACCGAGCCGGTTCGATTCGGTATACCCGAATCTCGAGCCAAGTTCGAGATCCAGGATCGGCTCGTTTAAATTAATGAGCCGAGCTTGAACGAATCAAGGTTCGACTCGAAAGCTTGCGAGCCGGCTCGTTAATTTAATGAGTCGGTGCGGGATTCAGGACCGAGAGCGAGCGGGAAAAAAATCTTCCTCCCCTCGTCACTGCCGAGCCCCTCCGGCCGCCTCTGTTGCCTCGCTGGCCGCCTTCTGCCTTTCCGTCGTCGCCGATTCTGTGGCCGCCACTTCCGTCACTGTCGCAGTCGTTACCCCTACGAAGGTTCCTTGTTGGCGCTGCTGGTTCCCTCAGCATCGTTCCTCGTCTCGGCGGAAAACCAGAACCAGCAGAAGCAATACCTAAGTTAAGGGGAGAAATAATTCCCCCCGGCACGCGAAGATGATTTTATGAAATTTTTTTTTTGAAAGAAATTGAAAATACATTTTTGTAGAAATAAGTTTCTAGGGACTATTAGTGTCTCATGTTTTTTGTAAACATTTTTCTAATTGAAAATTCTTATTAAAAAAAGATTTTCTTGCCAAGATGGGCTAGAAAACCGTATAGAAATTTTTTGAATAAGTATTTGACAGTTGATGTTGCAATACTTTTAGCATGAGGCAATTTTCTTAGCAATTTTGTGTTTGACATTTTATTTGATTAAAAATTTATCGATAAGTATAGTAATATATTAGATTGATTATTAATTTTTATTTATTTCCCTAGAAGAGGGAATAAGAGTTCTATTTAAATTTCCTAAAAAATTTTAAAATATTTCTTGTAATTTTCTAATAAGTCACTAATAGTAATAGGATTTTATTTAAAGGTTTTTTGGAAATATGTATCATAGGAAAAACATTTCTAGTTTTTCCTAGAATATAAATTTTCAATTAGGGGCACTAAGGAGGCCATAGTAAATTTATGGCCAGATTCAAAAATTACAAAATAAGCTAGACAACATTTGGAGTAAAAAAGATTAATATTGGTGCGTTCTAATCCATTATTGAAATTCAATCCTGAACCTCCCCTATCATTCTTTTTTTTTTTAAATGTATGCATAATTTTATATATAATTTATTTGACATATATTTTATATAGAGTATTAAATGTAGGTTAAGCTCAAACTCAGCTAGAGCTCGAGCTCGAACTTGGTTAAAATTATTAGGCTCGAGTTCGATTATAATTTTAGGTTCGAGGCTAGGGTCAGTCGAGCTCAAATTCAAAATATTTAAATCATGCTCGGCTTGAACAAGGTTTGGACTCAGTTGGATTCGATGACACCCTTATGCCCAATTTTAAGTAGAAGTCATTCCCAATTTTATGTAAAATGTATGTATAATTTTATATACAATTTATTTGACATGTATTTTTTGAAAAGTTTTAAGTGTATGTTGGAGCACGAACTTGAGACTTGTATTTTTTGAAAATTTTTAAATGAATGTTGAAGCTCAAGCTCGGCTTTAGTTCGGCTTGAACTCGGTTAAAATTATTAGGCTCGAGCCTAGGCTTGACTTGAGCTTGAGCTCGAAATATTTAAATCAAGCTCGGCTCGAACATAGGTAGGTTCGGGCTCGGCTCGGCTCTGCTCGATGCCACCCCTACCTATGTGGATGGAGGAACGATGTTTAGGGGTGGCATCGAGCCGAGCCGAATCCCGAGTAGCACGAACTCGGCTCAGTTCGATTAGATTTATCTGGATCTCGAACTGAGTTCGAGATCCAGATAAGGCTCGTTTGAGTTAACGAGCCGAGCTCAACCGAACCATGGTTCGGTTCGATAGCTTGCGAGCCGGCTCGTTAACTTAGCGAGGGCCCGGGAGGTGGCAGTTGGGAGTGGGAGTTGTCTTCGACTCTTCGAGTTCGACTTCAATTTCTTCCTCCCTCGTCTACTGTCGCCGATCCTTATCACCACCGAGCCCCTCCTATCCATTGCTGTGGCTGCCTCTGTCGCCATCAACAACTGCTCGTCGGCAGCCTTCATCGCAGACTCCCTTATCCCTGTGTCATCTCGGTAGCCGCTACCTTCGCCACAGCCTCCGTCGCAGCCGTTAGCCCCGACGACAACTCCTCGCCGGCGCCGCTAGACCCCTCTGACCCCTGCGTCGTCTCGGTGGAAAACCAGAGACCTAAGTTAGAGGAGAAATAATTTTTCCCCCTTGCGAGCGCGACGACATTGTGCGATATCACACGTGCGACCTTCGCTCGTGTGATTTTGCACGTGCAAGATCACAACACGTGAAAAGAAAAAACGAAAATGGGCATATGATTAAGTCATCCAAAACCATTTTTCTTAAACTTTTTCTCTGTCTCGATGATCTTGTTTTCTAGTCCTTGAATTAGAACGATCTGATTAAGTATAAATGGACAAAACTAGCATTGCTTTTCAAAGGAATGTTTTTGTGTTCGATTATTGAATAAATTTTATGCAGGGTTAATATACTGAGGTTATGTCCAATTTTAAGTAGAGGTTATGCCCAATTTTATGTAAAATATATTCATAATTTTATATACAATTTATTGGACTTGTATTTTATGCAAAGTTTTAACTGTAGGTTGGAGCTCGAACTCGGCTCGAATTTGGTTAAAATTATTGGGCTCGAGCTCGATTACAATTTTAGGCTCGTGGCTAGGCTCGGCTCGAGCTCGACTTCGAAATATTTAAATCAAGCTTGGTTCGAACATTTGTTCGGCTAGAGCAGGAGGGGTTTTCAGTGGTCACAATGGAGATCCTATTCTATCGTATGGCGGACCGGTGGGCATTGCTGATGCCAATACTGCTAAAGTTAGTGCTCTTCTATTCGGCCTCCAAAATTTCAAGGAACGTCTCTATGGTAAGTTAATCATTGAAAGAGACTCAGAGACTGTCATCAGTTGGTGTTCCAAAGACAAATCCCCCCCTTGGCGCCACTGGCCCATCACAGATTGTATTGCTGACATTGTATCTTCCAACTTTTTGGCTGATAAATTGCAAAATTCGGAACTTCCCAACAATCTCTCATTGTTTGGGAAGGCTTCCCTCCTTTGTAATTTGTTCTTTTGAGCCATTGTCTTAATAAAAATCAGCACCATTTAAAAAAAAAAAAAAGCTCGACTTGAACATAAGCAGGTTCGGGCTCGGCTCGATTCGATGCCACCCCTAACGGTGTTGTTAGAATTTGTTAAGGGCGTGTATGGACTTAAGTTGGAGGTTCCTTCAAAAAGTATACAGGCTACATGATGTTATAAGTTAAAAGGCAATCTTAGTCTTTCTCTCTCTCATTCTCTCATTATATAAATATATTTCTATCTTTACAAGGAAGTACAAGTTGAATATATTTTTGGTTAAAAAGGCAACTTAAAATCTCTCTCTTTGTGTTTCTCTCTCATTATACGCATCTATTTAGAGAGAGGTGGAGTGGGAGAGGGTGAGAAGGGGATGGAGGAAGAGAAAGAGGAAGAGAGAGAGAGAGAGAGAGAGAGAGAACAAGTTCACATTTAGAAGTGTTTCAGTCCTTAGTCTTTATTGAGGCTGTACTTTATACTACAAACTTTGTGTTGAGTGGGAAAAATTACTGCAATGATAAGGGTTAAGAAATGGTATTGGGTTATAAGGTTGACAAAAGACCTCCTAAGTGGCTAGTCATTTTGGGATGAAACTGGATTCAATCCAACAATAGTATTAGAGCAGGATGTGTGCGTGGGGCGAAGCCTAGTTTGTGCTCCGTTGGGAGTTTGTCCCCATCTCTCATAACCGTTATGTGTAAGCTTGGATGTGAGGGGGAGTCTTGATTGGAAAAATGTCCCACTTTGATAAGAGTTAGAAAAGGTACAGGTTATAAGGTTGAGCAATAGGTTGCTTAAGTGGACAGTTATTTTGGGATGAATTAGGCTCAATCCAACACTTTTAATTATGTATTATTTAAGTATATGACATCATGGCATTGACTTCATTATGGCGGCGTGGAATGGATTGGTTCTTTTTGTTAAAGTTGGGTTGGTTTCTCTCGAAACGATTAGTGGAAGTTAGGAGGTCTCTTCCCAACTAATAACCATAAGATCCGAGTTCTAACAATGTGGAACATGTCCCATACGAACAACTGTCACTCTCAAACAACTAGCATCAAACGTGGAGCATATGTATATCTATAGATTGGTGGAATCTTTTATCCACCAACTCTTCCCTTCATTTCTATGTCTAACTCGACAACATGGCTCTAGACATGGAGAATATGCCCACAAACTTGGCTTGGCTTTGATAGTACTAGTAAAGCTTGGATCACAAAATGGTTAGCCAACATTACAAACCTTCCTTCTTGCCATTAAGCGTATGAATATTTCGACTCCAAACTAATGATTGATTATGCTCCCACACACAATAACTCTTGCTCTCAAACAACTAGCTTGAGACACGTGTACAACTATATGGAACCCAATTTTTCATTTTATGTATTTTAATCTTAAAAAAAATCTTTTAGGGATCTTTAAAAGTTTATTTTTTAATTTTTAATTTTTAATTTTAAAACTCAGGATCTTGTAAACATTGTTTGAAAATTTAGAAATCAAAATTGGAATAAACATCCTTAAAATTGTAATTCGAGTGCTTAGATGAGCATATTGGACGATATGAATGCGTAAAAATCTCCGCCTGTTAAAGTGGCATGAGGATTTGACTTGTTTTGGGAGGAAAATCCTTTGCATTAAGTAAAACTACACACAAGATGCTTGGTTTCCCCTTGAAGTGGTTCTTGCATCTTATTCATCTTTTTTAAAAAAAAAATCTTATTCGTGGGAATCCATTCTTAAGTTGGAAACATGTTCCAAGACCAGCTAATCACTTAGCCAATTCTCAAGCTAAAAAAGGCGTTTCCCTCCAACACCTTGTTGTGGAGGAAATGTATCTTTAGCTTTAAGGGTTTTTTTTTTGAAAAAAGTGTGAATATATTACTGAGACAGAATAATACAAACCTTACTAAACAGGACCTTCCTCCACAACAAGCTGTTGGAGAAAAACACCTTTTTTAGCCTGATTATCCGCCAAGTGATTTGCGGATCTAGGAATATAATTCCACTTACATTGTATTTGGGAAATTAAAGTACATATATCATCAAAAAGATTCTAATGCCGCCATGGGGGTTTGCATGTCTTCTTACACCAACTGATAACAACTTGTGAATCGCCTTCAACAAATAAAGGTCCTTCCATTCTCTGATGAAACAGCTTTAGGCCATTGAACAACCCAGATAACTCGGCAGTCGTTGAGTCTGATATGCCGAGTGGCCCGCAAAAAGAGAGGAGCAATTTTCCTTGGTCATCATGGATAACCCCCCCATATCCAGCTAACCCCGGACAACCTAACGCATTTCCATCAAAGTTTAGTTTAAAAAATCCAGCTTTAAGGGTTGTAATCCTTTTTCTTCAGTAATACATTCACACTTACTTCTCAAAAAAAGTTGCAACAAATTTTCATACAGGGCATTCAATACCATGTTAGCGTGCCACCTCATTATGAAGGTACTAATCCTTTCTTCTTTAAAATTTTCGATGCCAGAGATTGTTGGGGAAAAAGGTGATATTCATCACAGGCACTGATGAGCATGGTGAAAAGATTGCTACTGCTGCTGCTGCACATGGTTGCAGTCCAGGTGAACATTGTGATGCTGTGTCAGAAGCTTATCGGATGCTCTGGAAAGATGTAAGTTCTGTGTTCCTCTCACATTTTTTATTAAATAACAGAATTTGTACAAACATGGTAGTTGCAGAATATGAGGAATTCTATACACATGCATGTCTGGAAAAGTCAATATACTTACCATTTTTGTGTCCCCAGCCAGTGAGGCATCTTTACGTGAATTGCATGGGTTTGGTTTTTTCAACCAGTTATGATTGTTTAGTTGTTCAACAAGGTGTAGGGTGCTTTGGTTTTAATTATAGCTCATGGGTTATCAATCAATTTGCCAAAGTAACAATTATTGACACCTCTTTCATAAAAAAAGAAAAAAGAATGTCAACACCTATAGATTTTTGGCTTATCTTTACTAACCAGATGTGAGCGAAACTGGTTCAGATTTCTTTGCTATATTCATCAGCTCTGGAGATTATTTTTTTGAAATGTCAGAGGTTGGTGACCTCTTGGAAGAGGGCATTGTTTTTTTTTATCTCTTGGGGTGATTCAATTCCTTGCTTTTTATGATTGAGGAGTGCAGAAATCAGGCATAAGTTATTAATGTTTACATGCCTTTGTTTAGCTAACTTATCACAAGTGAGAATCTGCCCATAGGCTGCAAGCCTAAGAAAATGAATGGCCTTTGGAGGGCCACATACCTTCCAAACTAGAGAGATCATAGAAGAGTTGGGAGCTTGAGAATTGGAGGCTAAGAAACTATAATATGAAGCCGCAGTAAACTAACCAGTGTGTTCCAATCACCCAATAGGAATATCTTGATCACTCCCCTTCATAAAAACCTAATCTAGTAATTTAGTTACCCCATTCCAATCATTTCAGCATCAATACAGAATTAGCAATTGTAACATCCTTATCATTGACCAAATTAAACAGTCTAGGAATTGAGAGGCAAGAGAGCATTTGCCTAACCTGCAGTCTAGCCAAAATTTGACGAGTTGATCTTCATGAACATGAAATCTAATATGGTGCTGGAATGGCTCTAATAATCTGCAAATACCTTCCCATATATAAGAATATCTTGAAAAACCAGAATTGGATAGCAGCCACAATGAGGGCTCAATGCTGTATTTCCAACAGATGACCTTTCTCTAAAGAGATTCCTTTTCTAACATAAATCGCCATAACCATTTGGTGAAAAGAGCAATTTTGACATGCTTTATCCTTCGAATACCAAGGCCTCTGAGTGATTTATGTTGATAAACATGCTCCCAATGAATGAGAGGGTATTTAACTTATCAAAAACACCCCACCTTAGATAGTCTTTGAATCTTTTGTCAGATGTGAAACAATGCTTACCAGGCATGGAAGAAGCAACTACAAATAATTCTGAATCCCAGATAAAACTGATTTAATTATGATTACCCTGCCAGCAAAAGAAAGGGATTTCCCTTTCCACAAGGACAACCTCTTTTACATTCCTTCAACCACTCGCTCTTATATAGCTTGGGTCATCCTATAAAAAGTTGCAAGCCCTGATAAATTATAGGCAGAGAGATGAGTTGACAGCCCAACTGAACAACATATATTGACACAAAAAATGCCTGTTTTACTCATAAGTGACTCTTTGCCAGATATAATTGATTAAAAAAGTAATAAACCCTTCAAGCTCAATATTTGCTGAAAAGAGCCATCAAAAAAGCAAACGATAGCATGTGCAAATTGAAGTAAGGAATAAAACCTCATGACAACCTGAAGAAAACCCAAAAATCTAAAGAGCCTCTGTCCCTAGCTTAAAAAGAGCACAAAGTCGTTCAATCGCAATAGTAAAATGAAGAGAGGCCAACGGATCTCCATGTCAGACACCTTGACTTCCTTTAAAGAATTCCTTCATCCTGCCATTTAATAAAAATGAAGTAGGAAACTGAGCAAAGACAGCTAGATAGCAATTTGCATCATTTAGGAGGGAAACCCATTTAGACCATAACATTGTCCAGAAATTCCTATTAACTTTATTGAATGTTTTTGTCCACGTCTAATTTAACAATTGCTCCCTTAAGATCCCGTTTCTCATAATCATCAGTAAGCTCATGAGCAGTAAGGGCTGTATAGAGAATTTGGTGACCTTTAATAAAAGTACTTTCAGAATCACTGATTATATAAAGAAGAGCTTTGCTAAGCCTTATGAAAATGAAAAGTTGGGAAAATAAGGGGAAAAATAAGAAGAAAGAAGAGAGAAGAAGGAGAGAATACTGAGAGGGGAAGGCTGCTATGAGCAGTAGTCTCATTAGGGGTCAAGCATCAACCTCTAACCTCTTTTATTATCTTCACTTAAGTAAGTATTATCTTTGTCACCTGGGACTCCGCTAACCTCAATGCTTTCAACATTATGGAGGGTTGTTTCTCTTTGGGTATCCATCTCTGGGATCACACCTTCGGCAGAGTTTGGTGCTTGGCTGGAGTCTATGATCCGAAGAGGTATCGGGAGAGACGGTTTTCTTGGGATGAGTTCTCGGAGTTAAACCAGTCTTGGAGGTCTCCCTTGCTCTAAGCGGGTGATTTTCATGCTCTTCGGTTCTGCAACGAGAAGAAGCCTTCGGCTACCCGCATCCCTAACTCCTTTTTGAAAATTCAAGTTCCAACTCCCAGCAGAAAAGAACAAGCAATTAGAACTTCACAATCTCTGAAAATATTTAAATGAGAATGAAATTAATCAAAAGAAGGGCATCATAGATCCATTTGCTCAACCACATTCTAACAGATTGACCATTACGGACATGAAACCTAAGATCAGAAAGCGCTCTTTAAATGACATATTGATTTCCACAAACTAGAGGCAACTTTTAGGAGGATCAAAGGGGATCCGGCAATCAAGAGGAAAAACATACTCTATGGAAATAAGAAGTTATGAAGGGGCCTCCTTTTCAACCCCAAATCTCCAAAGCCATTTTGCAAAGAGAGCTTGCTTCATAGTTTTAAAAGTTTGAATACCCAAACCACCTTTCTCCATAGGCAAACAAACCTTTTTCCAGTTTACCAAATGATATCTGAATATGTCAGATGCATATTTCTGAAGAAAATTTCTCATGATTGCCTCCAGTTTCATAGACACAAATACCAGATACAGAAGAACCGACAAGTAATAATTAGGGAGTTCTTCTAATGTTGCTTTTATCTTATTTTGCCTATTGGGAAAGTTAGATTCTTCTATCGTGGAGGTTTATATTCTCTTGTATGGCCTCTCTACTTATGTTTACTGTGGGGCAAATTCAGGTGCAGGTCATTGCTAAAGATGGAAGTTCTAGTCAACATCTTGTTGTAGATCTTCTGATGATGCCTTGTTAGCACCTCTGTTGTATTTTGTTGTGCTTTGTTTTAATAATGTTTCTTATGTTTCTGGAAGAAGGAACATGCTTTTTCTCATTCTACCTCTTTGTTGGGAAGTGCCCTGCACCTGTTCTTGGTTTTGTACTTCGGTATAGTAATCATTTTTTTTTGTAATGTCTACAGTATAGTAATCATTGCAAGCACCTTATAAGCTACAGTGAAGTTCATGGTATTAAGTAGTTTACATATGTATAATTTTTCTGACTACTCATCAGACTTAAGCTTACCCTCTCAAAGACCTTTGCTAGATGTATTCAGCAGAGTTTAACATTTCCTTTGTTTGATTTTTTCATTTAATGGTTGCAGCTAGATGTAGCTTATGATAAATTCATTCGTACTACTGATCCAATCCATGAAAGAATTGTTGGAGAATTTTATGCAAAAGTCCTAGGCAGAGGTGATATTTACCGTGCAGATTACGAGGGACTTTACTGTGTGAATTGCGAGGAATATAAGGTGGAAATCGTTTACTCCTTTAAAACATTTTATCATGAGAATTGTTTTTTCTTTCTTGATTGTTTTACTGCAGACTGCTAGTGGGTGATTTTCAGGGAGTAGGCGTGCGCCTCGAGTAACTTCTAATACTAACTTATCTTCTTACTTAGTTGAGCTTTTATCTTTTGGTGGTTGATACTTGATATACATCTTGACCTGGACATGTTGACTAAATAGACATTTTTGAATTCAGAGTGGTCTAATATAATAACTTGTTTGAGAAATTAGAAGGGTTCCTATGGCTAGTATTGTCATAACAAAATTTTTTTGAGGCTGAACACGTTAATGAATCTAATATTATGTCATGGAGCTTGATAAATTATTCCCTGTTCTATTTCGACGTTTATTCAGTGCACTGCAGCTGCTGTATGAATTCTTTCAAGTGAGAAAGCCTGGGTTCTTGATGGAGCTGTTAGATCTGGATGGTTTTGTGAAATTGGTGATTAAGAAGATACAGTGATGAAGAAGCAACAAAGAGAGAGAGTATGGAAGAGAACTGCTGTAGGCACTGGCAGAAATTGACCCTTAACTGCATTAAATATCACTTAATACAATGACAGTATTGCCCCTCTACTTGATACTTAATTCCCTAATTACAAGTGATAAAAAGCTGAAAATTGAACTAGCTACCACAGAAGTGTTAAAGCTGTTAGTGTTAAGGATATTTTGGGATTTACATACTTGGTTTTCCCCTCTGGTGTTAGGAGAATATTTGTCTATTTATGATGTACATTTGGTTCAATTTTCTGGTTTATATGATGTATATACTAGGAGATATGAGTAATTAAATCTAAAGGGGCATTTATGTTATTGTACTATGTTTTCAGTTCAGTGACCTATTTAATAAAGAGGGAGGTTGAATTTTGATCTCGGAGAAGTGTGCATGCACACTACAGCACTTCAGAAATTTCTTTTCTCACTATTTTCTTCTCTCTTTCTCCTCTATTTTCTCAATTTATCTTATGTTTTACATGGTATCAGAGCAATCAATCTTCTTGCTATGGGATTTTAGCAAGAATCTTCTCATTCTCAAGTCTTCAAATTCTCCAGAAGAGGGATTTCACAAAATTGCTACTGATTAAAGGGAAAAGTTAGATCTTTTTCTTTTTACTTGTGCCATGACCCTAGGGTTGATGACTGGAGCTATCTGTTAAGTTGGATCCAAGGCCCTATCCTAAAATGACTAGTCAACTTAGGAAACCTCTTTCCCAACTAATAAAATCAAGATCTTTGTGGGACTATTCTTTAACACTATCCATGTGGGACTATTCTTTAACACTATCCATGTGAGACTATTCTTAACACTATCAATTGAACAACTTTATGTGTTTTCTGTGTCCTTAGAGGGTTCTTTGGGTTCTCTATGCCAATTCTGTTCCTGTGCAAACCTTCTAGATTTGGAGTTTGTGTCATCATCATTAGGGCTGACATCTGCCTTAATTGATTTCTTCTACTTCTGTTTCTCTTGGATTACAATATAATAACAGTGCAATTGTATCAATAGTGTTTTTGGATGCCATAAGTTTTCAACTTTATGTGTAGGGTTATTGGGTATAGTTTTGATTGATTCATGGTTGATTTCAATGTTGAATTGCATTCTCTGTGTTATTTGACGTTCCCTAAGTAGTAATTATGTTTGATTTGGGCGAAGTTGTCTCCTCAAAGAAAAAAGGAGTATATTCCGAAGGAAAGATAAAATTGTTATTACTACAAAGAAATTGAGTGATGCAAATTATTTGAGTTGGACCTGATCATTAAAAATTTACTTGAAAATCAAAAGGAATCCAAATAGTTGGAGGATGATCCTCTACAACCACTTATAGACGATTGGGAAGCAGAGGACAGTCAGGTTACGACCTGGTTGGCCAATAGTATGGATATAAAATTTATAGGCTTAGTCATGTATTGTGAGATTTTCAAGCAAATTTGGACTGTCCTTGAGTCCTTTTATGCTCACGAGAGCAATTTGTTAATAGTGTATCAGTTATACATTCAATTGTTTACCTTGAAGATGGGAGATAAACCTATAGTGGACTATTTCAGTCAATTGCAAGGATTTTATAGGAAATTGAAATTTATTATCTTATTCCTACAAATGAAATTGATCTTCAGAAGCAGAGAGGTAAGCTGTATGTTGCTAACTTCTAGATGGTTTGGGCTCAGAGTATGATGCAGTTCAAGCAGATACAACAATTGATGTACCATTCCTTACCAAGGTATTTAACCATCAGGTTGAAGTGGCAGTGGTTCTATCTAAAAAAGATACAGAGATAGCTGCGCTTCTTTTTCAAGAATAGGCATGGACAAGGTGGTTGTGGTCGAGGCAAAGGTCATGGTGAAGGTATTAGTTAGAGGAAGTATGCTCACTATGGGTGTACCAATCACTATGTGAACAAATGTTGGGATAAGTATGGTAAGCCTGTTTGGGCTAATTCAAGTGTTATAGAAGTTGGGAAAGCCTCGACTACTAGTATTGTTGGCATTTTTCTTGGTGCTCCTGATGAGCTTCAACAGCTAGCTCAATGCATGGCCCAGTTGACAACTAGCTCATCGTCCGTGAGCCACAATGTTCTTACTGTTGTAGTAACTATGGCTAGTTCAAGTACGTTTGCATTCCATGCAGGTCCAATTTCTCTATGGCTCATTGATTTCGGTGTATCTATACACGTGTTAGGTACGTCATTAGTGTTTTCCTCTCTTAATCAATCCTCACAATTTAAAAATGTAACAATGGCAGATGGTTCTTTTTCCTCTGTTGATGGTATTGGGACAGTTCAGCCTACCTCCTCTCCTTATCCCTAGAATCTGTTTTATTAGTTCCTAAACTCCCATTTAATTTATTGTCTACGAGTCAGCTTACAAAGTCTTTACAGTGCTCCGTAACCTTTTTTTCCTACTTATTGTATCTTTTAGGACATCCAAATGAGGAAGAGTATTGGTTTAGTGTGTGAGAGTGGATGCCTCTATTACTTGGAAAGTTCCATAAATTTGTCACCCTTAACACTCCAAACAGTTGACTCCTTTCGGTGGCACATGGAGTTGCTAAAAGAAAGAATCACTGCTTACTTGAGGTTGCACGCACTATGATGATCCAAATGAAGATCCTAAACATTACTGAGGCAATGCAATTCTCCTAGGGTGTTTCTTGATTAATAGGATTCCTTTTTTGTACTTGGTGGACTATACCATTTAAAGTATTTGAGCTCGATTGTAAATTGTTTCCTCTCTGCTTGCATGTATTTGGGTATTTTGCTATGCTCATATTCTTGGTCCTTCCATTCTTCTCATAGTCAATTGAATATGATGTTTCTCCTGATGGTATTGATGTTGTTGCTCCGCTTGTTATGGTGGATATTCCAAATGATGTGCCAGGTCTTGAGATTATTTTGGCATCACCCAAGTCCTTGCAGGTATACAAGTGAAGGATAGCTTCCAAGGCTACAAATCCAAGACTCTCTCTCCTGTCTATGCCAATGCCTGTCTCATCTATTGCTCCTGAGTAAGTGAGTTACACCTCCCTGTGTCCCTTTGAAAAGGGGTTTGTAATTGTATTAAAAGGGTTCCAGGCATTTGAGCTCCAAATTTGTGTTTTTTCTCACTTGTTGGAGTTCTTTAAATCCTTTGCACTATCCTTGTCCTGCTTCTCTATTTCTTCTTCTGTGCATGAACATTGTTATCACCTATTTGGATACAAAGCTACAAATGCTAAGATGGAAGCCTTAATTGATAGAGGAACTTGGTCTTTGTGCTAGCTACCATTTGATGCAACCATAGAAGGCTGTCATTGAGTGTACATGGTGAAATATAAAGCTGATGTTTATATTGAGAGGTATAAGGCCAGTCTTTTGGCAAAGGGATACACATAATCTTATATGGTGATGTCTTTGAGACTTTTTCTTCCATCGCCAATTACGTGTTGTTCGCATTTTGATATCTATCGCTGTTAAATAGGGCTGGTTGTTATACTAATTGGATATGAAAAATGTTTTCTTGTATGGAGATCTGGCTAAAGATGTCTATGTAGAACATCTTCCAAAGTATGTTGCTCAAGGGAGACAAGAAAAATATGCAGGTTGCATAAAGCTATCTATGGTCTCAAACAAAGTCCTAGAGCTTGGTTTGATAAGCCCAATAGGGTAATAATGTCCTTGGGTTTTCAAGGGAGTCATTGTGATGTCCTTGAGCTTTCAAGGGAGTCATTGTGTCACTCTTTATTTGTGTTGAAGTGGTCCTTTTGGAATTGTAGTTTTGATTGTATACATTGATCTTGTAGTTCTATCTGGTAGTGACAAAATGACATTGAAAATTTCAGACCAAGGGATTAGGAACACTTAAATTTTTTCTTGGGATTGAAGTAGCGAGAAGCAAATCAGGGATTGTTCTCACCCAAAGAAAGTATGTTATTAATATGATACATGAGTATGGGTTGTTAGGAGCTAAACCTGTGGAGACTCCAATGAGGTTAATTAAAAACCTTCTTGAGGATGACAACGACGAACTCTAAGAAAGACCGTGTATAGGAGGTTAGTAGGCAACTTATTTATGCTATAGTGACCAAGCCTGATATGGTCTTTGTGGTGAGCATGATAAGGGGTGGCATCGAACCGAGCTAGTTCGCCAGTATTTGTAGCGTGGCTCGGTTCGATTCGAATAAACCCGATCTCAAATCAAATTCGAGATCGGGTTTCCGACTCGTTTAACTCAAAAAAAAAAAAAAAAAAGTAAACGAGCGCAACCCCAACAAGGCTTGGTTTGGTTCGCAAGCTCGCGAACCGGCTCGTTTACTTAAACTTAGGGTAAAGAGTTGGAGTTGGGACGAGTCGCAGATGAGGAGACGGATAGTGAAAATTGGAAAACCTTTGTGCCAACAACTGGCGACAGAGGTTGAAGGGGGAAACCTCTCTTTTTTCTCCATAATCCTATCTTGAGTTCCTGATTTCGTTTGTCATGATTCAACCTCTATGAGAGGTTTACATTTTGTGGAGAAACAAGGTTTTGATTCTTTTCTGAAAAGTGGGAGCAATGGAGAATAAGAAATCACTTCTTCGACTCTGCTTCCGGGTTTCGTAAGCGCTCCCAAACGCTTAAGCTATGCGATTCCGTCAAGAAGTTATGAGGCATAATTCGGTGAAAAAACTGCAGAAGCGAAAGATTGGTGCTTTCAGGAAGATGGGCTGAGGGGTGGCATCAAATGCTCAGGAGAAATTCCGAAATTTTCTACAGGGTATGTGATGTTCCCGCGCTACACTTTAGTACTCGTGTTGGTGCCAGTTTTTTTTTTTTTTTCCTCTTTTGTTTTGATGGGATGGGGAGTTATTGAGTTTGTAGTTCATGGATGGGATGAGGAGTTAATGAGTTAAGTTGTGTAATTTTTGTTCGGGAGGTTTTCTTCATTTTACATGTTTCATTTTCGGGAAGGGTTTTCTAAAGGCTCAAGAAACACATCAAACTGCTCACTTGGCAGCACAAACTATTAAACCTAGGGTTATGACATAGTAGAGAAAGGAAGAAACTAAACTAACTCCAATCAGTAGAAAAAATGAAAAGACTCTTCCCCGAAGTAGTCGCAGATTAGTCGAAGGGCTAGAATTGGCTGAAACTCCCAGCAGGACCTTTTTGCCCTGATACCATATTGGTGATTAAGAAGATAAAGAAGTGAAGAAGAAGCAAGAACGAGGACTGCTGTAGGCTCTGGCAGAACTCGCCAGTTTCTGAACTGGACCCTTTCCTACATTAAATGTCACTTAAAGAGAACAGAGTACAATTTTTTTTTTTTTTTTTTGAAATGTGAAAACAGAGTACAATGAGAGTATTACCTCTCTTCAGGAAACTTAACTCCCTAATTACAAGTCATAAAAAACTGAAAATTGAACCAACTGCCACATGAAGTGAAATACTTTCCTATTCTAAGAGGGATACTATGTCTAAGATAAAATGACCATAACACCCTTTACACATAATTCAACAACGTTTTGTCCCGTCTATGATTACCTGAAGAATATCTGTGAGCTTCCAAGAAGCTGTAGAACATATAAGACTCTCTTTAGTCTCATAAAAGGTCTCCTAACTGTCTGAAGGAAGATTCTTGCTACACACAGCAACAAGCGGAGTATGTTCTGTTATAAATCATATCCACTTTTTTTGGGTACATTTGGTACGTTAATGAAGGTTCTAGTTCTGCTGGATTCCATTTCAAAAATAAAATAAAATTCTACTAAATTTGGTTGTTCTTGAGAGCTTTTGCTGGCTTGGTACTTGAAAGCAACATTGTTGGCGTATGCTACCCCAGAATAGCTTATTAGATTTGAAGTAGCTTCTAGTTTGTGGTAGGCATCCTATTTCCTGAACAAATCTGTTGCTTCAGCCCTATAAAAGTTTTTTCGTTCATGTTATTTTGGAGATAATGAGATCCTCATCTAGCAAATGAAATTTCTTCATTAGCTTCTCATTAGGTATTAAGTTATTATTATCTTATCTTTTAAAGTTTTTAATTACCAGATTTACATCAATCATTGCAGGATGAGAAAGAATTGCTTGAAAACAATTGTTGCCCAATGCACCTTAAGCCTTGTGTCTTGCGGAAGGAGGACAACTACTTCTTTGCATTGTCGAAATACCAAAAGTCACTGGAAGAGGTTTTTGCACAGAACCCGAATTTTATTCAGCCTTCTTTTCGTTCAAATGAGGTACCTTTGCTTTCATTAATTTTTTTAAAGTTATGCTTTTAATTTGTTTTGACTGGTCAATTACTGGGATTGGTGTTATGTATTTCTTCTAATGGAAGACTGATTTTAATTTTTTTATTTAAATAAACAAATTTAATTGCATCTGGTTTCTGATACTGATGAATGAATATTCCTTGTTTTTGTCCTATCAGTTCTTAGTTCTTTTGATAATTGCAACGGTGAGTTCTATCACAAATTCTGGTGAGTAGTAAAAAATGATGTGTATGCATTTGTTCAAAATTTCCACCAAGTCGGTATCACTCACAAAGCAGTTGGTGCCTCTTTCATTGCTTTAATTCCAAAAAAAGTCAACTCAGTCCTTCCCCAAGATTTTAGACCTATCAGCCTCAGTTTTTACAAAATCATAGGTTGAATTCCTGCCAACCGCCTCATATCCCTCCTTCCCAAAATCATCAACCCTTGTCAGAGTGCTTTTATTCGTAGTCAAAATATTCTTGACTGAGCAATGGCAACCCATGAATTCCTAGACTTCAAAAAAGCAAAGCTGCCCAGATTCGTCTTGAAACTTGACTTTGAAAAAGCCTTTGACCGTGTCAACTGAAAACAAATTGACTAGCTTTTTGACAAAATGGGTTTTGGGACCCGCTAGAAATTCTGGATGAGAAGTTGTATCTCTAATGTGTCATACTCTGTCCTTGTTAATGGAAAACCTTGTGAATTTTTTAACGCAACCAGAGGCATTCGGCAAGGGGACCCTTTATCTCCTTTCCTCTTCACTTTCATTGCAAAACACCTGGCGTCTATGGTTCGTGTTGCAAAAAATTCTGGTTGGCTTAGCCCCATCTTTGATGACCCAGTCAAGATATTGCCCTCCTTCAGTATGCTGATGACACCATTCTCTTTGGTGAAGGAACAATGAACGAAATATCTCATATTAAAGCCCTGCTTAGCTTATTTGAACTCTCATCTGGACAAAAGGTAAGTTGGACAAAATCTTCTATCACTGGCTTCAATATTGATCCTAATGTGTTGAACTCTATGACTTGTTATCTGGGATGCAAAATTACTACACCTCCCTGTACCTATCTGGGCCTCCCCCTGTCATCTGCTCTACCTTCCAAAAGCTCTTGGCATCCTGTCATTGAGCGTCTGGTGGGCCGCCTGGCTTCATAGAGAGAAAGATTTCTCTCCAAAGCAGGTAAGCTTGTTCTTATTAAGTCTTGCCTACACGGTAACCCATCTTATTTCCTCTCATTATATCGATGTCCTGCTTCTGTCCGAAAAGAATTGAACTACTCAAAAGGAGATTTCTGTGTGGAGGACCGAACGGTGAAAGGAAGTATAGTCTTGTGAAATGGGCTGAGGTATGCAAACCTAAACTCTTTGGAGGTCTCGAGATCCGTAATACTGCTACCACTAATTCGGCTTTGTTGCTTAAATGGATTTGGAAATTTAATTTGTATCTTGATCTGATTTGGAGGACTTTAGTTGCTGCTATAGCAAATAAATTATCTGGTTGGTGGACTGAGGGTGGGAGACGTAATAGGCTGTCCCCCATGTGGAAAAAAATTATAATATTGTTACCTGAATTCAATAAGGTTGTCAAATGCTACATTGGTAAAGGAAATCTGACAAAATTTTGGTATGACTGGTGGACGGGCCCCTGCAGTATCAACATCAACCATAGTTTGATCTCAAACTTGGCCAGAAATATGGAAGCCACAATCTCAGACCTGTGGACCGATTCTGGTGGATGGAACTTAAATATGTGGAGAGCACTTTCGGACTCAGAGGCTCTAGTGGCATCCAACCTCATTGCTTGTCTATCCTCGGTAAGCCCCCGAAATGTGCCCGATACTCTCATATGGACACCTTGCACCCAAGGTACTTTTTCCACTTCCTTTGCTTATAATTTCCTGAGCTGCCCCAATCCCCCACAAACCAATTATCCTGCAACCATCGTTGGATCTTGCTTGCCCCTCCTTGTGCAATTTTTTTTTATCTAGAGCGCATGTCGGAATAAAATCCTCACGTCTGATTCTTTAATCCGACGAAGAACCCCTATCCAGGACCCCTTATGCCCCTTCTACCAAACTTCTTCAGAAACAGCCACCCATGTCCTCTTACATTGCAATTTTGCCCACATTGTCTGGACTAGCTTCCTCAACAAAATCGGATTCCAGTACTGCCCCTCTCAAAATTTTACATCTACAATCCTCTTAGTTACCGATGCAAGCCTCCCAAAACTTGGGAAATTAGTTGTCTCTTGCTGTGTTGGTCATATCATTTGGGCGTTATGGAAAGAAACAACCAAAAATTCAATTTAAAATCTATCTCTAGCGATATACTAATAGAAAATATTGTTGGCCAAGTTTCCACGTGGATCCTTATGCGTAAGGAATTCCAAAATCTAAACAGCTCCAACCTTCGTGGGAACTGGCGGCTGATAGCTGGCATATCTTATCCTTCTCGTCCCCCGATTATGGAAATTTGATCTCCTCCTCCAATGGGCTACTATAAATTGAATTTTGAACGAAGCACTTTTGGATGCCCAGGTCCTGTGGGTTTTGGTGGAGTTATCCATGACGGTAACGGTATTCTTCTTTTCTCTTTCGTTGGGCCAATTAGAATCTTAGACTCAACCACTGTTGAGCTCTCTGGTTTACTTAATGGGCTACAGATCTTCAATCACCATCTAGTGGGGCCTTTCTGCATTGAAGGCGATTCTAAAATTGTTATCAACTGGTGTGCGAAGTCAGCTCCTCCTCCATGGCGACATTGGGATATGTTTTTTGATATATGTAATTTAATTTCTCTTCTAAACTGTAATTGGAAGCACATTCCTTGGTCAGCTAATCATTTAGTTGACACTCAGGCTAAATTAGGTGTTTCACTCCAATACCTTGTTGTGGAGGAAGACCCTTTTTAGCTAGGTATTGTACTCTTTACTCTTTTAATAACTTATACATCTTCATTTAAAAAATAATAATAATTGGAAGTTACCTCTTCAGGGCTTCAGTTTCAGATGATTCAAATATCAGCTTTATTTACTTATTTGCAAGTTATAGCTCAATGTTGTTGCCCTTAAGCCTCCTTATTTACAAAAATCCCTTATATTGCTGCTGCTTGGAATATATATATTTTTTTCAAATAATGGATGGCTTTTTTATTACTGGGAAATACAAGAACTGGGGGGGTTGGGGGGTGGTGGTGGTGGTGGTGGTGGTGGGGGAGTTCGGCCAGGGAGCCCCTGAGATACAAGAGGGAAGGAATTTCCCAGTATAAGAACCATGCAGGAAGAACCTCCTTAGCCAGGGAATCAGATTCCTTATTGGCAGACCTAGGAAGGTGCTGCCAGGATATAACCATAGAAGCACACACAGGTCTCTGATTTCATCACAAATACATCTAAAATGCCTACAAGAACTGGAGAGGAGAATATTTGCTTGTAAAGATGAAAGCCTTGCAAGAGAGTTCTGATTTCTGCACCAGTGGAGTCACTGATCCCAATGGGACCAGAGGAAACTAGAAGGACAGACCCTTAGTTTTCCTGAACAATTCCTCCAGTTCCAGCCGGACCTGGGCTTCAAATTGAACTACCATCAAAGTTAAGTTTCAGCGAGCCTCGAGGAAGCAGGGACCATGAAGTAGAGCTCAGAGGGGACCTGATAGAAAGAGGCAACTGGTTTCCAGTGTTTTCTGATTACTGAGAGGGGTAGAGGAGGAAGCCGTTTGAAGGAACTTGTCCAAGTCAAGACGGTGTAGAGAAGCTTTTCCATGAGCCCTCTAAGAGATGTGTATAACCTGCTGAAAGTTCTGTTGTTCCTTTCGTTTCAAAGGAGCCAGGGGACTGCCAAAATAGCTGCTCTCTAGAGATGCTGGCCAATCTTTGGCAATTTGAAGCTTGTCATTGGATAATAAGGTCTTGGAATGAAGCATGAAGATGTGCGGATTCCAAGTTTTCACAGGATTGCGAACCAAACTGAGGAGCTGTAGGGACAGTGAATGAGCAAGTGATCCACTATTTCCTCAGTTAAAGGCAGTACTTGCATAATGAATTGACTATAGGGCACCCCTGTTTATGGAGCTCATCACTGGTGAGAATCTTCTTGTGAAAAGCAGGCCACAGGAAGCAGATAATCTTATTAGGCCCAATTAGATTCCAGACTTGAGCAATTTTTGTTGCAGATTCTGATGGTCCTCCTCTGTAGTGACTTGTATAGAGGCAGTGAAGAATAGGCCAGACGACCCAAGGGACCAGATAACAGGATGACTCCCCATCAGTCTGAGATAGACAGAGTCATGAATTTGCAGAAGAGCTGCCACGTCTGAGGCCTCCTCATCACTCAGGGCCCTTCTGAATTGAAGGTTTCAGCTGGGATTTAAACTCGAACCTCTTGATAGAAACCCCCTTATTTCTTAGTATGTTGAAGAGTCTCAGTGATTGGTCTTTGAATGTTGAGCTTCCCCTCCACAAGTCTGACCAGAAACATATTTGGTCTCCTGAACTAGCATGAAATCTGATGTGGGGAGAGAAATATTGCTTTCACTGGCTGATAGATGTCCAAATGCTAGATGTAGGGTGGGGTGTTTGAGGGAACCCAGTTCTGAGGGTGAAGTCCATAATTGGAGTTCAGGACCTGTCTCCAGAGTGAACCTTTTGCCGTAGCAAACTGCCAGAGCCATTTTGTTAGGAGGGGATGTTCTCTGGTTTGATTTACGTATTTTTCTGTGCCATTGGGGGAGGTTTTTACATGGAATCAGGGATGATGAGTTCCATTTGGATATGAAAGTCTTGGTCTCCTCTTGGCAAGACAGAAGGATTAACCATCAACTGTTACCGAGGAATGATACCCGAGGTATGTAAAACAGGTTTCCGATGTTCGAGATCCATTTTTTTAGCTCCATGTCCTTGTTCAGGTTCCAGTTTATGTCTGCTACCAGGCAATGGGATAAGTTTCGTTGTCCATTGTCTAGCAGGGTTGCAGGCAGGTTGGTGAACAAGTGGCTTTGAATGGGTTTGACTAGGGTGTTTTTGGTATTCCAAGCAGTGGTGGTTGGGATAAAAGATTCAAGCCTTCAAGGAATTTCATCCAACCAAATCTGTCTGCAATGGATCTAAGGATGTATATATTGGCCAGGATTCTGGTGTCTCAAAGGTGAACAGCTCTTGTACTGGAGGACTGAGATGATGAACTAGGAATCTTCATACCAAACTTCCTTTCTTTGAACTGTATTGTCAGGATTCATGAAGGGGCCCAATCTTTTCAGGTATCCTAATAAAGGAGCATCTTTCACCATTTTTTATTTTGAGTTTGATGTGCTCCTGTGTTTGCTTCATGCTCGTCTCGGTCGTACGTAATGTGCCTTCGTATTGGAACTTTCTTATTCCAGTCTCCAAGCTCGAGCTACTATTTTTTTCTCTTCCTTCTTACTGTGATTTGCCACTCTTAATCCTTGTCTCTTTCCTCCACCTTCTCAAAGTTCCAGTTAGGAGAGTTTTCTTTAGGAAAGTCTTTGGTTAGCAAGTCTTCTTTTATTAGTGGTCAATTTAGGGAAGTCTCAAAGTTGGTAAGTCCATTATTTGTGGTTTCTATCTCAATTTGCTATTGGAATTCTTTCCCAGAAATTGATTTCAATATATAAAGTCACTATTCAATTGTAACTAAGATGTCTACTCCTAGGAAATTTCTATTGTTGTGATGTTACTTATTGTGGCTAGTCTTTGGATGTTTTTGAGTCTATAAATAGGTGAATCTTCTATAACTTTGAACATGTTTTGAAGATTAATACAAGTTTTTCTTTTTGGTTGTTGGAGCACCATTATTTCTCTTTCTTTTTGCTGAGAATGGTTTCTTGGTGGATTTTTCTCTTGTGCCAACTAGTTCTAGTTACAAAACAGCACCTGAAAATTTAAGTTTGTCTATTGGAACTTGAAAACTAGGAATTTCCTAGAGTTGAGAAGATAAGAGGTTGGGTTATCCATATTCCAGCCTTGTCCATCAACTCTATTTATGTATTTTGCTGGTAAGTAATCCTTGTTTTCTTTCTTGTCAATAAAATTTTCATTATTCTTGAAAAAAATCCATTTCAGATACTAGAAAATGTTCTGACCACTTTATGTGCCTAAATATCTTCATTTTGAACTTAGGTCTGGGTGTACAAGTATAAAACCCTAGATCTGTGTACTTGGAAGATCTTATGTAATGCACCTAAGCAGTTATCCTTATAAGATCTTGACTCTCTTCCTTTCTTCGTAGGGGAGAGTTGAAGATTATGGACTTCTTTGTAAATATTTTCTGTTGAGGGTCTATTGTGTAATTTCTTGTTGGACCAGGGCCTAAAGTGTAATTATGAAGTTTTGGTTTATATATATTTGTGTACGCAAAGGGAAACTTGTCCTTTCTGTTGTAAATAGGTTTAATAAGAGAGTTGATCACATGGAGAACTTATGCTGGAGAGTTTGTCTTCATATTCTTGTTTTTAGAAGTATTATTTTTAGTCAAATCTCTGTTTTTTCCTCAATAACAATATATTGCGACTATGCCTATTCTACTTCAGTTTCTAAACTAGAGTCTTATATTTAAATGCCAAGTTCTCCTAGATTCTCTATCTCTCTCTCTCGTTAAAGTTGTACTGGTGTTTCTGCCTCTAAAAAATGTCATTATTTTCTCCTTTATAATGCTCCAAGTAGGGATTGACCATGCATCGGTCATATCTTAACATTCATCCGTGAAGGCTTACAGAAAGTTCCTCCTTTTCCATATAATTATATTCTTACATTTACAATTTGTTCATGCTCCATTCAGGTGCAAGGTTGGATTAAGAGTGGTCTAAAAGATTTCTCTATATCACGGGCATCAGTGGATTGGGGCATACCTGTGCCAAATGATGAGAAGCAGACTGTATATGTTTGGTTTGATGCTTTACTGGGGTACCTTCCTACTTCATCCATATCCTGTAGATACTTTTTTTTCTTTTGAGAATGTCGAGAATTCATTGAAAGAGGAGTTATAAATGAGTGGCAAGCTTACTAGAAGATCCTACTGAAAGGAACAATCTCAAAAGAGACGTACAAAAACCAGAAATCACCAATACAAACATCTGCTGACCAAACATCTAATCAACCTGGCTCAATAGGATAAGACTCACTCTGTATAAGATAGGGTTGAGTAAAACCATCAAAGCTAAAGAATCAGCTATCTCATTTGCACTTCTAATAGTGTGGAACCATAATAACTGAATAGCATCTAAACGAGCAAAAAAAAAGAAAAAAAATGCACTCCTTGACCTGACATTTAATAGCATAATTGCACCAATCTGAAAATTTTACAAGAAGTAACATAATGTATAACAATAGGAAGGATTAATGAATGCTTTGTGTTCTCACTTCACGTTTTCCTTTTGCTTTTTCTCTCTTTGTTTTTATCGAGCAGGTATATTTCAGCATTGTTGGATGACAAAGAGGAACCAATTTTACAAAATGCTATTTCCTCAGGTTGGCCTGCTTCTCTACATTTAATAGGAAAGGTATTGTTTTCCAACTTTTGGACTATTTTTGTTGTTTTTCCTTCATTTTTTTTAATGCTGTACCTTTTACCCTCGTGAGATTTGAACCAAAACAGCTTGTTGGTCCCATGTGGTGATTGAGCCCACAAGTCCTATCCTTTTATTTTTTTGAAAAATGGTAAATTTTCATTGAAAAGGAGCAGGAAGCAAAAAGATTAAGGCCCTAAGGGAATTAGAATCCCCAACAAAAGTACAAGGCTTTTCAACCCCTGAATTAGAAATCTGAAAATATGATGCCAAGTAACATCAATATCATCCAATGAATAGATAATTTCATCACAGCAATGCCTATGTCACAAAGCAGGGTGACAGATCTAGAAAACTAAGAGACAACCGTGAATGAATCGCCCTCAATAATTAAAGGAGCGGTGAACTTCTGAACATAGTATCAGACATTGGTAAGAGAGCACTAATCTTTGCCATAAGTGCATCACTTCTGTCAAAGCCCTGAGTGCACCAATTTAATAACTCCATGATATTGAAGAACCCCTCCAATTCTTGCAGACTCAGGGTTCCCAATAGAGCTTCCATCAAAATTCTGCTTGTAACAATCAACTTGGGGGGTGCTCCCATGTGGCTAATTTGGGCAGGGAAGAACTGGTAAAATAAGCTATATCAGCCCAATTATGCAATACAATAGATCTGAGATAAGTAGAGAATATACCAAAAAAGGAAGTCCACGAGAGAATAGAATGAGCCACCTTCTTGCTTCCAATAGAATGACAAAGCCCCCTTAAGGTTTGAGATTCCACTCTTTCCATAAGCTTCAAAAAACAACAGCAACTGAAATGTGCAAAAAAGAACCCTCAACCTTTGAAAAAGGGGGAGCAAAAAACTATGAAAAGAAATCTGCAATTGAGAGAGGAGAACAGACAGAAATCTCGAACTTCCTGCCTATGAAACTCCAAACAGCTGGCTGAACAGCCAATATATTTTTTTGAGTGAAAGTTGTACATGCTATTAAGAAGAGTGAAAAGTACAATACCTGGCTAAAAAGGGTCTTCCTCTACAACAAGGTGTTTGAGTGAAACACCTAATTTAGCCCAAGTGTCTGTTAAATGATTAGTTGATCTAGGAATGTATTTCTAGTTACAGTTTTATTGAGAAATTAAATTAAAAATATCAAAAAACAGATCTCAGTGCCACCAAGGAGGATTAACGGACTTCACACACCAGTTGATAACAATTTTTGAGTCGCTTTCTATGCAGAGAGGGCCCACCAGACGTTGCTTGAATAGTTTCAGTCCATTAAACAGTCCAGAGAGTTCAGCCCTGGTTGAGTTAGAGAGTCCAATTGGCCCAGCACAAGTGAAAAGAAGATTTCCATTGGCATCATGGATAACTCCCCCATACCCAGCAGGGCCTGGACAACCAAATGCGCTTTCGTCAAAATTTAATTTGAAGTGTCCCATCGGAGAAGGAGACCAAGTTTCCATAGCCGGGCGGCGGGAAGGATATGACATGCCAGCTATCAACTGCTAGTTTCCTCGTAGGTTGGAGCCATTTATATTTCGAAATTCTTTACGCATGGAAACTTGGCCCACAATATTTTCAATCAGAATGTTACTAGGAGAAAATTTTAGATTGAATTTTCGGTTATTTCTTTCCTTCCAGAAGGCCCAAATGATATGACCAACGCAGCATGAGACACAATTTTTCGAGCTTTGGGAGGTAAGCACTAGTAACAATGAGGATTGTGGATGAGAGATTTTGAGAAGGGCAATACTGAAAACCAATTTTGTTGAGGAGGCTAGTCCAAGTGTGAGCAAAATTGCAGTGTAACAAGATGTGGGTGGCTGTTTCGGGAGAAGTTTGGCAAAAGGATCACAAGGGGTCCTAGACAGGGGTTCCTCCACGAATTAAGGAATCGGATGTGAGGATTTTGTTTAGACATACGCTCCAAATAAAAAACTTTGTTCGGGGAGGCGCAAGTAAGGGCCATGCTATGGTTGCGGGATGATTGGTTTGAGGGGGGTAGGGGAAAAACAAGAAGTTATAAGTTGAGGTAGTAGAAAAAGTATCTTGTTTGCATGGAGTCCAGATGAGTGTATCAGGTACATTTTTGAGCCGTACCGAAGATAGACAGGTGATGAGGTTGGAAGCTTCTAATGCTTCAGCATCCAAAAGCGCTCTCCGGAGATTTAAGTTCCATTCACCAGAATTGGTCGCATCCTTATTTCTAACCAAGGATGAGATCAAACTATGACTGACATTGATACTGCTCGGTGAATGGCCAATATATAAGAATGTGATTCTCAAATTCCTCCATCTCATTGCAATTACAATTTGACCTCTTCTCACCAGCTTGCCACATGTTAACATTTTACCATGCTTAGCATTCCACATAAAAGGGATAACCTTGGGAGGTGCTTTATATTTCCAAACAATAGAAACCTGAGGACAATGAGAGGTCGTTGAAGATCCAACAAGATGCTTGTAAAAAGAAGCAGCAATGAAGGAACCTGAAGTCTCCTAACATCATATGGGAATATCAATACCCTGACCTTTAATAAAAGCAGGTTCCATTAGCTGAAGAAGCCGACTCAATTCGGAAATTCTAGGTTTGCAAGCTCTCTATGAAAGTTAAAGGTCCAACTTATTAGAAAAACATTCACAACCATTCAGTTCTTAATAGATATATATATTTTTTTTTTTTTGAAATGAGATGTGTAAGCTGAATTAAAAGAAAAGAGAGATTACAATACCTTGCTAAACAGTGCCTCCTTCCACAACAAGGTGTTGGAGAGAGACGCCTAATTTAGCTTGGGCATCTGATAAATGATTAGCAAATCTAGGAATATAACATTTACAACTTAAAGAAGAAATTACAACTTAATAGATATATTCTTATCACAAACAACATTGAAAAGGCTTAAAAATTCTGAACTAAGAGGAGCTATGCCCAACTAAATGTCCAACTAGAATCTAATTAAAAAAACACTATGAATAAGATATCAAATATGCTCTTAGAAAAGCCTCAAGATGCCGAAAAATCCCTTGATAGATAAGAAATGGAGGTCACACCGGTAACCATAAGACATCATCATAAAAAAAAATATAGAATTGATACCTTCCTCCAAGGAGAACCTTTTTCCATAATTTTTTTTTTTTTTTTTTTTTTGAGAATGTGGGCTTTATTAATCAAACAACAAACCTAGGAGGGCCCCTTTACAATGAGGGAGTGGAGGGCGACCCCCTCTTTGTCTAACGAATCAGCTAAGGAATTCACTGAATGAGGAACATAAGACCAAGAACAAACAAGAGAACTAAGTTCTTGGATTTTGAAAAAAAGGCACCATGGAGGATCCTTCTTGCCAGAGCACCAAAAGATGACGATTGAAGAGTCTTCTTCCACATACAGTGGGCCTTCAAATTGACCAAAATGATCTTTAAAAATCTTCAATCCATGATTAGGAGCATGAAGCTCAACAGTAGAGGAATCTGTTATGCCTAGGGCCCAGTAAAAGTGGCAAGAATAACACCAGTTGAGTCATACAACACTCCTGCAAAACTTGAAGGCCTAAGATTACCAAAAGAGAAACCATCAAATTAAGTTTGATAGCTCCCTCACAAAGTGGAGTCCATTCAGCTGTAAACTTTTGTTTGGGCAAGGAAAGATTAACAATGGAAGACCATCTGTACTGTAAAGAATTACCACTGATATCTTCTAATAGTGAGAAGTCAAGAGATGATATGATTAAGAATTCTGTAGTCAGTAGTTAACCAAGGAGTAGCTATTCCATGAAAAATTCTTTGATTCCTCTCAAACCAGATATACCATGGAATATAAGCAAGGTAATTCTTCATCTTTATTTTACCAAGGCGAGGAAACGAGATACCTTGACCAATCTCAATGAGGCGAGAATAAGATGAAGGTAAACATACTGATATTTTAAACATGTAAAAAAATAACACCATATTCTCCAGGAGTATGGACAATGCATAAAAGATGATCAATATTCTCTTTAACAAGTTCACATAGATCACATAATAAGGTAGGCAAGGAGGATTCATGTCTAGATAAGGAGTCTTGGTTGAGAACTTTACCATGAATCAAGCTTCAAACCAGAAACCTGATAGCTCCCATGCTTTCCTTGCTTGCATGCTGCTGAAAATATGCATCAGATATGAGGGTGCTCCACCTCATCTTTCCTCCCATGGCGTCATGTTCTTAGATTTTGGACATTGCTTCCACCATTTCTTGTACTTGGTCTTATGTTCTTAGATCAATCATTTCAGAGCTGCTGATTTGTGTGCTAAGCTTGCCTCCTCGCCATTCAATCTCTTGTTGTTAGGGGAGGCCTCCCTTGATGTATCTTCCCTTTATTTGAAATAAAATTATCATCATTTAAAAAAAAAAAAAAGATATGAGCAATTTATCACATGAGGATATTGAAAATGTACCATCTGGCTCAGCACACCAGATTAGTTTATCTGGTTGAGAGTTCCTTAGACATAATTGGTCAAATTCCGAGACAATATTATTAGCTTCGACTGCTTCCGCATCATTTAGTGGCCTTCTAAAGATCGTTGTCCAATCAACATTCTGAATATTTGCATTAGCAAGAGAAGCTTGCTGGTTAATTGCAAGATGGAATAGGAAAGGAAATTTATTTTTCAGAGGTTCATTAGATATCTATAGATCATTCCAAAATAAAACTTTCTGGCCACTACCAGCAGCAATTCAAACATTGGACTCGAATCTGTGAAAGGTATGAGATGCCCAAATGTCTCATCTCAAAACACCATTGATCTTGGCTAATTCCCACCTTCCGAATAACAAAATCACACCATGGCAGAGTGGGAAATACATTTAGCCGCCAACACCATTTTGTAAGAAGAGCAATATTTGTCCACCTAATATGTCTGATGCCTAGATCACATGATTTCTCCCTAATTTCTTCTATTTTCTTCTTCAAGATTTGGTTTCTGCCACTTTTCACCCATAACTACTCAAAACGGTATTGTTTGGCAAAATGGGTTTTGGACAGAAATGGGATCCAGAAGCTGTATCTCCTCTGCCACTTACTCTGTGCTTCTAAATGGTACTTTGTGTGGCTACTTTAAGGGGTCCTAGGGCATTAGACAAGGAGACCCATTGTCTCCCCTGCTTTTCAACATTGTGGCAGAATTCCTTTCTTCCTTAGTTTACTCAGCTAAAGACTCTGGACGGTTACTTCCCACTACAGAACATGCTGCCTTCAACATACCAATTCTCCAATTGGCCGATGATACCATCTACTTTGGTGAGGCAAGCTCCTTTCCACTATGGGTAGGCTCACCCTTCTGAAATCTAGCTTGGCGGGTCTTCCCAACTACCTCCTATCCTTCATGTAGTGTCCAACATCGGTTTATAAGAAGATTGACGCTATTAGAAGACACTTCCTCTGGTGTGGATAGGAAGATGCTTTGAGATATCACCTCGTCAACTGGAAGGAAATCTGCCTCCCTCGGCTCTTGGGTGGGTTGGGTATCCGTCCCACTAAAGAGATGAACAACGCCCTTCTCCTAAAATGGGTCTTGAACTTTAATGCCTAGCACAATAGCATATGGAGGAACATGGTTGGATTTATGCTGTAGTTGTCTGGTCAGTGATGGAGAGAGGGAGGTACCCATCGTCGCCTGTCCCCAATTTGGAAATTCATCTACAATCTGCTCCCCATCTTCAAAGCAGCGACGTCCTTCTATACTGGAAATGGCCAAAATCTCTTTTCTGGAGTGACGCCTGGTGCGGCTCCTGGCCTCTCATGGATGAATTCAATTCCCTATTTAAGATCTCTACTCGTCAGGATATTACTGTGGCTGATGCGTGGAGTAACCAATCCTAGAGTTTCCACTTTCCTCAGGGCCTAAAAGAAGAGGAAACCGATGCTCTCTACTCCCTCTTATCCACACTCGGCAACATGATATTGCGAGAGCATGTTTAAGATAAACTGATCTGGAGACCTAATGTGAATGGCCTTTTCTTGGTGGCTTCTACATACAACCATATAAGAGGATGGACTTCCAACACTACCGAGCACAACGCCGCTGCTGCTTGGAAGCTCTCTGCCCCAAATAAAATGAAGTTCTTCGTGTGAACAACCATTCGAGAGCAAATTCTTATTACCGACAACCTTCACAGGCTCGATTATACGACTTCAGACACGATCTGCCCTCTCTGCTTGTGAGGAGATTGTCCAGCACATGCTGCTGCACTGCAGCTTCTCGTTGCGAGTTTGGATGGCCTTATTCTAGCGAATTGGCATCCAACTCGGCCTCCAGCGTGATCTTATTAGAACCATCTGCATGGTCTTGGGGACCACTTTGCCAAAACTTGGCAAAATGCTCCTCTCAGTCTACCTTGCACATGTGCCATGGTGCATTTGACTTGAACATAACAACCGACGCTTCAATCTAAAATTCAGCACCATCCACTCCATCATGGTCCTCATTTCCAGTTGGTTACACACCAAGACAGAATTTGCCCCCTGGCAGGCATGCCCCTACACATGAACTGGCGTTTACTCGCTCATATGTCGGGTCCCCCAAAACCTCCAGCCATGGTCGAGTGGACCCCTCCCCCTTTTGGCAGCATCAAACTGAACTTTGATGGCAGTGCCATTGGGTGCCCGAGACCTTCTGGCTTCGGTGGTGTTATTATCCTCCCCTATGCTGGTCCTATTGGTGTTACTGATTCAACCGCTGCCAAGGTGTCTTCCCTTCTTCATGGTTAGACCGCTTTCAAGGATCGTCTCTCTGGTCATCTTCTCATAGAAGGTGACTCAAGTGTCGTCATCAGTTGGTGTTTGGGCTCCGCCTCACCCCCGTGGTGCCATTGACCTGTCTATCCTCCATTTCTGACATTGTAACTTGTATCTCCTGTTCATGGAACCATATACCTAGATCGGTCAACTCTTCAACCGATAGACTAGCTAAACTTGGGACCTCCCTCCTATCTCTCATTGTTTGGGACAGCCCCCCTAATCTCTGATGTAGCTCTGTTGTAACTCTCTCTCTCTCTTTCAATAAAATTCAGGACTATTTAAAAAAAAATCTACTCAACTTAAAACAACTAAACATAAGTAACTGGACATATATCATATGTACCCCTGAACTAATTTTAAGATAGAATTTAATAACTAAAGTTTACAAATATGCTTGACACCTCACTACCTCTTGACATGACATAAATTAAAGAGTACAATATGGGAATCTTCTGTGTGAGCTGGTTTCAATACTTCCTTTTGATCTTCTAAAGTGTTTTTGGGATGCATATAAATTTGTTTCTCCTTCCTGTTCAGCAGACATGATGAGAAACTGGCATCTTTGTACTTGTGCAGGATATTTTACGGTTTCATGCAGTTTACTGGCCTGCAATGTTAATGTCAGCAGGACTAAATCTTCCTAAGATGGTATTTGGACATGGCTTTCTGACTAAGGTAATTGGGTTCACATATACAGTGCATTTTGGGGTCCTTTAGTGATATTATTGTTACTGATTGTGTTGTTCATACAAGCTGAATAGTTAATATGCCTTTTTTTCTAAATATTCCCAGGCCAAGGCGGGCATTTATCTCCAACACTTTGTTGTGGAGACAGGCCCCCAAGGCTAGGTTTGTAATTTTCTTCTTTGTCTTATCAATATACGCTCTATTCATAAAAAAAAAATTACTTTAACTTTTATTTTTTGTTTTTTGAAGAATGATGGAGTTTCCATTAAGAGATAAGAACAATTAAAAAATCTATACAAAATAAAACTGAAAAAGCCAGAAAAAGAAATACAGAAATTTTTAACCATAGTTTAGCTAAAAGGTAGGTAACAGAAGACAATAACACATCCTGACACACCAATAGGGTAGATATCCCTCTCAAAAAGATGTTGTCAAGAAACACCTACTCTTGCCAACAATTCTGCCATCTCATTGCACTTCTTACAGAATGAGACCTCTCTAACTGAAGATGCTCACATGACCTCATTATACATTGAAGAAAATTCCCATGGTAGGGAATGGCATGTCAAAATCCGACCAATCACCACTAAAACTTCCCCTTTGTATGACAAGAGGAGAACAAGGTATAAGCAATTAGTAGGCCTATATATGTATATTGAGAAAGGTATGCTTCGTTAACAAAGCCTGAAGGCAAGAAAGTACATCAAGGAGGGGGATACTTGCAGTGAGAGATTGGAGGGAAACCCCCTCAGCTAATGAGTCAGCCAACCTATTAACAAAGTGAGGTACATGAGACCAAAAATGGACTAGATCAGAAGATAAATCCTGAATTTTATAAAAAAAAAACTAGGCCAATAACGCCAAAGAGGTTCCTTCTTGTCACAGCACCAACTGATGACACATCTTGAATAGCCTTCAATATGCTATCTCCCATGAAAACAGTCATGAAATATCTGCAAACCATGTTGCAAAGCTTGAATCTCAGCAGAGGTAGAGGGGAAAATACCAAGAGGAACTAGCAATGTAAGCCATTGGAATACCTTAAAACTTCACCAAACCCAAAACGCCCAGGGTTGCCAAAGAAATTGAGCTTAATAGTCCCTACTTCAGGTGGCTTCCATTCAGCAATCGCCTGATGTTTACTCCTGTAAAGACCAACTTCAAGCTTCTAGCAATGACGGATAGAGCCTCCCTTGATATCCTCAAAAGCATCCAAAGTGCAAAGCGAAGAAATTACGTGATGCAAGGTCTTGTTAGCAACAGTTTCCCAGGAGGATGAGTTCTGGTTGAAGCTCTTTTGTTTCTCTCCCACCAGATTCCCCAAGGGATGAATGTCAGGCATGCCTTGATCATAATCTTTCCAATGAAAGGCTGAGGAAGGCCAAAATAACTCAAGATAAAACCTCTGAAGGAGTGGGGGAGGCAGAGAGGAAGCTTAAAAAGATTTAATAAAAAGCTCCAAATACACCATGAGAAATGACAATGCATGACCAGATGAGCATTGCTCTCATCCACTAGCCCACATGGCAGACAACAAGTGTGCCAGAACAGATTCCTGCTGAACCAAGCTATTGGTTAGGATCTTCCAATGGAGGGCACTCTAGTTGAAGAATTTAAGCTTTGGACTAAGAAATGGATGAGCAATTAGTGGGTATATTTCATAAAAAAAAATAGTGGGTATATTTATTTATCCAATGATAACCAGGCGGGCATTTCCTATGCAGTTGGACTAGTTCGCCAAATTTATTACTGCTTGTGGGAATTTGTAGAGAGAATTTTCAAAGCAGATTTTAGGCTCCCGTGGCTTATGAATTCAAGACTTTTGCAAGTGAGAAAAAGGAGCCGGAGATGTAGAATTGGATGTGGAAAAAGCATTTGACAGGACTAATTGGGAAGTGCTGTGTGACTAGTTGAAAAGGATTACTTTGGTATGAACTAGAGAAAATGAATAAGCGAGTTTCTTTTGTCAGTCTCATTCTCTTCTTACTAATGGCTCCATAAAGTGCAACTGAAGTGCATCTACATTGACACAATTAACCATGAGAAACACTCCAGCCTGGTTAAGAAAAGATACTGCTGATCATAAATTTAAGTTACTCTAGATTTTCTCAAAACAAACAATACTTTTTAATACAAAACAAACAATTCTATTAAAGAACACATAAAGTTTACCTGCTAAAAAGTTTCCAACATTTTTGAACAACATTTTTGAAAGAAGATTATTGACTGAGAGGAATGAAAATTTATGACTTCGCAAAAGAGGACAAAAACTAAGAGTATGCTGCTTTCTTCCCTTTCTTAAAGTATGATTCACACAAAATTTATCATCATTATTCTTTGCATCAAATACATAGTAAATTTGGTTTTTCTTTTAAATTGGGTTGCTTAATTTTAAAAAAGTAAATTAAATGTGCTGGTGATAACTGCATTATTAAGCTGCAATGTTCCCCTAATTCATTCTCATTAAGTCAGTTTGTTTTGATGCAGCTGTGATTTTTATTTTGAATAGGATGGTATGAAAATGGGGAAATCATTAGGCAACACACTTGAACCAAAGGATTTGGTGAATCGGTTTGGAACTGATGCTGTTAGATACTTCTTCTTGAGAGAAGTGGAATTTGGAAATGATGGAGATTATTCGGAGGAACGTTTCATCAATATCGTAAATGGCCACCTTGCCAATACAATTGGTTAGTGAGTCTCTTCATTTTAATCTGGTGTTATTTTTAGTTATTGTTTGACAAGTGGAAATGCCAGTGTGCACCAACAAATCCATCATACTGTTTGGACCATGCAAAGTATGAAAATGCTGAATCTGAATAGGATAAACCTCATTATTTCCTTTCAATTACGTTTTTATCTTCTCTTTTTCTTCTCAGTTCCTCTCAATCTAAACCTTAATCTCTCTTCATTCTTGGTGTCAGCTTTCTTTGTAGTTTTTTTTTTTTTTTTTTTAAATGATCCTTTGTAGTTTATTAGCCTTAAGATGTGATGACCTTATTTACAAGATGAACAAATTTATGATGCAGATGGTAACTTTTCCAATAAATGATTGAATCAGTTGAAAGATGGGTAAGAAGATGAATCTGAACGAAATAAACATTAAAACATCAATCTCACTAGTAAATGATTTTTAACTTTTTTTGGTCAATACATAGAAGAGACCACCAAGTATTCTAGCACCTGCATCAAGCCATGGATAGTGTTAAGAACCCGAGCTTGGAAGAGCTCATGCACACATTGGTTGATATTCTCTCATGATAGGCGACAGAGGAGGTGACCATTTAGCATTAAAACTGTGGAAAAGGAGAAAGAGAGTAACAAAAAAGATTAAGGTTCTAAGCGCACATTCCCTTGTTTGTTCCTTTCAATTTATATAGACTAGGAAACGTTCATGAGGATTTCTCAAAGGATGCTCAATACTAACATTCTGTCCTACTTTGACTCTCAAATTTTTCTTGAAACTCACTCACTAACTCTGACTTGGACTCCTAGACCATATTCTAACTAGTTTTTTTTTTTAAATGAGGCCATATGCTGCATTGAATACAACAGCCTCATTAGGGGAGACCATCGTTTAATTCAGCTCCTAAGTGAATCATTACAGAAAGACCATTGTACCCCTCACGACTCACATCTACTGCAGTTAACAGACACTGAAGTATGAAAGGAAAAAATACAATTTTACCCCTTCTAACTCTATCTTATATCAAGACTACCTTAAGACTCAACTACCTGCTTATGTTAATGTCTAGAATACACTTGAATTATAAACTCTCCATCAACATGGAGCCATATATATCGTTTCAAAAAAAAAAAAAAAAGATGGGCCATATATATCAAACCCAGCTTTTTACAATAATTACCAATCTAGTCTTCTAATGGCCTTTGTAAACACATCTCCAATCTGATCTATTGACTTAACGTATAGGGTAATGACAATCCCACTCATCCCAATATAACAGAGGAAGCGGTACTCAACCTCTATATGCTTTTCTCATTAAATACAAGGTTAACTGGCAATAAAAATTGTTGTTTGGTTATCACTCTTCAATACCATTGGATCCTTTTGAGTCAAGTCCGAATTCTCTCAAGACTGATTTACCTACATAAGCTTCATCAAAGTATGAGCCTTAGCATGATATTCAGCCTCTGAATTTGATCTAGCCTAAAAAATTCTGCCTTTTGCCTTTCCAACAAATAAGATTTCCTCCAACAAATGCACAATATCTCATGTTGGACTTCTTGTCTACCTTTTTTTTTTTTTTTTTCTGAAGGAAGATCCTTGGTCTAAAAATATTTCTTGGATACTCCTTGACTTCCTCAATCCCCTTAGTACCTCTGCCAGATAACATTATCATCCATGTACACAACCAACGCAATAACTTCAAAAGATCGACACAAAACAAATAGAGAGCGATCACTATAATTTCTTGCAAAACCAAAGGACATTACAACATTATTGGGACATCTTCTTGGAGATTCTGGATATTGTTTCTCACTTTCCTTGTATTTGGCCTCACATTCCGAGATTCGCCAATTCGGCTGCTAATGTGCTTGTGAAGCAAGAAGCAACCTTCCAATCCCTTGTCTTTAGGGGTTTGCTCCTCTGATTTTGTTTGTTTATTCTTTGTTAATATATTCATCATCATTTAAAAAAAAAAACATTTGAACCTTATTGAATTTGTCAAGCCATGCCCTTGGACTTTGCTTTAGTCCATAAATGGTTTATCCCATTCTTCCCTAGAGCAACATACCTTGGGCATTACTCTATATAAACCTCTTCCTGCAAATTGCAATATAGAAAGTTTTTTTTTTAATATCTAATTGATAAAAGCGCCAATCCTTACTTACAACAATTGAAATAAAAAACCGGACAAAACTCATTATGGTTACAGGAGAAAAAGTGTCAAAAACATCAAATCCCTTAGGCCTGGGTGTACTCTTTTGAGACTAGTCATACCTTATAGCTCCACTGTACCATCAACATTATATTTAATTGTATAAATCTACTTACACTAAAAAATAGTTGCATCTACAGGTGGATCCACCAAAGTATAAGTCTTTTTAGCCACTAAAGTGTCCATTTCCTCATCCATAACCGTTTTCCACTCAAGATAACACAAGGCATCTTACACTTTCTTAGGAATTGAAATATGAGACAAGGATACAACAAAAAGATGAATAGTTGGAGACACCTTCAAAAAACACATATGTAGAAATAGGATGTCATGTACCTTTTTGAAGAGAAAATAGGAGGTCAAGATCCAAAAAAAAAAAAGATCACTAATCTCAAGAGATACAGACTTGGACAAAGAGGGCACCAGAAAAGTATTAGATGGGGGCTCATGTACCAGAGTAGGATCGCCTGTTGACAGTGTAATGTCGGCATCCTAAGACTAAGTTTGCACTTCATATCTGCAGGGAAACTAGAAATCCAGCAGGTTTTCACTTCAACTATACTCGTACCTAGAAAGAATTGTTGATCTGTCCTAGTGTTTGTTAATTCAACCTAAACAGAAAAGGAATTGAGATTGGAGAGGAAAAAGCAGCAAATTTCATTCAAAATTCGTTATTGAAGTGTGGGAGAGGTTTAAGATTAGGGTATTGAACCCAACAACCTCCCATGCACTTACAAAATGTCACTTTTTCCCATCACTTAAGTTTCCTCCCTTAAATTACAAGATCCCCACTTTAACTTAAAAACTAATGCAGCAATTAGCTAAGAACTTGAAAACAGAAATGAAGACAAAAAAACCTTGCCAACTAAAGGCAAATAACCAAAATATCCCTTTGTGCATGGAACTAACTCCTTGCATTTATTGGCTTAATGTAAAGATAAAAAAACCCTTTGGTTGTGAGGCTTGTCAGCTCGGGAAGCACTATACAGCAGTGTTTTCATCATGTAGTCATAACAGTAATCTTATCTTTGAGTTAGTCCTTTTTGATATAAGGGACCCCTACAAGGGGCTTAGTGTCTTTGGTTTTAGGTACTTGTTGTCTATCATTGATGATTATAGTCATATCATATGGGTCTATCTCCTCAAGGAGAAGTTCTAAGTTTTTTATATGTATTTCTGATATTTAATAACGAAAGTAAATTTGTTTGGTGCTTCTCTCAAAATTTTGCATACCAATAATGGGCATGGGTTTGTTAATAAGATTTTTTTTTTCTATACATGACATTTTTCATCAAACATCTTGCGCGAATACCCCACAGCGAAATGAGGTTGTCAAGCGTAAAAAACCGCCATTTGCTAGATGTTACTCAGACTATTATGTTTTAAATGAAGGCTCCTAAAACTTACTAGGGGATGTGGTTCTCATTGTGTTACTTAAATGCATGTTGGAGAAGAAAAAGAGAGAAAAAAGAGAAAAAGAGAATAGAGAAAGAAGGAGAAAGAAGAGTGACTGTGGCTGCACTCTCTTAGGGCAAAATCGAGCCCCTCTCTTTATTAAGTACCACTCAAGTGAAAAATTACCAAAGTTACACAAATTCCCCTCATAACTTAAATTCCAATAACTTTTTGAATTCTAGTGAGAATTCTATCAAATTTAAAATACTTCTTACATGGCACCTAACCCATTGCTATCTTCTGAAATGTATACCAGATTGATGAAATGAGAAAAATACCATTACATGGATTCTAACACTCCCCCTAAAGTTAAACGTATCTGTCAAGAAACCCTAGCTTGTTACAAAAAATCTCAAATTCTTTTTTGCCCAAAGCATTGGTGAGTATATCACTAGTTTGAGTAGCAAATCGAACATATAGTGTAACCACTTTTCCACTCATCACTACATCACGAATGAAGTAACAATCAACTTCTACATGCTTTGTACGTTCATGAAACATAGGGTTGTTAGCAATGAAAATTGTAGCTTGATTATCACAGTACATAGTCATGGCCTCTTTACTTAGAAAACTCAACTATTGTAGCTTGGATCTGACCCACATATGCTTACTGATTGTATGAGCAGTTGCTCTGTTTTCGAGTGGGCCACTACATTTTGTTTCTTTCTTTTCCAGTTAATTAAGTTTTCACCAACAAAAACATAGTAGCCAATAGTAGATCTTCGATCCAGTTTTGAACCCACATAATCTGCATCTGAATATGTCCCAATCTTCAAGTGATCATGAGGTTCATACAACAAACCTTTTCCTGTCCGTTAAGTATCATACTATTTTATGAGCTGCTTCCAGATGAACCTTACCAGGACACTCCATAAATTGGTTGACCATGCTTACAACAAATGATATGTTTGGATGTGTTATGGTAGCATAAATAAACATACCTACCAACTTTTTGTACATGGTTTTATCTCTAAGTTTTGTATTACTATCTTCATGGAAATTATGATTTACTTCTATAGGTGTCTCTGCAAGTTTTGCCCTTATTTAGCCCATACTCGTGCAACATATTTTGTCACATACTTTTCTTATCTCAACACAACACCTACTCAACTTTTGGCTACCTCAATTCCCAAAAAATACTTCAAGGACCCTAAGTTTTTTTTTCCCCGAAAAATGTGCTTTTATTAAGGCTTAAGCCCAAAAGGACTATATGGCTTGAGGGGGAGAGTCCCTAACCATGAGAGATTGGAGAGACACTCCTCTGGTGACGGAGTCAGTCAGACAGTTTGCTGATCTCAAAACATGGGACCAAGAAGATACAATGGAAAGAGGGGGTGGTGGCGCAGTTGGCTAGTGCATAGGTTTCATAGCTTAAAGAGTGATCATGAGGTCAAGAGTTTGAGCCTCTCTCACTTCATCTCTTTTTTGTTTTCACTATTTATCCTTGTCTTCCCTTTCCAAGAAAGAACATACCATATTTAACAATCTTTCTTACGTTTCAAAAAAGAAGATACAATGGACACAAGGTCCATAATTTCAAAGTAAAGATGTCGAAGACGCCAAGGAGGGAGGATTGCTTCTTGCACTAATTGATGACGTTGAAGGAATCTCCTTCAGCAACCAGCCTACCTTGGAAACAGGACTTGAAAATTATGAGGGCATGAAGGAGGGCTGATAGCTCGACATAGGGAGCATCGGCAGCACCTAGAGGGCCAGAGAAGTCCTGGGCTAGATATAAAAATACCGCCAAAGCCAGCAGGACCCTGATTCTCAAGGGAGCTACCATCGAAGTTGAGCTTGATGAGGCCTAAGGGAGGTGGAAGCCAATGTTGAACGCGGACAGGCCAGGCTTCAGAAAGGGATGCAATCTCCCATTTGCTCCTGAGAAATGTTGTTGTAATAAGGGGCATTATTGTCCTTTTATGTGTAACTATACTTAAGTGATGAAAAAAAGTGGCAGTTTCTTCTCTCCGATCCATCTTCTCCTTTCTTCTTCTCCTTCTCCTTTCTTCTTCTCCATGCATGGAACACTGGTTTTCAACAAACATAATGACTAGAAGTACAAGAAGGAGAGTGTAGCTCTATTTGGAATTTCCTGACACTGTCAATGGCTGTTATGTTGAAGACTGACAACGTGGATTGTTCTTTGTAGCAAAAAGTGTTTGCTTCACTTTCATGATACAAGCTAAGTTCCTCTCATTTAATTATAAAACTTATATTTTATGCCACGAAACTAACATATCGTGCTTGTATAGGAAACCTTCTAAATCGTACTCTTGGACTTCTGAGGAAGAACTGCAACTCGACCTTGACAGTTGATTCTGCATTGGCTGCAGAAGGAAATGAGTTCAAAGAAACTGTAGGTAACTTGGTGAGTATTTCTTTATCTTAAGAGAAAGCTATTTGTTTTATGTTGTGTGTTGCTAGTCGTTGGTTGTAAATTTCATATTTGTAGTTTCTGTTTGATTTTTTCTTTATTGATAGTAGCATCTTTTCACAGGTGGAAAAAGCAAGGGCTCATTATGAGAACCTGTCCTTATCATCTGCTTGTGAGTGCATCCTTGAGATTGCCAGTGCTGGTAACTTGTACATGGACAAGCATGCCCCATGGACTCTCTTCAAGAAAGGGGGTGCTAGTTCTGAATCTGCTGCAAAGGTACATTTGTGCAATCTGTTGATGTGTATTTACTTGTGCATGGACCTGGACCTGACCTAATTATTAACCGGGCCAGAAATGCAGACCAGAATCTGAACCCACTTATATATATATATAGAAGTCTTAGAACAAAAAAAAATGAGGATAATGAGATATTCATTATAAGTAGGAAGAGGAAAATGTACAAATTAAACACAAACTCCAGCCCAACAAAAAAGAAACTAAAACATAAAAAAATATATATATTCAAGAAATGAATAACCCCCCTAATGTGAGAACCAGGAAAGTGAACCAATGTCTAGAGGGTATGAATGAAGTTTCAATCAGATGGGAAAGAGAAACAGTCATCCGTGCCAAGTTATCAGCCAATCCATTGCACTCCACCTTTACACAAGGCCATGATTTCATCCTGAAAATATGAAAATCTCCAACGAGGTCTGACACCTGACGAAAATCACCTAACCACCTAGTCGTCCTAGCAACAAGAGACAGGTCAAAATTCTGTCTGTAAACCTTTAACCCACATAGCAAAGCTTGGAGCTCTGCTTCTATAGAGTCAGATTCCCTAGAAAAAATCATTTCATTGGTAGAATGGTTAGTATAAGCATTAAAAATATAAGAACCACTGTGTCCAATCTGTTTCGGTCCTGTTGTACTAAACAGTTTGGTCTGGTTCTTGCTATTCTGATCCATTTAACCAGGACCCATTTTGTCCTTGTTTTGAGACCGAACTCATAGGGTCTTGGTTTCAAACCCGAACGCAAAAGGTCTTGGTTTCAAACCCCAACCTAACCCAATTTATAAAACCAATTTAGATCAGGTGTATAAATCCGAACCAAGTCCATTTTAACTTGGGTTGAGTTTGGGTCAAGCAAATGCCCCGGTGGGTGGGTCAAATTTTGCCGCCTCTATTAAGAGAGGGAATCAGCATTGTAATTTTCTTTACTCTTATTATAGATGATTTCATAGTCATATCTCATCAATTTTGCCACTATTGTGGATTAAAAATCCGTTGTTCCCACTAGTATTGGAGGGATGCATGACCAATGTTGGAAGATGGGCCCATGCCCACACTACCAAGGAAAACCCACACATCCAAGAGTGTTAGAAGATGGGCTCAAGCCTATAAGACCGAGGAAGGCCCACACATCCAAGAGATGTGGAAGATGGGCTCAAGGCCCACATGCCTATATAGTGATGGCAGGATGGTAAATAAAGAGTTATCTCGATAGAGATGGCATTGATGTAATTAGGATAAGTTTGTAGGTTCATTAATCTATAAATTGAGCTCAGGGGAAGGGTTAGGACAACAAGTCCATAACCTCTTTTTTCTCTGTTTTTCTCCCAATGAGTCCCTCTCTCTTTTTCTCCATGAGCTAAATCCATGGAGTCTTTAAAATCAACATGGTATCAAAGCATTGATTTTCAGGACTCACAAGTATGGTTTCCAGGATTCCAGGAACCTTTTTTTTTTTTTTGCCTTTGCTCATATTGCTACTTCAGTTTTCTAGTTGATTATATCTCTCTACTACTGGTAATTGATGGTAACCGTATCTAGTAGTTTGTTTGAATGCTGGGTTTTTTTTCGCACCAATTCATACATGTTTGGTGGTGCTCATTGTGCAAGAGTGCACGTCTGCCAACCAACCTTCAGTTTCAGCTAAGCGCAAGAGTGCAAGATTATCTTCTTTGTTTGGAGAAGTAGTTGCAAAAGTTGATTACCAACAACAGACTTTATACAGACGATGAAGTTTGAACTATCCGGCATCTGAAACTCAGACTTCTCTAAGAGGCTTGGTGACCCAGGAGAGCTTGTATCTAAGGAAGCAAATGAATGCTTGTGGTTTGCTGAAGAAACTTTTCTTCCGCAACGAATTGAAAAAATCATTACGATTCTGAGCTTGAGATAGGGGTCTTCTATCTGAGACAGAAACTTCCGACTATGATTAACCGCAGAGCAAGAAGCCTTAAACCGATCTAGCATCTAAGCTCCAAAATCCCCCAGCGAGTGCTCATGCGATCCTTCACCGAGAGGAGTCGCAACAGATCTAAGAAGAGTGGAGAAAGCCATCCTTCGCCAGCCATGGGAGCTTGTTTCTGATCACTAGCTCCGAGTCACCTTCTAACATTGATTTTCTGCCAGCTGGTTTTGGTTTGCTAGAATTACCACCAAGTTATCTGCTGATTAATTGCTGTCTATCCAATGCAAATTACTGCTGCTATCAATTACTGACTTTCTCCCCAACTGTTTGATTGCCTCTGCTGGAAAGTCATCTTGCCAGTTACGGATTGATCTCTCTATTCTATTGTTGATCGCTGATTGCTGCCGGAATCTCAGTTCCAGTTGGCTTCGTCATCTAAATCTTTGTAATCTCATTGATTACATTGGCTGTCTCATTTGCAATATTATCAAGGACCCAGCCTGGTCTTCAGATTCATTCACTTTTTGGTAACTCTGCTCACGAAAATTGGAAAGTTGATCAATTCTCCAGAAGTTCATATCGTGTTTATGGGTGTTGGTTCTTATTACGGGAACTTCTCTGGCTCATCTCAATCGCCCGTTAACGCCAGCTTCGTTGCAGTCCATTACAACTTTCAAATTTCCTACATTCGTTGCATGACTTTCTCAATTGCTATTTTCACTGGACTAGATTTATGGTCATGGGTTAAGTACCTATGTTTTCCGTTTCTAACAGGCCTGTCTTTTGGGTAGTATTGGCTAGGTGCTTAACATTTGGTATCAGAGCTATACCGCTATTGCAAGTTCGAATCCTGGAGGGGGCGACCTAGAGACTTGTGTAGCGCAAAAAGGCGGTCTAGGTCGCTAGAGTGGGCCGTCGTAGATGTCGGCTCATAACAGTGAGAGTATTGTTATGATCCTGGGGTTAAGTACTTGGCTTTCTGCTACCTACCAGGTCGATCTATTGGGTAGTATTGGCTAGGTGTTTAACATTTGATATCAAAGCACCTAGCGAATACTACCCAAGAGACCGGCCTGTTAGGAGCGGAAGGCATAGGTACTTAACCCAGGACCATATCAATACACCCACCTTCACGAGCCGACACTAGCGGCGGCCCATTCTCGCGACGGCCCACTCCAGTTTCTACTAGGTCACCCCCTCTGTGCAGGACTCTTAAGTGTCGCGGGGATTCGAACTCGTGACGTAGCACCTGCTCTGATACCAAATGTTAAGCACCTAGCCAATACTACCCAAAAGACTGGCCTGTTAGGAGCAGAAGGCATAGGTACTTAACCCAGGACCATAACAACTAGCCACCTTCGGGAAATCCACCTTCGTCGTTGGGAAACTGGACTTCAACATCGTTGTTGTTCTTTCAGTATTCTTGATCCTTGCTGCAATCTCATATTTCTGACGAGAGTTTATCTTCGTTCGGAAAGTTTCCTTCACTGCAACTGCGTATTTCTGCAACTCCTCTCATCCAGCGCTGTCCAAGTTGATTGCTGCTGCTGCCATCCGAAAATGCTCTTCTTGGTCTATAAAGAATCGTATCTTTCTTCTCTGGCTGGAATTGCTTATCCGCTGGCAAGCCGAAACTATATCGGCCAGTTGCTGAATTGACGGGATTTCGTATCGTCATTGCGTTGCTGATCATCCAAAATCGTCTCCCCATCTGATACCCCAAGCTGCAATCAAGTAAATCACCACTTGAGGATTTTCCAAGCCGTTTCTGGAAGACGACTACTCTCCAACGCCACGGGGAAGAAGTAGACGTTGGTTGTCTACTGGCATCTTCCTGAAACTTGATGCTGGTTTTGCTGATCATCCGAAATTATTCGCTGGCATTTCTTTTTCTGGCTTCTACCACGGGATTTTCGGTTTAGTTGCTGCTGTCCCGAGCTGTTTGACGAGGGGTGGAAGGAGATGCATTGTTGCCGATTTAATTTTCCTACGTTAGAAAATATTTGATTAGCGTAGGTTCAGCCAAGTCAGACCCTGCCGAGCAACGCGTACCAATGACCCAGTGAGCTGAGAGACTCGGACCGAGCCGCACCAATATGCCAAGTTAACTCGGGCCAACTTGGTGAGTCAACTCGGTCCGGGTCAACCTGACTCGGCCCAACTCACTAACTTGATGCCTCGGTTATACGGGTCCAGGCCTGGGTCCCGATTTCTATACATATTTTTCTGCGACTTGGCTATATTGGTCTACTGTGTGACTCGGCTCGACTCAGTTCCTTGTCTCCGGATGGATTATTATTTTGAAGTATTGGTAACTTATTCCTTGGCCAGCATATTATTTGGTGCACATTCTCCTTACTCAAGGATCGACTCATAGCAGATTATTTTATGGGTCCTTGGATTTTCATTGTTTGGTACGTGTTATTGAGCGTAGGCCCATTTCAGCTACTGCTATTGTGTCTCTTTGGATGAGACATTATTATTGAAGGACTTTTCAATTGCCGATTTTTATTAGCATTGGCCATTTTGTTGATGAAGAAAGCCAAGATGGCCCCAGAGTATTATCTTTCGTGTAATTACTTGTTACCCCCCTTAATTGGTATTTATTACTCCTACCATTTGAGAGTCAGTGTCTTGTGGAGGAACACGGTCATGGAGGAGTTTTATTACACTTTTGAGCATTGCATATAGACCCACTACCTACAAAAGAGAGGAGTGTGCCCTACATCCAGCATGAGTTAGAGTATGGAGTGATGTCATACGGCTTGGAGCAATCTTATTCTCACTTATCTTATACCAATTGGGCCTCATAGAAGAGACCACCAGTGTGAGGGGGAATGTTGGAAGATATGGAGAACTGCCATTTTATACAAGAAGATTGTCACAATACATGCACCCAGTCCTGGGTGTTATGGGACACCCTGGTCCTGGTGGTCCTGGGCTAAGGGTTAAGTACCTATGTCTTCCGCTCCTAACAGGCCGGTCTTTTGGGTAGTATTGGCTAGGTGCTTAACAAAGATTCTATACACCATTTGCAACAAGCTGAGTGTTCATGAAGTTCTCTCACCCCCAGCTTGAGGAGTGTTGGAAGATGGGCCCACACCCACACAACCAGGGAAGGCCCACACATCCAAGAGATGTGGAAGATGGGTTCAAGGCCCACAGACCAAGGAGAAGGCCCACATGCCCATACAGTGATGGCAGGATGGTAAATAAATAGTCATCTCATAAGAGATGGCATTGATGTAGTTAGGTTAAGTTCCAAAGGTATAATTGTAATATTATAATTTCATTAATCTATAAATTGAGCTTCAGGGGAAGGGTTAGGAAATAAGTCCATAACCTCTTGTCTTCTCCTGTTTTCTCCCAATGGGTGTCCCTCTCTTTTTCTCCATGAGTTAAATCCATGGAGTCCTGAAAATCAATAACTAACTTGAAATTTGCTCAAAATCAGATATGGGTATCAATGTGTAATGGCCTGAACAATTGCTAACATTTACTTTTCATAAGCTGATAAAGCCTGCATTTTATCCCTTAATTCTTTGTTAAAGAGATGAGCAGGTAGTCTGTTGGCATTTATAGAGCTCCTATACCTATTCCTATGACATCACATTGACAACAAAGGTTTCACTGAAATAAAGCATTGCCAAGACAGGTTTGAAATCACTGCTGCCTTACGAGCTTGAATAGCTTCACTTGCTACTGCACTCCAAGTAAAACAGTTTTTCCATAATGACTCTGTGAGAGGACTGCTAATGAGGCTTAATTTTTTACTGATCTCCTATTATATCCTGTAAGACTGTTACTAACTTTGCTTAGGTTTGAAATTTGACTGGAAGTAATGGTGTTTGGCATCTAAAACATAGAGAAACAAAAAAAAAAAAGGTTTTTGGGGTCCAAGCTCTCAAGTCCCTGAACACGTATTCATTAATTAGACTCTTTTAGTGATGACAACGTGACAGGTCCCATACAAAGGATTTCTCACCTAGCTAAGAGTGCAAAAATTCCAAAATTACCCTTATAGTTCTAAAATGCTACTATACCCTTAATAAAGGCTAAACATCCCGAAGTTCCTAACTGCGAAAGAAGCCATCTCATAGTGTCTAAGCGAAGTTTCATGGAGTTAGAAGTCTTACAAGTGGAAGTTGTTTTGTTAGAAAACAGTGTTAAGGGGCATTTTGGTCTTTTTATATGGTCTGTACTTACTAGTTAGTGTGCTATCTTATTCAACGTGTTTAGATGTCTCTATGGTCCAATTTTCATGTAATTTAGAGGTGTAGATTGGGAGTTATAAGTAGTTAAAGTGTATGAAAGGCATATTAGTTATTGTACCTTTTTTTTTTTTTATAAAGATGTATTTATATTAACAAGAGAAAAATTACAAAAGAAGAGGGAGTAGATCCCTAACAACAAGAGATTGTAGGGACGCTCCCTGCTTGGCAAGCACATCTACTGCCGAATTTGCAGATCTCGGAATGTGAGAAGTGTGGTAATATCTAAAATCTCCCGAAAGATGTTCCAATGCCGCCACGGCGGAGGGGAAGCACTGCAATTGTCTCTGAAAACGCAGAGCCCATTAAGGAGGCCATAGAGCTCAGTCGATGTTGAATCAGAGATGCCTAGCGGGCCGGCATAAGAGAAACACTGATTGCCAGATGGATCTGAAATAACTCCCTAAAACCAGCGATCCCCGGATTGCCGAGAGAAGAGCCATCAAAATTCAACTTTAGGTAACCAGCTTCCGGGGGAGTCCTCTCCTCCATGACTTGAACCTTGGTCCCAAAGTGCATCTTTGCCAGATTGCTCCAGCTATCACGAATAGAGGTATCCTTGAAGGAGGAAAAGGACTTCTTAGTCAGAAGCCAGATGGAGATTTGCCCCGACACCCTTTCTGCTACTCTTACCTCTGATTCACTTTTAACATTGAAACGCCTTTGGTTACGTTCATTCCAAAGTCCCCCACGGTACGAAACTGGCATAGGTGGAGATCATCACTTTGCCGAGACCAGGAAGGGGATAGCCAATGATCGAGTTGCTGAAAGAGATCATATCAGCTGATATACAAAATTGCAACCCCAACTTGCATAGGACAGAGGTCCACACATTCCATGAGAATGGGCATTGTAGCAGATATTAGTTATTGTACATTATTTCCATTTAAATGAATATAAGGATTTGGGGATCGATTTCTGACCCCCAATAAAAAACTTCTCTGTCTCTCTTTTCTAGTAGTTTCTTCTCCCTTTCTTTCTCTTCCTTTCTTCTCTCAATCTTCTATATTTCATCTTTTGACGTGGTATCAGAGTCAATGATTCCATTAAGAGATATAAAGTTTGGTTGGTTGCCAAGGGATATACTCAAACCTACAACATTGATGTTTTTGAGACTTTCTCACTTGTAGCTAGGTTGATTTTTGTCTGTATTATTGTGTCTATTGTAATTAACCAAGGTTGGCCACTTTTTCAACTAGAAATTAAAAAAGGCTTTGTTGTATGATGATTTAGAAGAAGAGGTCTATATGACAACCTCTTGGGTATGTTGCTTACGGGGAGATTATAAAGATGTGTAGACTTAAGAAGGCAATATATGATCTTAAAGAAAACCTTAGGCGATGTTTTGGTGATGCTTCTGTGTTTGAGAACAAGGAGACAGTTTATCTGTAGAGGAACCAAAAACATGAGCAAAACAGACACAACAAAAAATGTGATGGGATAGAGAAACAACATAGTATACAGAAATGTCTATGTGGCTCATATAGCTACCCTTTTCTTAGCGCACCCTTCAAGTATCGCAATATTCTTAATGTTTCTGGGTGAGTCTTTCTTAGGTGCTCCATTAACTGGTTGACCACACTCACCCCAAGGGCTATATCAAGTTTGGTCATTGTGGCATAAATAAATTTGCCTACCAACCTCCTATACATAGTCTTATCTTTGAGTTCAGCATTCTCATCATGAAGATTATGGCCAACTTCTATAAGAGTTTTGGCAGGTTTAGCTCCTAGCAACTGATATTCATGTAGCATATCAATTACATACTTTCATTGGGTTAGAACAATACCTATCTTGCTTCTTACTACTTTTATCCCAAGGAAGTATTTCAGCATCCTTAAATCCTTGGTTTGAAAGTGATTTAACAGATGTTCTTTTACCTCATCAATACTCTTTTTGTTGTTGCTAGATGACACTATATTATCAACATACACTATCAATACCACAATTCTAGTGGACCTTATCAATGGAAGAACCAAGAACATGAACATGGCCTAGGAGACAATGTATCTATGGAGGAAACAAGAACATGAACATAGCAAACAGACCCTAATACACGTGGGCAAAGAGGAAATAACTCACTATTGGGCTTGAAAACTCGTAGTGGTATTTGTCCACCAATTACAGAGGATGACATCCTATTCATCAAGAAACAAGTTGTGAGAACAACATCACTCCAATTATGTTTGGGAACTTTCATTTGTAACATCATTGTATGAGTAACATCATGTTGGTGGTGATTCTTCTTGTTAGCCACACTATTCTGCCGAGGCGTATACATACATAAGGATTGGTGAAAAACACCATTGGCAATGCAAAAAGAAACAAACTTATTGTTCATATACTCAAGCCCGTTATCAGTACGTAGGACACGACTCCTTAAGGAGATACACCCAAGTTGTCCTACTGTAATCATCAATAAAAGAGACCAAATATTGATAACCAAAAAGACGCAGGACCTAATATGGATCCCATACATATGAATGAATAACATCAAACAAACTATGGCTAAGCTATGGATGAGATAGAAAAGACAATTGATGATGCTTCCTAAGCTTAAAGGAATCACATTGAATAGACAAAGTAGAAGACAACTCTGGAAACAACTAACAAAGCTCTACAAATGGATGTCCAAGCCTCAAGTGCCACTAGAAGGAGGATTTTGCAGTCTAAAGTGCTGATGGTGATTGATTGATAGAACCTTCCAAGTAATAGAGGCCTCCAATCTCATACTCAAAATCAATCATCCTTCTCATTCGAAGGTCCTGAAAAACACAATGAGTGGGAAAGGAAGTTGCAGATATTGCAAAGTTTTTGTAAGTTGATTCATAGATGACAAATTTAGTAGAAACTTAGGAACAAATAAAACAGAATCTAGAGACAGATGAAGTAGCCTTAACTGTCCCAACACCACTAACAGAAGAAAGAAAGTCATCTGCTAGTGTAACATTTTTAAAAGGAGATGATTTCTAAAAGAAGAAACACATTTGACATACCTAACATGTGCGTAGAAGCACCAAAATCAATGACACACAAAGATACTAGAGTCCCATGAAATACAAACATACCTAAACGGGCCATAGTGACTATAATGAGAACAGTTTGCTTCACGGATGAGGAGGAAACAGTTAGTTGAGCTCTACGTTGAGCCAGCTATGGAAGCTCATCAAGGGCACTAGGAAGAATTTCAACTGTACCAGTAGACAAGGACTACCTACTTCTGTAGGACTCGAGTTTTGTCTACGCGGGATTACCAAATTTATACCCGTTTATCCGGTAATGGTTGGTACACCCACAATGAACAATACCTCCTATAACTACTACTTTTTCCATGACCTTGGCCATGACCAGAATTATCTCTATCTCGACCATGTCCTTCTCAACCAATAAGGGCAACAGCCTCTATATCTTTGTTCTCCTGGTTGCTAGGTGGAATTATAGCTATTGCAGCCTGATTAACCCAACTAAACACTTTGTTAAGAGATGGCACTTTAGTTGTTGCAAGAATCTGGGCCTAAATTGCATCATACTCGGAGCCCAAACCATCAAGAAACTTAGCTACATACAACTCACCACACTGTTTTTGAAGACCTGTTTTAGTGGTAGTTTGAATGGGTGATAAATCTCAATCTATTGTAAAATCCCCTGTAGCTCTTCAAAGTAATCTATCACATATCTATTTTCCCTTTTTTAAGGCAAATCACTGAGCATAATGCTGATATACTCTAGATAGGTTGCTCTCTTGAGCATATAATCACTCAAAGACAATCCAAATTTGTTTAGAAGTTTCACAAGCAACCAAGTCATAACCTGACTATCTTCGGTTTCCCAATCATTTGTAAAACTTTCAGGAGGGTCTTATCTCAAATATTTTGTTCTTCTCTTGTAGTGTTCAAGTGAAGTTTGACAAATTAGGCCCAAATTTGAGTTACTCAACCTTTTAGTTGTAATAATATTCGCAACCTTCCCTTCCAAATGCACATTATTTTTTACTAAAGAAATAAATTCTCCCAAATAAGACATAACTACTTAAAATACTTCAATCTGAGAAACAGTAATTCAGCTACATGATTTCAACTAGAATCGCACAAACAGACCAAATCCTGCGCATATGATGTGGGCCCCACGCAAGTCAAATATAGGGCATCAACTCGTCAACACCACAACACAACAAAATAGAGTTTGTAATAACATCACTTCAAATCACTCAATTTCATGCAAAACAGGTCCAGATACTAGTCTATGAATTCATGCAGGCACTGAAACAGGGAGACAACAACAAACAATCCTCAAGGGACACAAAAACATAACTGCTCAACAAGTAGCACAAGCCATCAATCCTAAAGTTATGGCACGAAATAAGTAAAAAAAATCTAACCTTTAAATCCAATCAGCAAGAATTGGAGAAACCCCTTTTTTTGAGTGAACACAGGCTAAGAAGGGGAAGAAAACTTGACTAAAACTTTACTTTAAATGGATATTTCTCTCTGATACTATGTAAAATTGGAAGAGATAGAATAGAAAAGAAAGAGCAAAGAGAGAGGAAGAAGAAGAGAATTTAGATGTCTTGTAGTGTGTGGCACTCTTCCAAGAGGTCAGAATTCAATCTCTTTATGAAATAGGTCACTTGTGTGAAAACTTATTACAATAACGTAAATGCCCCTCTAAACTTTCTAAACAGAAAGTGCAAAAGTGAATATTTTCCTAAAATATGAACTTCCTAAACAGGTAATCTGATGTCTGTCAGTCTTGTTCTGTCCTTTTTGCTTCCTTATTTTGTAAATCTTCAATTATTTTGAATCTCTATGTCTGTCCTCATAGTTTTAAACAATTTTTTCAACAATAAAGCCATGTACTTCATCTGCACTCCCCCCCACATAATGGACTAGGTTGTGCTATTGAGGAAGTAGAAGATCTGTTGTCCGTGGGACATCTCATGTAGATCTGCTAATCTGGAAGGTATGGTAGCAAATGAGCTTATGAAAACATACTGCAGATAGCTTGGTGTTTAGGCCCACTCTTTAGCCAATGTTAAACCTTGTTTGCTTCATTTTGGACCTGGCTGCTTTAACTTTGCAGCTACTTCTTGTTATATTCACATTTTTTACTTGAAGAAATTGACTCTCACTTAGTTGGCTTTTTCCTCTTCTATGTAGAAGTGGGTTGGCAAAGAATTAGTAGTAGCATGAGACAGTGAATCATTTGGTTTTCGTGTGCAGGACCTTGTGATTATACTGGAAGCAGTGAGGATTATATCTATTACTTTATCTCCAATAGCTCCAAGTTTATGCTTGAGGATCCATTCTCAACTTGGCTATTCAAAGGACCAGTTTGAAGCACAGACTTGGGTACTTCTCTCTACAATTCACCTAGTGTTCTACGGGCCTTCCTGCTGCCGTATACCATTTTGGCATGATCTCTTTTGATGAGCCTACATATGAATACTTGACATGCATGGATGGAACATTTAGTTCATCCATCTTGGTACTTAAAGATTCATGCTTTGCATAGACCCTGACAACTATTTGGCGTTCTACAATCAAATTGCAGGACAGTAAATTGATTTAAGGCATTGCATCTAATTTCTTTCTTATCATTTGACTCCGTGCTTCTATATTGCAGGACAATACTAGATGGGGTGGGCTGAAAGCTGGTCAAGTCATGGCTCAACCTAAGCCTGTTTTCGAGAGAATTGAAGTGAAGAAGGATGAGGAAGACGGAAGTGTTAGTGTTCAGAAGGTGGAGAAGGAAAAGAAGCAAGCTGAAAGTGAAATAGTTGTAGAAGCTTAATCCTGGTCTCTTGTACAGCTATGACTGGTTCAAGCGGTATTTGCCCTCAATTATTATTCATTTCTCTTGAACCACATCAATTATAACGGTTGGCTCTTATATTTTATATTTATTTAAATACTTGAGATGCAGTTTTTTGTCATTTCATAAATGTTAAGAAGTTTAAGGGTATTTTACATAATCTTTGTGTTTTTGCTTGGGGTGGGGTAGTTTAGCCATTTTTTGTCATGATGCTCTAGTCGACATTCTCGAATACAAAGTAGGGTTCATCAACAATCAAATAATATTCGAAGATAATAGTGTATAATGGTTCATAACTCAAACTCAATCCATTATCTATTTGCATCTCAAAGTTAATTCACTATTATTTCGGTTAATGGACATCTTGTTGGTCCAGGTGATGATGTCTCAAGATGGATGTAAGTTGACTTAAAAAAAAATTGTGTTTGGTAAAAAAATATAAATATAGAGTAAAGAGAACACAACCACAAGAAGGCAAAGATTTTTTTAACTCGAGCTCAAGAAAATTTGATAATCTTTCTAGTGGAAAGAGACTTAAGGTTCTATTATGGCTAAAGAAATGTACTTTGCCCAATTTCACTTAAAGTAATTTTCTTATAATCAATTAAATTCTGATTTTAGTGAGTGCTTCCGTTTTCAGATCCATGGTTTTAGATAACCAACTTTTCTAGATTCAAGAAAAACGAAAATGCAAAAGTGAGAAATAAAATTTACACATTTCTTTGGAGAGAAAATCACATTCTTAATGAGATTCGTACTTCCAAATCTTTGAGACAAGACGGATATAAAACAGGGTAGGAATGGGTCAGGCTTACGGGGACAGGGCAGGGATGGGTTGAGTTTACGGGAACACATTAGAGATAGGTCAGGTTTATGGGAACAAAGCAGGGATGAGATTGCAGGGATGGTGATTGTTTCAAGTTCAGGTTTCAAGAAACCCTACCCTAATCCAACCCATGCCCCCTTATGTATTATGTAATCTATAAAATAAATCAGTCTCTAGTTTCCATCCTTTGGGATTGAATAGGTACCACCTCATAGAGAAATAGTTTAGCAAAATAACATTTTACTATAATATTGGATTCTTGAGCCTTAAATTTGCCTGATTGAATCTAATTTCATTATGATCTCGTTCTTACTGAAATTAGGTAAACGTTGTCTACTTTATAATTTTGGTGTTGTTTTCATCTCATCTATTTGCCTCTTGACACATTATTTTACTCTTGGACGCGACTTAGTTATAGTTTTTGTAGGGTTTAGGGTGCAATACCAGGAAGTGAAACCTGCACTGCACATCTCAATGAATTTCAGTAATGGCACAATAAACGTGTCTACAAAGAGACCAAGAGAGCCGTGATTACGATTTCCAATTCAGTCAGTTCAACATAAATCAACTGAACGGCACCTGAAACACCCCAGTACAAATTCCAGATATATACAGGAAAGCCACTTTTCAACTGCCATAGGGTCTGCACAAGCTGAACAATAAAACCCTAATTAGACGATCCCTTCCCTTTCCCTGTCTGTACTCTTTCCACTCAAGAATCTTCAAACATCTATTGTTCTTTGTCATTAGGTAGGAAGAAATCAAACCTAACATCAACAGAGCCTGAAGCCTCTCCTGTATCCTTGTACTCCACATCTGTTATGCCTCGGAAATCTTCATCATAATCTTGGTACTCGGGTTTCACCCGCCTAACTGGTACAGTTACAGAGTATACAGTCCCAAGGTCTGGATCTGTTGAGACACTCAACTGAACTTTGTCCCGTGAATCTATCTCAACAAAATCCGATAAAGCACCGACGATATTGCTAACAATCTTTCGCTTGGCTTCATCACTAACTGCACATCTGTCAGAGAAGAGAATCATCTTAAGCCTCTGCTTAGCAATTTTTGCATTTGAACTTCTCCTTGCTGTTGTAGATGGGAACAAAATTTTCCAAGCCAAGCTTAAGCGCTCCAGGAAGCTCATATTTACTGCATCAAGGAGTAAGCCTTCAGCATCTGAGTTTGTGGCCCCAGGGACAAGCTTATCCCTTACAATTGCTTGACATTGATGCGACTGGCTAAGCGCTCTCTTGTTGACTGGAAATTTGGGTGAGAGCTCAAGAATACTTGATACTCCCGGCGATCTATAAAAGCTCACCTGTGATGTATAGAAAAAATGAATGAAGAGAGTCAGCGAGAGTAAGACAGAGAGGAAAGACTGCTCTGGCCAAGAAAAAATATTGTGATGTCGGATGATGTCATGCCAAGTCAACTAGACCCGGCCATTTCACCAGATCTGTAATGAAATTGATCTTAATTGCCTCCAAAAATATGCAAAATATTGAATGTGGACACTCCAATAGTCTCCAACATATTTAAAACCACTCAGACATGAAAACAACAAGTTGTGATAGAATGTCAAAGTTTCTAAGTGTTGAGCATAGTGGGAGCCAAGAGGGAGAATCCTAAATATGGAGCAGCTCAGTGAGGCAAGCACATTGAGAACAAGTTACCAAATCTTGTGCTTCTTGTGGGATCACATCTTCACTTACTGCGCGTGTTTGCTTTTGAGATTTGGGGTGCTAATCTTCGAAGTTTAGCTTTTACTTTTGCCTTCCAAAAATTGTTCATAACCTCTTCTCTTTATGGATGGATCAGCCCCCACCCGAAAGAGGTAAAATTTTGAGGATTCCATCAATGCCTTCTTTTGGGGGGAACATGGGATGAGAAATAGTCATACTTTTGATAATCAAACTCAGTCCATTGATGGTATCATTGGAAAAAATCATCCATTATATCCTTTTTGATAAAGCAAATCCTGTGAGGCAAAACTCCAACCCACCACTGTTATTCGTGATAATTTAAAATTTTGAAGTTTCCATCGCTGCCTTCTTTTGGGGGGACATGGGACGAGAAATAGACATACTTTTGATAATCAACTCTGTCCACTGATGGTATCAATAGAAAAAAACATCCACTATATTCTTTTTTGGTAAAGCAAATCTGTGAGATGAAAGTCTAGCCCACCACTGTTATTCATGATAATTTATGGCAAGCTCATCATCCTCAAGATCAAGATTGGGCTCCACCCCCTATTGATTGTCAAGCTTAAACTCGACCAAAGCTCAACGGAAAACCCTGGTCCAACAAGAGGAAAAAATGTTATTTGAGGAAGTGATGGGAGTTTCACCATTGTTTACTGTTACTCCTGATGGGTAATCTGATTGCGTGGAGGCTAAGTTGATGGTTCTCTTCATGGATTTTTTTTTTTTTAATAAAGATAATTCTCTTCATGGATTGAGATTGAGATTGTATAGTATAATTTGTCCCCTTTTAAGTAAAGTTTCAAGCTCCATCACTACTTCAGGTCCTCTCTCTAAATAAAATTTTTGAATCTAATACAAAAAAAGCATAGGAGGAGCCAACCAGTCTCTACAACCTCCTTAGTCCTTCCAAGGTATTTGCTTCATTAGCTCAATGGACACGTGAGAGGGTCTCTAACTGAGGTCCTGAGTTCAAGTTTCACCAAGGTAAAGGGTCTTAACATTCAAGAAAAAAAAAGTATTTGCTTTTCTAATTGATGCTGAATAAATCCTCAGCGTCACAACTTAAGTCAAATAATCAAAACTCTGCATTCAGATCCTATAGAGAGTTAAAAGGCATCAACGGACAACTTACTTCCGTACACACATCAACTCATTTTCTTTTGCGATTCGAGAAACCAGTAGTCATCATAACTGAAACCCTAGTGCACTTGATTCATATTTTTAAGTCCATTTTGGCCTGCTACCACTGCAAAGGGCCAAGGTTATCACTTTCATTCAGTTATGTTCTGATTTTACTTATTCATGTTTCATTTCTGTTTTATTTGTTTATTTATTTATTTTCATTGTTTGAAAAGAAATGACTTGAACCAAGAGCACATTACCCTGATAGTCAAGCTTCTAAGCAATCCAAATAATTCAATTTTACTCTTAGAACAAGAGATTTAACAATGAACATGTTCAATCATCTATCAAAAGCCCTTTTTCTACTTCCCTCAGTCAAATGACTGCAACTTGCTTAGGATTCAATAAAAAGAGGTATGTGTATCAATCTCACAGCCATAAACATCATGTCATGTGCATTGGAAACAACTCAACAGAATTAGTCAAGCCAAGAGTAGTGCCCCCACTATCTAACAGACTAGCATACCATATTGCAATTCTAGTTTTTTGTCTTCATAAAATGATAAGAGCAACTACTTATTCCATATACCTATTCCATCAGCATTTTCACTTACTTTCCACTGTTGAGGTTACCTTTGAGGTTAGTGAAAAAGACTTAGCTAGACATTTTCCACTAAAAATTTCTATGCCCAATAAAAAATCACATAATCAGAAACATCCCGACAACAATAACATGTTTTGGCTTTTAATAAATCACAACCCTTGAAAATATACATCATTGATGATTTGACTCTTTGAACTTCATGATGAATGAGAGGCTGTAAAGCAATATAACAGAGCATAAAAACATGGTCAGACGCCTAAATTCCCCTAAAAAAGGTTCAATATTTATCAGATCAAGAATTAAAAAATAACAACAAAAAAACCATATTTAAGATGAATGCAGTAAGTGGATTGACCCCTTGGCTCGATGGCCACATGAGGGGCTTCTAGATTGAGGTCTTGAGTTTAAGTCTTACCAGGGGCATTGGTTGCAGTATGCATGAGTAATCAATACTTGAAAAAAAGATAGCTGCAGTAATAGTGACAGTGAATCTGTGATTGTCTTATTGGAAGGTATGCGGTTTCCACAAGGACATGCACTAAGATAAAATAAGAAAATAACCATGCTACAATCTGAAATCTACCAAAATAAACCTACGTAGGACGTTATTCTCTGTGGCGGCCGTTCCAAAATATAAGAAAAAGAACCCAACTGTCATCATTCAAACAATGAAATAAAACTATTAAAGGTGGCAAACGAGTAATACTTGGGGTCAAGTTTTACTCTGATTCTCGAATGTTTATAACGGTTCATAAACTCCTCGATAGTAACTAAATTTTTTTATTTATAAAAAGTAAAAGAAAGACTTCGATTATGCCATCGTCAGATAACTGCGAGAAAAGAAATACACTAATTATCAGGAAAAGCAGAAGAGGCTCAGAATCAAGATATACAGTAACTAAATTTTGTTATTTATAAAAATTAAAAGAAAGACTTCGATTATGCCATCGTCAGATAACTGCGAGAAAAGAAATATATTAATTATCAGGAAAGCAGAAGAGGCCCAGAATCAAGATATACAGCAACTAAATTTTGTTATTTATAAAAAGTAAAAGAAAGACTTCGATTATGCCATCGTCAGATAACGGCGAGAAAGGGAATACATTAATTATCAGGAAAAGCAGAAGATGCCCAGAATCAAGATATGCAAATATCAGTCTCAGACACCGGGATACTTAACGAGCTCCAAGAGTTCTCAAAAAGGGCAAACAAAAAAGGAGTTTACAATCTCCAGCAGAAAATACTCCACGAATTCTCTGAGCACAGAAGAAAGAAAGAAATAAACCTTAGAGGGAGCAAGGCCTCGAAAGGAATGGGCAGGAGACGAAATAAATGTCGCAAAAACCCGTAAATCACCCGAAATAGCCATTACTTCTGTACTGCTTGCTCAAACGAGAACTTCCATTTCTAACCGAATAATCTCCGTGACACCGTCGCAGGTCGGAGGCTTGGACCTCGAGCACGAAAGCAAACTCGAAAGCAAATCAGAACAATGGTTCTTAGCCCATCATTCCATCGTCTCCCAAGCCCTGAAAACAATTTGTCAAACCCGATCCAATCATCGAACCAGAGTTATGGCCGGTTCGGTTCAACGAGTTTCAACTTTTAACCCAATTTTAAAATAATAATAATAATAATAATTTATATATTAACAAAGAGGAAACGAGACAAAAAATGGAGGGTTATTCTCTGTTTGGCAAGCACATCAGTTGTCAAATTTGTGGATCTCGGATCTCGAAATATGAGACCAAATATAAAAAAAATAAAAGACAATATCTAAAATCTCGAAGAAGCATTCCAATGGCGCCACATATGCACAATCACACCAAGAGATAGCGACCTTGGAATCTCCTTCAATTTGAAGAAGACCCTACAATTATCCCTAAAAATACGGAAACCGATGAGGAGGCCATGCACCTCAACCGACGTTGGGCCCGCATAGGAGAGACCCAATTGAAAGTTGAAACTACAAATATACTAAAGAAACTAAAATAACAAATATAAAATATAAAAAAACTACTTAAAGAAAACGTTTTGATAATTTTATGTAAATACATAATAAAATTTTAACTTAAACCAAAAACAGACTTCAAAACCTAGGATCAATCATCATACCCTTTGTTTAAGTCCATACTCCATAGACAAAGTGAAGAAAATTGCATTTTGAACTACTTCAAATAAAATGATCTCATTCAAAGTTGCTATAACCATAATGATTTCTTCAACATTTGATATCCAATGTAAGAAGGTAGAAACATGAGGGGAGAATTGATCTAAAACCAAGGAAGGGAAGACTGCATTGATGCTGATAACATCGAAGAAAAGCATAAAATTATGACAAAACATGTGCCTCTGCAGCACCAAAAAGAGCCACAGCAATCATGATCTATTGCCAACATATGTAAAATGACAGATCATAATGGCTATCTTTCTTCATGTTTCCATTACCTGGTTAGTACTGTACACTGCTCTGCCAATTTGACAAAGTAAGAATCTAAAATTTTCTTGTTCCTCAGTTACAGGTATGCATTATAACAACTGGGAGAGCAAATTCCCATTCAATTAAAAAGACAAAGATGAAAGAAAGATCAGCAGCCTGATGTTATGGCATAAATATCTGTAACTGCACTGAAATTAAGTACAAGAAAACTGTGTAATATTACATGATCTATTGTTCAGACTCCCTTTGCTCAGATGCCATGTCTCCGTCTGAGCCCCGCCTCTTCTTCTTTCCTTCTCCATGCCTTGACCGCCGAGGTGCCTCATCCTCACTCTCGCTATCCTCATGTCTAAAACTATTTCCATAGGAGTCATCATGCATCCCCCTCGAGGATTGTGAATATTTCGCTTCCTCGTCTACTCCAGTTTCAGGACCCTTGCTCTGATCTGAATAATTAGTGTGCTTCTCAATTCCAGAGCTCCTCTGGTCTCTCCTCACCATTCGTCCAGTGCCTTGTGGTGGTAGACCTGGTGGGAGTGGCGGCCGGAATGGAGATAGCCCACCCATTGGCCGGTTGGGACGGGCAGCTGCCGGGCCAGACATTCCCATCCCTCCCATGAATGGACCCCGTCCTGAACCCATCATCATCCCCATACCACCAGCTGGAAAAACTGCTCCTGGCTGATGGGGACGTCCATGAAACATAGCAGAGCTAGCTCCATCCATTGGACTGAATCCCTGATTCAAACCAGAGAAATCGTTTGGGAATCTGGGCCCCATAGGGCCATATGGTGCAAAGGTCCGGGGGCCAACACCAAACATATCCGGCATAGGGAATCCATCTGGTGTAACGGCTCCAAAGCCAAACCCGTCTGCTCCCATCATGGCAGGAGGAAACCCCCTCATTCCTGGCATAGTCCTTGCTCCTCGGGCTAGTGGCATGTGTGGGGGCCACATAACTCCTCTTCCCCTCCCTCTGCCCTGGGCCACATTGAGGTTCTGCCCAAAACTCTCTTCCTCTTCCTCACTCTCTTCTTCTTCCTCCTCTTCATTGTCCTCAAAAGGAACTATGTCTGGGTTCTCAACACCTTCATCTGGATTAACCCCTTTAGCTTTTTCCTCCTCTCTTTTGGATTCAGCGGCTAGCCAAATGGCCTGCCAAAACGAAATTTAAAACTCAAGGTTACGGTTTTCTATTGTGATCTCACAAATAGAAATACTTCCTTGTAATGTGAAAAAATTTCTCAGATAACCGTACAATAATTCAGAGAGGCGAAACACAATTCAATCACAATGAATAGTCAGGATATTTGCAAGCACAAAGTGAGGCAGAATTTGAATCACCAAATAGAAGAAAAAAGCATTCACGTGCAATATCAGAGTGTAAGTTACCATATTTTAAAACAACCAACCAACATACCATGAGTTCACTATCTGGCTCAATGTAGAGTAAGGAAGCCAACTGCTCCCCAACAGAAGGATCCAACTCCTGACAGTCTCGACTTATCTGTAATAGTGCAGATCAACAACATACAAGAACTTGCACATCAATAAAGGTTTACAAGCTTTTTACAGGTTAAACAGGGAAAGCCAACACTCTTGAGGCAGAAAAGCCAGGAAAGATTATCCCAATAAATTGACACCTGAAGTGTAGGAAGTTAATATTTATGGATAACTAACTGTGGTTTTGATCTAATAAAGGTAAACACTAATGCCAAAATTAATCAAATAGAATGTATACCTTTACAGGTAAGTTCTCATTGTATGGATTCCTCAAATGGCGAGTTTTGTGAAAGGACAATTCACATAGCTGCAAGTAGAATCCATAAAATGAGTTTCACATTATAGAGAGATTCAAGAGGGTATAAGATTCTAACAGGCGCAGAATGTAAAGTAAAAGAGTCAAAAAGTGATAAAGATTGAAATTCAATGTAATTAAAATACTCTTGAATGCCCACTACCCAATTTCTGGTGCTTAAGAAAACAGAACATGGACCAATCCCAGCCCATTCGTAGCTGACATGTCAAAAACAAGCTTCATTCAAAATATTTAATCAACTGCTAAACAAGCTCAAGCATTGACATGTGAAGCTCAGTCAGCCCAATTCAGTTTGCAGCCTAACTTGTATTTGTATTTGGATAAATAACAGCTCTTTCCACTTTCAACCATACGATTCTCTAGATATGTTTCATTTATGTTCATTTTGTCAGTAATTAATAAGAAATAAAAGTAAAAAAAATTATTTCAATTTGTAAAAAAGATGATTACAATTTTTGCTTGTATGTATCTCTAGGGAGACAAGAATTGGCAACGGATGGTACACAGAAAGCTCCATAAAGATCTCAATTGACATACACTGACTCAATGAACCGAGAAGTAAAGAGAAAGAAAACATCAACCAAATGAAAACCAGAATTTTGTGTCTTATGATCTCCACATGAAAAGTGATGAAATGCTAGATTTTTAATGCAGAAAGAGGAAAGGGAACCAAAACACAAGTGATTAAAGGGGCAAGCTATGTGACAAAACTGGACTACAAGTGTCGAAACAGCTAACTAGTAAAGGAATAATCAAAAGCGATTGAAATGTTAAAGAAAAGGTCAACTGGAAGTCATAAACACTTATCAATAAACCCTTCCCTTTGTCTTCCTAAATCAAATACCATTGCAATATTAATAAGTAAACTCAAGAACAGAGACAAGAAGACATATCATTCTCATCAATAAAGAGAAATCCAACAACTAAAACAAATAACCAAGAATTGCAGGCCTTTCAATGAACTAACAATTGCTTTTCTTTTCATCATCCATATAGTCAATAAAGCAAAGAAAGTATTTAAACGACAAAAAGGCCAAAAGACCTGAGCTCTGATGTCATGTATAGAGTAGTACAGTGGGTAAGACAGAAGTAAACAAATGTAAAAGGAAAATAAACTACTTCAAATATCATTCCAATGATCAATAGCTTATTCTATATACGGGTCATCCGACTACCAAAAAAGTTCTTCCATTTCTATTTATTTACTCATTTATCAAACAGTAAATGGGGAAACTGGTAAATCCACGAATAATTAATAAAAATATTTAAAATCTATAAAATCATAAAAACTATCAAAACATCACACCACAATATACATTATACACAAACACTAATAATAATATAACTCCAACTATCAATAGGGAAGAGCAGTTGTGTAGCTTATGTCACTCCACTTATGTTTAGTAGTGTTTAGTAGGTCAAACACATCTGATTACTAAAAGGATCTCCAATTTCTGATCTCGGACCGGAGATCAGAGAAGTTTATGATTGAAAAAAAAGAAAAAGAGGACAGACCAAAGAAAGGGGGACGCGGTCTGGCCCTTGCCCAGCGCCACAGATATTTCAGGACTCAAATGGGGAACAGGGGGCTGTGCAAAGGGGACAGCGGAGAAAGCCAGAGAAGTCTGGACCTGGACTGGAGGTACCATCCACTCCCTTCCAGACATTAATGATGATGACGATATTATAATACTAAAAAAATTAATGATAATAATATCAAAATACCTGGAGTGGAGTTAGGGAAGACTAGAAGAGAAGTCTAAACTCTCTGGAGAGCAGAGAAGCGAGTCAACACTAAGGAGATAATCAGAGAATGGTAGGGCGCCAAGATTTAGCTAACTTTTGCATTGTCAAATTAGATTACCAAATGAACCTTCAAAATAATCAGGTAATCAGGTAATTGGCTATGCAATAACCATTACCCGTTTCCTTTCCACTTAATAAAAATAAACAATTAAACAGGTAAATTACCAGAATCCTTAATTCGGTAAGGAATTTTACCATTTTCATTCATTTTAATAAATGATAAATGGAAAATTAGGTGAGTGTGTAAAATTAACAGCCCTGAGGTAATTAGGACCATATAGACCAGCATAAACTCTGAAGCAAGGTTTGGTATCAGGAACAGGATAGAGGGGAAAAGTACAGAAGAAGGAGAGAGGGGGAGGGAGAGAAAGTGAAAAGATTGACAAAAGAAAAAGAGGGGAGATGCCCTCAGACTTGACCTTTTTTCCCTTTACATAATGGGTCATAAAAAAGATCAACTATAAATACAAATGTATCATACTCTGATTACACATAAAGATCAAATATGCATATGCAATGGTAGGTTGACCCTTAAGCTCAACAGCCACATATTTGGGGTGGGGGGGTAATTGTCAGGTCTTGAGTACAAGTCTCACAGGGGGAAGGAGGGGTATGTGAATAATCAACATTCAAATATATATATACACACACTTGTGTGTGAGTGATATTTTTAGATCATTTTTATATATATTTATATTTAAAAAAGAAACTAAAAAGTAACTAGAAATATAGTTAATAGTACTGAATATGATCTGTGGAGAACGCCAAGGAATAGGTAGAATTTTTCTTATCACGGGAATGGGGATTACAGCTTGCCACTTGAGCATCAGATTAATTCCAAAGCTTACAATTCTTGCATCTTCCTACTCAAAATAATTTCAGAATACCATGTACCTTTAACCATTTGACAGAGAAATTTCTGCCATAGTGTGCAGTTCCATGTGCATACTTCCAATTTCCTCCACCAACCAATCCACCAATTTTAGATGTCATCTTTGCACATCCCTGACAAAACAAGGATAATTAGAGTACACTGTCAACTTAGAATTTTCCGACAAAAAAAAAAGAAAAAGGCTATGCCAATTTAACCAGTGGAACACACACACACTCTATCCATCAAAACGAAATACAATCTACCATCAATGTGCATCCTAGCCTCACCTGGAAATGGCGAGTGCGGTTAATGGAGAATATCAAAATCACATTCTCCGAGGAGTCAAAAGCTTCATTAAGTTTAGCCTCATTGCTCCTCTGAGTTGCCCACACACCCTGCTGTACTGAGAGTTCCAGATTCTCTCTGTTGCAACTCTTAACGATAAAAAACCTATTATTTTATATGGCAACAAACAATCAGAAGCACATCTGCAAAAGACACCACAAATATACATTCCAGAAAAAGAATGATGGAAGAGAAGCCTATAGACTAAAAATAGGCAAAGATTAATCAAGCTCAACTCTGTTTCACATCCACAAAAGCTTCAGGATACCAAGAAGATACGTAAAAAGCAAGAGCAAAAACCATGCAGCTACAAATCAAAATAGACGGCAATGCACAATTTTTGCATGAGTTTTCTTGGCAACCAAGAGAGCGATGATTCCAACTCTCCTATGAATAAAAATTCTGGTGACAGAGAGGATTCGGAGAGATGTAGGAGAAGTATATTGCAAGGAACCTAAACTGTGAAGTCTTCAACTCAAGTGCACTCTGTATAGGTGCATGTACACAAATCAACGTTTGAAAGAAAAAGAAAGTTCTTTTATTTATGAATGAGCCCCTCAAACATGATAGAGTGGAAGGTAAGTCAAGTGACACAAGCACACAAATATTTACATCACAAAATTTTCTGTAAGCTTGGCAAGTAAGCTGGGCACATATCCCAACTTTCCAGCTTTTATTTTAAATGTTTTTTATGTCTTTATGCTATCACCGGACCAATACTTGCAAGAAATGGTTGAAGGTCTAAAGATATGGCAAGAAGTGGTGGAGAAAGATTTGAAAGGGGCTAACTCCACAATAATATAGCAGATCCAACATAAGGAGGATGCAGCTGAAGGCTCGAGAAATTCCAGCACTCATAGTATTCAAACAAAGTTTTAAGGTAAAACAATTATAAAAATTACTTTAACCTGTGCATAAAAGCTTAATTCAGTTTTTAGAAGTATAAACTAAGTTTTTATTATTTTTGGAAAAATTAACTGTCTCCTAAGAATCTTTTAACTTCATGAAGATAAACTAAAAATGATAGATGATATTCATACTTCCCAAGGAAGCCATACACACAAGTTACAAGAATGAAGCTCAAGATAATAATCCCAATAGTGAATGAAGTATATAGTATTTAAGAATCAGAACCTTCTCTTAAATGAATGGATTTTTATGTTGTAATTTCACATTGTTAACTGAACTTTTAAAAGGAGTCACCAACAATTACTAGCTATAATCAAAATTGGGTTTATTGTAAGATGACCTCTGTAAAGAGGGATTGCATCTTTTGACACTATTTGGAGAATCCTAACTTGGATGGACAACAGTTGAGATCTTTCTCTAGTTAGACAATCCTAGCCTCTTCTTAATTGAGAATCTCGATGGACGGCTGTGAGTTGAGGGTGACTCCAACATGATTGGATGGAGCTCAACCCCCTCTGATGCTCCGTGAAGGCATTGACAAACTTTTCATGAGATCCTAGATCTCTCCTCTATTATCAATATTTCTTGGTTTCATGTTTCTCCTTCAGCCAACTCTGTGACTGGCTCTTATGCTAGGCACAGGGTCCCCTCCAATCCCTCGTTGTTTCAGGTTTCCATTTGCCTAGGCTGTAATCTTTTCTGTTTGTTTGCTTTCACCTTTAATGAAATCTCACCTTTCTCACAAAAGAAAAAAGGGGGAACGAGAACTATGCTAACACCTTTTTGCAGCAACCTCTTCATAACTGTTCCTCCTAGGTAGAGTACTGCTTTACCATAAATCAAAAGAGAAGTTCAAAAAGGTCACAGATACACACTTAAAACATCACGCCAAACTAAGCATCACATCTTAAAAATGGCCACAGCTATTAATTGAGACTTTAGGAGAAGTAGTATACAACCACAGATAGGTCTTATAAAACCATTTTATAAAAATAGTACAAGTGTGCTTTACATAAGCTGCTAGGAAATCTAAAATCTCCAGACAAACCTAGATTGCCCTTGAGGAAGGGGAGCTATAGCAGCCTTGCTCGGTTGATTTGATACACCATTAGAAACAGTTTGTGACTGTGGCTGGTTAACTTGAGGCTGCTGAATTTGACTCTGCTGCTCTGTATTAGGAGCATCAACAGCAGCCTGAGGCTTTGTGGCAATGCCTTGGTTTATCGCACTAGAGTTTGGTTGAAAAGGAGGCTTCTCTGCTTGTTGGGGGTAATTTGAGTTCCTGTGTTGAAAGAACCGGTTTGAAGAACCATAGCTGAAAGAACTCAGATGCTGAAATTTTTGAAAGATTTCTTCCACTGGTGGTGGGGGTCCAGGAAGCTTTGCATGCCTATACCGGCAATCTGGACCGTTTGGACAGAAACCCAATTTGTACCTGCAGACGCAAAGGAAACGACAGTGTCAGAACCATTTTTCACGGCTCTAAAAAATAATAGCAGGAATACGTCAACATATTACCAGCATACGAAATTGAGTCGAAAGCATGCACCCTAGAAATAAATAAAGTAAAACAACCTGAGTATCAAGTATAAATTATTGCAAGCGTTCATTCATGGTTTACCACATGAAACACATAGTACAGGTCCAGGAACTAATTCATTTCCTGGCTAAGAAAAAGTTTCTAAAACCACTGCCAAACAATGGCTTAACTCTTGCTAGACATATGTAGAACGTAACTGGACAGCAAACAAACTGGTTATACCAGTTCATATTTACTAACACAAAAAAGACCTACCCAGTTTCATACTGAATTTCGTTTGACCAGAGGAAAAAAAAGGAAATTTTCTCCGACAAAGCAAGCTACACACAACAAATATCTATTTGAATAACGGATTGAGGTTGCAATAAAATAAAATCAAAAAAAGAACTTCATCCAGACACAAAGACTTACCTGTTACACTCCTTGATGTCCTCATTTGTGTGCTTATAAACACAATCCTGCTCCCTACACTCTCCAAACACTTTAAAAAACCGGCAAACAGGCATCCTCGATTTATCATACTGATGCAAGAAGCCACAAGCGTCCCCTTTCATACAGAGACTGCGAAGCCAATGCCGACAGACCGTTTGCCGAAAACTCCTACGGTTACCATGAATGCCGACGCCGGAATCAGCTGCAATCGGACCGGCTACGGCACCGGCGTGAGCTGCTGAGTTATTGGCAGCAGAAGCGGACGTGGAGTCAGCCGGAATGAGCGGAACAGAAGCGGTGGGATTGGAGGGCTCGGCCTCAAGGCCGCCTTCGAAATCGAAATTGAGGCCTCCTTCCGCGTCCTCCATTCTTGCCGCTTATGCCTTTCAGTGACTAGGGTTTTCCTTTTGCCGTACCTTCGAAGCGCCGAGTTAGGCTTGTTGGAGGAGGTCTTCCATTAGAGTGACCGCCTGTCACAGTCAGAGAGAGTCAGCCGGTTGTTCCTTTTCGAAATCGAAGCTGCTGTACACTGTACAGCAACAGACTTTGTTCGAGGGGCGTCCTTTTTGTAGAAGAAACCGTAAGAACCCTCTATTTTTCCCACGTCAAAGAGGCATTACGGTAAATATATTCCCCACGTCAAATGGATGGCAAATGGTGTAAATAAGTGGCATTCTCAAGATGGCACATGGATGTAAATAGAAAAAATGTTTTTTTTCTTTTCAAGAGTTTGTACAATGTAATCGTTCTAATCTTCCTTTATAAACTACAAATAGAAAGTCAAAATCAAGGGATAGATCAATAAGTCTTCCATCTTCCCTCGCATAATCGTTCATACACTTTTCTCTCAAACCCTCTATATCGCTCTTCTTTTCCTTCTTCCTCTCCTTCTACTCTCGTGCTCTTGGCTAATAACTTGATGCATCCTATAGTTTAATAGACCAAGAATGAGAATTATGAGTCAAACCTCTTTGCATTAAGACAGGGACAAAGGGCATCACACCTCAAATGGAGTAAAATTTTAAAATGATAAGAGTTGGCTCTTAGAAAGGACCCCTTTGAGAGAGTGAGCTTGAATGATAAAAGAATTCACCCCTACATCAAAAGAGTCAACTATGTGCCCTCTAAAGGAGGCCAGAATTTCACAAAAAATCCACCATGTCAAGAAGTGTCAACCCTTTCTATAAAAATTCAAATTGACATGATATCATGCCTTATTTTGGAAGTTGTAGGTTTCCAAAATATGTAACTTACTACCATGTTTACTAGTAAAAATGGGATTTTATAGAAAAATAGGAACATTTTACATTTGTGAACCAATCAATGCTTGGATGAGGTGTTTGGTAGTTATTAAAAACCATTCTATAGCTCTATTAGTTGTTAATAGTAAATCCGCATAATTTGATAAGTTTCGTATCTTAACATCTTGGTTATGCTTTTTAATGATACTGATTAACAAACGTTTTTACATTGGTACCTTTTTTATCGATTCTATTACAAATTTATTTATGATTTTATGTATTGTCTTTTGACTATTTAACTTATTCCTTAACAACCCATTTGACTAGAATTACCCGTGGATAATACGATGATTCAATGGAGTACAAAACATCCGTTACCTTTGTTGTTTCAAATAATGATGCAAAATAGATTTCCTACAGTTCAAATATGTAGCAAAATGACTCTCAGTCATACCCATTATAGCTTCTAATCGATCAGATAGGACTCCTATTAAGTCCCCTCTCCCTAAGTCTATTAAAATTAGTTTTTTATAAAAGTAAGCAAATAAAATTTATTTATTTTCACCTTAATCAACTAGATTCAATTGATATTACAGTTAGATGTCGAACTCCCAAAATTTAACTATTTGAAGACATTAATTGATAAATCATTTTATATTTCGTCTCTCATTTGTTTGCCTCTTCACCCCTCTTTCGGTCCTTCCCTGTAATCTCTACTGATGAAATCGCTTCCCTGTAATCTCTACTGATGAAATCGGTGAGATTCCATAAGCAAAACTTATGATAATTTATCGACTTGTAAGTAATAAGATATTTCATGTCATGTGTAATTAAATTGTTTTTTATTAACGTAGAACCAATGTGAATAGATGATTTGATTAAGATCTCATCTATTTAGATGGAGGAGACAAAAAATTTATCATCTTTCTTTACCGTTTGAATAAAAATGTAAATGCTTGCTTAGTTTGAAAGTCCAATGTTTGGGAAGCAACATACACCAGACTTCTCCCTGTTCCCCTAAACTCAATAATTGATTGCTAGCTTGGTTAGCAGGCGTGAGCCGAAATAAGACGATTGCTGAAGAAATAAATGTGTTAGAGGGAAAAAGGGCAAAAACGGAGACAAATTGGAGAGAAGAGAAGGGTGTGACTACGAGTGTCTCATATTTCTCCTCTTTCGTGTAATTGCATTCCCACGCCTTTTGGCCGAGGTTTCATTTCTGCGAACACTCCCACACCACCCGCGATTGCCGGGATTCGGTCCCGTCTACCATTTCCCGCCGATGGGGCGAATCTCGTCGCCGCTTCTGCCCTGCTGATCTCTCCTTTGCTGCACTCGATTTTCTTGAAATCTCGACTCCCTGCAGAATTCTAGGGTTTCTCTTTTCCGCTGCTTTAGGGTTTGTGGTCTCGATTTTCTGGGAGGGGTTCACGTTTGGTTCTTCGATTCGCAGATCTGAAGGATTTTAGGGTTGCCGACTCCAATTGCGCCCATCAAGATGTTTTGGCGTATGGCGGGGTTGTCCACGGCGTCGCCGGTAAGCCGCTCGAATGCGTTGGTTTTGTACGTGTTGTTACCGAATTGTTGTCTCTGGTGTCGGAGGGTGACGTAGGAATGCGCCCTTTTGGTGGAATTCGGATGTTCTTATTGCCTGCTGTTCTTCGTCAGTGCTTGTCTCATCTCCTGAAATTTCTCTTTAGCCGGGGAAACTGTTAATCTGATTGGTGGATTCTTCGAATCATATTGATTTGAGATATTTTGCTTCTGGTCTAGTTTTTCCGTACGTGGGAGTTTAAGAGTTACTCGGTAGATGATCTAGTTTCCGGGGAGCTGAAATTTGAATTATGGGGCGTAAGCATTTCGAGAATGTTAATGTTGCAGTGGTGATATGTCGGGGTTTTTTTTTTTTTAATCTAGTTGCCACTTTGGAATGAAACAATGTGAATTTGGTTTCATAATGTTATCTTCTTCCGTTATAAATAAAGTCGCATATAAGTGGCGGGTTGTTAGTTAGAGATGGCAGAAGTAAGTTGGCCAGTATGAGGGAGAAAGCGCCAGAGCAGATAAGTAGATCTTTGCTCTACATCAAGCAGATTACTCGGTTGGAGAAGACTTGCAAGCAAGTCAATTTATAGCATAGGAAATCATTCTTTGCAATTACATGTAAGGCTCAAGGAGGATTCATCCGCTTGAGAGGTTTCACAAATCTAGGCAGAAGCTACTTCCTATAAATGAGTGGAAGTTTTTTTCAAGTTTTACCTTTACCGATAAAAAAAGGGAAATGCTTGAGGTGAAGTTAGCTGCTGATGCTGTCCATTTTAAAGAATAGGTAGACAAAACGTGGTTGCCTGACCACATTCCATGGGGTTATATGGGTCCTCTGAACTCGTCCCAAGGGTAGAAAACTGTTTAAATAGTTTATCGGGAAGGAAGAAAGGCCTTAGCCTTGAATCTCTTCATTTAGGTTAAGAGGATGAAATAGTAGAATGCTTCCTCAATTACAGGACGGTTATCTAGGATCTTAGTGCATTTAGGTTTGTTCTGTATAATGAACTAAGTAGGTAATGCAAAAGAACAGCTGCTAGAATTATGAAATCTAAGGCAGAACAAAACTCTGTTAGCAGATGCTACACTTAGCTTTTCCTCTGTTAAAGAGATAAGATTTGATGTCTAGATAGTTGAAGTACAATGGGATGGAACAGTTTTCTCACATCGGGTCTGATAGAATTTAAATGCTGAGTCCGGTGCTTGGAGATGTTGTAGTTTTTAATTTTCAGAGGGATGCAGTTACAGCTTGAGGTCCAGAGGTAATATTATGGGTGGGTTTATTGTGCTTTGGACTTTGGATTCAACTTGGCTTGTCAGTGATTTACACATGAAAAAGATAGTACAAGTGAACGTTGTATAATTGGATTTTTGGAACCCTTAAAAGAAATATATGTTGGATTTTATAAGTCCAAATCACTATTTGTTTAGATGTTCTTATTAGTCTTCTTTTCTTTATGGTTTCATTAGCCAACCAAATCTTCGTATATTACCTTTTTATTGTTTCACATTTCGCTTGTTTCATTCAGGTGGAGTCTATTTTGGACAAGGACAACTATACATTAGAAGAGCTTTTGGACGAGGATGAAATCATTCAGGAATGCAAAGCCCTCAATGGCCGCCTTATCAATTGGTAATATTCTCTCATCTCTATGATCTTGCCTCTGGATGTTATCTTTGTTTGTTTAGGCAAATTTTGTTGGTTGTATCATTGTACTTTAGTTGTCAGTGAATGGTTCTGGCCTTGCTGTACAACTGATGAATGTTACGTAACATTGCCTGAGGTTCATGTCAAGCCTTCATGTACCCATATCCCTTGGGGTTCAAATTTGATCTCTGACTCCTTTGCAAAAGATGTCGTTTCTAAGAGTGTTTTGGAGATTGTCATTTTTTAATTGATTCCTTTTTTTTTTGTTCTCTTTGTTGCTGTCTGGTGTTTTCGGGTATTGCTGAATTCATCTGATCCCTCTTTCTCTAATTAAATTGCTCGCCCGTTCAAATTTTTTTTACTGGGTGCATGTTCTCATTTCTTTCTTCTGTATGTTTCTGTTGCTTTCAGTTTGAGAGAAAGAGCCCAGGTGGAGCAATTACTTCGGTACATTGTTGAAGAACCCCCAGAGGATTCGGAAAAGAAGCATACATTCAAGTATTTGGCAATGATTCACTTGATAATGTCTTTATTATGCAGTTTAACTTGTAAAGCTTAATGTCTTATTATTTACCATTCAGGTTCCCATTCATTGCTTGTGAAATCTTTACCTGTGAAGTTGATATCATACTGAAAACCTTAGTGGAGGATGAGGAGGTGAGTTAAGTTGTATATTTCATTTTTGATGGCTATGCACCTGACTGCCAAATTTTTAAACCTTCAAATTGTTTCAAGACCCATTTTTGACCGTGTTGTTCTTCACTGTCTTGCCAGTTGATGAGTTTGTTGTTCTCCTTCTTAAAACCTGAACACTCACACAGTGCCTTGTTGGCTGGGTACTTCAGCAAGGTATAGTGATCTTTGTTTCCTGATTTCCAGTGTTTGATGGGATCTTGTCATTCTGATATTTTTGTTTCTTCTTTTAGGTTGTCATATGCCTGATGTTGCGCAAAACAGTCCCATTTATGAATTTTGTTCAAGTAAGTGCAAAAATTATGAAATTTGGTTATTTAGAGGGTGTAAAACTACTTCTTTTCAATTTGTTTTTCATTTGGTAGATAATCATCAAATATAACATTCAAAAAAAAGTGATTTGTTTTTCATTTGGTAGATAATCATCAAATATAACATTCAAAAAAAAGTGATAGATTAATCCGGCACTTGTTATTTTGGGATGTTATCTGTCATAGCATTGTCATGAAGGGTCTCTTATCTAAGTTCGGACCTCATTGAGGTTTACTTCACTGCTCACACGGATGTTGGGAAGAGTTGGTTCTTCAAGGGCTGTTTTGTTGTGTTTTAGGAAAATACAATATATTTTAGTGCTTAGCCTTTTCAATTTTCTTTGGTCTATGTAACTGAAAGGAAGAGCCACAGATTGAGACCTAGTTCTACAATTTGCTTTCCTGGTCATTGCAGTTCCTTTTCATCTTTTTAGTCTTTTCGGACCAAGTTTGGTAGCATATAAAATGCTTTAAGACTTAAAGACGAATAGTATCATGAGCATAGGATGAATCTAAGAGAATTTATTTATGTAGTATATATTTTTTAGAAAACTTGCGTATCCAGTCATACTGAGCTTGCCAATGAAACGTTGCAAGAATTATGAGTAAAATAGACATTTGTCCTCGTATTCATTGTATAATATTACATGCATTTTACCTTCTCACTTCAGCTGAGTGTGTATTTTGCAGGGTCAGTAGTTGTTATGAGTTTGCCAATACATAAAGGCCTGATGATGCAAATGAATGAAAATTATTCAGAATTTGAGTTTGTAACTTCTAATGGATTTAGTTGGTGGCTATTTTTCTCATTATTGTTGACTCAGATTGTGTCAATTGATCTTGTGATTGATAATATCTATCTCTCATCATGCGTGGGTAATGTGGGCTTGTACTTTGTTGTGGCAAGTTGTGCTTTAAACCTTGCAATGGTTTTTGTTCAAGATCCTTGTTTTAATTGCTTCTTTTTAGTTAATCCAATATTTGTTCTATTTTTTTCAGCATAGAAGTCTCTAAATATAAACAATTGAGCTCTTTCTCTTTGTTTTTCTGATCAGCACTCTTTTTGGTTGTTATTTCACAATGTATGGTTTTTTGAATGTTTTTCATTGTTTTTTTGCTTCTCCAGGCACATCAAGAAATTTTTCGCCAGCTAGTTGATCTGATCGGAATAACTTCAATTATGGAGGTTAGTCGTAACTGAGCTACATATGTGCTGCTTGCCCTGGTAAATTAACCAGCTGTGGACTTGCTGGTTTTAGGACTGTGTATGATATAAATATCCCAATTTGAATTGGAATTATTTGACCCTGCTTCTTTTAGCTTCCCGTTAGAAACCAATATTAAAGGGTTGGGTGCTCTTTGAAGTTCCTTTTCGTTAAGGTCCTCACAGGACTAGTTTGGGCCAATATGTGGCAACTGAACAAGGAGTGGCCAAATAAGTGGTTGTTGCTGCCAACTTCTAACTTTTTTTCTTTTATGAGACAAAAAGTTAAAAGGAACTGGATGTCACTTGGTGACAGTTAATGATGTTCATGTTGCATGGTTCTCCTTAACAAGTGCTTGTCCAAGAGTAGGTGAAAAGAGAGACTATGGTTACTTTTTGTCTTTCTCTCATTTGCTTCTTTTGTGTGTTTGCTTGATTTTTATTTCTGATGCAGGGAGCATACTTCGAAATTAGTTGACTTCTGGAGCTCTTTACTTATTGAAATTGGTTCCAATCAATGATTCTATGTGTTAAAATTGGCATGACTAAATCATTCAAAAAAAAGTTTTAGTATGACTAAAACTGCATTCCTACAAAAAAATGAAACAAAAGAAAAGATGTTTGACTAAATGTGGTGGATAATGGAAACTATTGGAGTACTCAAGCCTAAAAATCTGTTCTCCATGAGTCTGATTCTACTCTTTTTTTTTTGCCCTCAATTTGTCTTTTCTTTTGTTGAATTTATATAATCTGGATCATGTTATAAAGTTTATCTAAAGGAATCCACTAATTTAATCTGAGTCATCTTCTTAATGCACTAGCATGCATTAAACAGTCTATGCCAGATTGAATAGGACACATAATTTTTCTCCAAAAAAAATAGGACTCAAGTGAGAGCAGAACTTAGAATTCAAGAGCAGTTGGAGTTTCTTGTCTAGTTTGAGAAGGATTTTTATTAATAGTTAGGAGCTCAAAGTAAGTCACTTTCAGTGGAATGTAAGTGAAGTTTTTTTCAAGTGCTTATATATTCACATAATGGGAATCAAATCTGACTGGGTTTTGAGCTGGTTATCTTTTTTTTTTTTTGTGAGAAAGATGAGATAAGCTGGTTATCAAATTAAAAGGTTTGTCTTATGGTGTCACATAATTTGAGTATTCTTTCTTATCTGGTAGCCTGTCTTGCTTCCCAGGTTTTTAGTGATCTTAATTAAACACCCTTTGCATGTTTTAATGTATCTTAGTGTTGCATGCTTTTTAGGTTTTGATACGTCTCATTGGTGCCGATGAACATATGTATTCCAACTATTTAGATGCAATGCAGTGGTTAGAGGAAACAAATGTCCTTGAGATGATTGTGGACAAATTTAGTTCATCTGTAAGTGTACAAACGGAAGTTCTGTTACTTTTTTTTTTTTTTTGCTCATTAAACAGGGCCATTTCTCCTTTTCCTTACTATAGTTTATGTTTCCCTATTTTTTTAGGATAAACTATTATTCCATGGCTATTAAAAGGTATGCTTGTGTTTTTTAAATGAGACAGGATTTTCCTGAAGTCCATGCGAATGCTGCAGAAACTCTCTGTGCTATAACTCGATATGCTCCTTCAGGGCTTGCAGCTAAAATTGCCAGCCCAGGGTATATATTTCACTTTTTAATCTACTTCATGTTTGAATCATTTTTTCTCCTTATGTCCATTTTGGTATGGTTGAAGTTTTATTTTCTGTTTGGTACTTAATTTGTAGCTTTGTGGGAAGGTTATTTCGCCATGCATTGGAAGAGTCAAGGCCCAAGTCTGTTTTGGTCCACTCACTATCTATATGCATATCACTATTAGATCCAAAGAGATCATCTATAGTCTCTTATCATCAATTCAGAGGCCAGCAGACTCTTGGACCAGCAATTACTGCAAATCCAGAGACAGTGCAGGGCATGCTTGAGAGCATTGGTATGATATCGGTTTTTTTGTTTGGTTTTTACTTGCATCAATCCTGCAGAAAGAGACACTCTTGACTTTCTCATATTTATTTTGAAGGGAAGGGAAGTAAAATTGAGTTTCCTTGTCCCATATGTTTTCTTATTGTTGGTCAGCTTGCTAACCTCATTTTAAAACTTATTATGTGATGGATGTTTTTAGGGCTTATTTGTAATTTCCTATCATCTTGTTTGTTGGGTTTCCATTTTGGCTTAAATGTCCGCTAGGTTTACTAAATTGTAATTTTTTTAATAACATTGTATTTATTTTTTAATCATTTTTAAATACAGCGCAAGGTGAAGTATTTACTTGATGCCCTATGGCAGGTGAATTGCTCAAGCTTTTGGATGTTTCTTCTTCAGACAGCATCTTACAGACCACATACGGACAGCTACAACCTCCTCTTGGTAAACATCGATTAAAGGTACTTGATGGTTCAGAGTGGAAAGGTCTTTCTACAAACAGTTTTGTTGCAAAAATAGTTAATTAGACTGAGAAATTGATGAGTGTTGACAGATTATGTTTTAAAAATTTTTAGGATAGTTTCGATGGTTGATTGAAGTTCATTTGATTGTGGTTTGAAATGGTTCTCTTCAGATTGTGGAGTTTTTCTCTGTCTTACTGACTGTTGGTAGTGAAGCTGCCGAAAAGGAAGTGATCCAGCAGGGAGTCATCAAAAGAATTCTAGATATGTTTTTTGAGTAAGTTGTTATTTACTGCTATGAATTTTCTTTTGTTTCTGGCCATGAGGTTCCTAAGTCTTACCAGTTCATGCTTGTGATTAACTAGGTATCCATACAATAATTTTCTGCATCATCATGTTGAGAACATTATTGTTTCGTGTTTGGAGAGCAAGAAGTCTTTACTTATTGATCATCTTCTCCAAGACACTGATATCGTTGGCAAAATTCTTGAAGCCGAAAGGAATTCTACATTGTCAACTGATTTAAACAAGGTAGTGTCTCCTGTATTCGGTGTCATCTTGCAATCGATAGAGTTGTTTTGGTTTCTTGGTTCTTTAAGGCTGGACTATTTTTCCTGTGATGTGTCCAGGATTTGAAATCTAAGCTTATATGTATTTCTTTCTTTTCTTTTTCAGCCTACAGTACCTGCTGAAGGAAAATCACCACCAAGGATTGGCTACATTGGACATTTGACCCGGATATCTAATAAGCTCATTCAGTTGGGTAATAATAACAGCCAAATACAGCAATATTTGCAGGTTATTTACCAGATCACCTTACTGTTTACATTATAGAAATGTGAAATGGCTGTGCCTAAGCATAGTAGCAACCATTTTCACATCTTTAACAGTTGAGTAGCTAATTTATTATTCAAACAGGTGACATGTACTTATTATGTATTGGAGCTTCAGAGGTGATAAAAAAGTGGGAGTTTTATGTAGCATTGTTAGGATAACTAAGTTTGCAGTCTTTTCATCATTATTTTCTTTCTATAGTAAACATGATTGTACTAAGTGATTGTATTTTGTGTTTATGTTTTACAGGATAATAGTGAATGGCATGATTGGTATTCAAATGTCCTAGTTAAACGCAATGCGGTTGAAAATGTCTATCAATGGGCATGTGGGTAGGTTTCTGCTTGTTTATTTCCAGCGATTTAATTGATTTTCTGGTAATCTCTTTCAGCTTTATGTTAATTCCCATAAGTCATTGGCATCTTCCTTGCTTACAGTTTTTGATTGCTTCATTATATTTTGAGCATTCACTGATCCATTTATGACAGAAAATTTTCTTTTGCTTACAAATTTTCTGATGCTCATTTTTGTCCTTCTGGCTAGTTTCTGTCAACATGTTTCTACAGTTGTGGAACTTATGGGGAATTTTTTATTTATCAATTTAATATTTGAAAGAAATGCTGATTAAATTTGAAAGAATGGTCTCCATCATTATGAGCAATAATTCTGATATGCATCTATAAGATAGGACTATCCCATACTTGATCTCATAATGATGTGGTAATTTAGGGATTTCATGCAGTTGTGTCTGGTTTTGCGGTTACTTTTGGTTGACATTAGGTAATTTTCTCTTGCTCTGGGTTCTATCACTGGGCTGTTGTAGGTACAAAATCTTGCCTCAATCTCTGGAATATAAAAATGATACATATGTTGGTACTAAATGACAAGGTTTGGTCCTTTGGCTCTATGGTTACATTGGGGGGTGGGGTGAGGTTGTTCTAGTGTGAGGTCTTGGGTTCAAGTCTCACCTGGAGATAAGGTGTGTGTGTGAACATCTCTAATCAACATTTCAAAAAAAAAAAAAGAGCTGATCTGGAAGGTTTATCATGGGGAGTTTTTTTTTTTTTTTTGTTGAAATGGTGATGATTTTATTATGAAAGAAAGCAAAATGATACATCAAGGGAGGCATCCCCTAACAAAAGAATATTGCAGGGAGGGACCAATTTAGCGCATAAATCAGCAGCCGAGTTGGCTGATCTAAGAACATGGGACCAAACACAAGAGGTAGTGGAAACAATGTCCATAATATCAAGAAAAATCTGCCAGTGATGCCACGGGGGGAAGGAGGCAGTGAAGCACCAGCCAATGGCGACTTTGGAGTCACCCTCCACGATCAGTGGACCTCTGAAGCGATCTTGGTAGATGCGAAGCCCGTGGAAGAGGCCAAAGAGCTCAGCAGTGGTCGAGCCCGCAACACCAAGAGGACTAGAGTTTCACCCCCCCAAAGCCAGCCAAACCCTGGTTCCCAAAAACGTTGCCGTCAAAGTTGAGTTTGTAATATCTAGTGGAGGGGGGGGGGGGGGGGGGGGGGGGGGGGGGTGTGTGCTTCCAAATGTCAACTTGCCAGGGTGCTGAAGGAATGGACATCTCAGCAATAATCTTCCAGTTGGTGCGGGAAGGGGTACATGATAGACAACCAAATTCTTTTCAAGTGCGAATCCAGGTAGAGATAAGGCCTGTAGCAGTGCAGATCAACTTAGTGGCAGAACGCTAGACACGATTAAACCGCTTAGAATTCCTTTCAAGTGAGAACTGGGTGGGAAGAGGCAAGAGGACCATCGCCTGACCACCAATCTGTCCAAAAGTGAAGGCTAGAGCCATCCCCAAGGAAGAACCTAATAGCATCATGGAATGTGGCAAATAGATGAAATATGACCTTCCAGATAGGAGAGATGATGTCTTCTACCATAGGTTATCCATCCATCACCAAGACGCTGAAGCTTCGAGGCTACCATAGGCTTCCAGGAGGCTCCTGAGGGAAAGTTGAGTTTCCAAAACCATTTGAGGAGCAAAGCCTGACCCATTTCCTTGGTGCTTTTGATCCCAAGACCGCCCAATGACTTAGGCATACAAACATCATCCCAACTGACAAGGTGGTAACGAAACTCGGTTCCAGTGCCATGCCATAGGAAACATCTCTTGATCATGTCAATACACAGACTGATGGAGGTGGGGGGCATGGCAGGAAAGAGAGAAAATAGTTTGGGATACCCGCAAGGCACGAATTGAGGAGAGTCAGTCTGCCCGCCATAGAGAGCATCCTACCCTTCCAAGTGGGCAGTCGCCACTCAAGCCGCTCATTGATCGGGGCCCATAATCTCATCCTAGGCCTACAATTAGTAAGAGGAAGACCTAGGTAGTGAGAAGGGATAACTGCAACCGCGCAACCCAGAGTGTTTGCCATGTGCTGAAGTAGGAAAGGCTCAATATAATAGTCCATGATGGTTGTCTTCCCCCAGTTAGCCTTTTGACGAGAAGTGATCTCTAATAGGTCGAGAACAACCTTAATGTTATGGATCCCAACATTGAAACATATAGTGTCATCTGCAAACTGGAGCAAGGGAATGTCAAAGCAACTTTGGTCAGAAATAGGCTCGAGCCAACCGATACTACGCGCAGAGTAGAACATAGATGGCATGTACTCAGCAATAATGTTGAAGAGGAGAGGGGATAGGGGGTCTCCTTGACGAATGCCATGAGAACCCTTGCAGACTATACCCTTCAGGAGCAGAGAATAAGAAGCCGAGGAGATGCAATTGCAAATCCAAAATCTCCATCTGTCTCCGAAGCCCATGCGCTGCATAATGTCATCCATAAGGGACCAACTCACCCGGTCAAAGGCTTTCTCGAGATTGAGCTTGAGGACAAACCTCTGTAGGCCCAGTTTGACCAAGTGGTTGATAATCTTGTGAGCAACCATAGCTGAATTGAGGATGTCCCGAACCTATGGATGATGGTGGGAAGAATAACCTTGAGACGACGAGCCAGGATACGAGCAATGATTTTGTATGGACTTGAGACAAGATTGATAGGCCTGCAGTCATGAGGATGTTCAACTCTAACTTTCTTAGGTACCAGGGAAATAAGAGAGGCACTGACACTCTTGAAGGTGATTCCACGATTATAAAAACTGCGGACCATGGAAATAATGTCTGATCTCATGGTAGGCCAGCAACTTATGTAAAATTCTCCGTTGTACCCGTCAGGCCCCGGGGCCTTATCTCGAGGAAGATCTAAGACTGCATCTTCGATATCCAAGTCCGAGAAGGGAAACTCAGTGAAAGCCACCAAGGTGGGAGAAATCAAAGAGAAATAGAGCCTAGTCAGGCAGGGGCGTTGGTGGCGCTCCTCTCTGTAAAGATCTGCAAAAAAACTGAGAAGAGCGTTAGTAATAGAGGTCCTATCTGAAGTTACTTCATTGTCAATAGACAAGGTAGTAACCCGGTTAGTCCTGTGACAGGCTGAGGCGATTGCATGAAAGAACTTTGTGTTATGTATGTCCTTGTTTTTTAGAGTATTTATAGAATTCCAATAATGGATAGGACTAGCTTTGGTTACTTGAACCAATGACTGGTTTGCTGATGCAGTTCTCTGCAGAATTGTGCATACCTTGAAATCTAATTTTGGTTTGGACGGCTTGGAGGCATCAGTACCTTTAAAAAATGGACTAAAACTGTGTCTTGCTAACGTGGTACTTCTTTATCGTGTTAACCTAGTGCTGTTCTCAGCTCTATTTCTTGTTACTGAAATGTAGTTGGAAGTTGTTCTTGTTGAACAGTTATTTAAATAATGCATAGACTCCGTATTGACAATCTGCTATTTTTTATCAAGCTAATCTGGCATAGTATAAAGAATGCAGGGTAACATTTTACTGTCTTCTTCTGGA